>NC_134583.1:126886830-127186830 GCF_037038515.1 Microtus pennsylvanicus
CACAGCCCTTTGCAGGAGGAACTCAGATCAGGTTGGGACTAAAAGACAGAATTCTTGGTCCTAGAAATAATTACTTCTTGCAGTAGGTTGTTTGGGAGCCTCAATGCTGAGGACGGCTTTTAGACTAAGTCCCAGTGACAACTAGTGCTTGGTTGGGGGAGAAGTCTGACATCTGTGTGGCAGGGCGAGAAAACCCCTGACTGCACTTGTGTGCATATGTGCACGGAAGTCTAATTCAGCCCCTGATATGTTCGCACTGCTCTGCATTCTTTTTCCACTGGAGAGGGGGTAACAGGAATGAGGGTAGGCTCATTATTTATCTCCTCCTTCAGCGAGTTTATCCACGCTGATGATGTGACTACTTCCTAAAAAGAAGGCTCTGTCGGGCTCACCCCTGACTTCTTGAGCAAAGTTCAGTTCCTCATCTGTATATTTCCTAAGTAAGGTCCAGCAGTTGCACTTTCTAACTGAGGTATCTTGTTTCCCAGACACTCTGTGTCTTACCACTTTTGAAATTACAGCTGGATCTTGTGGGGCTGCCTAGTGGATGATGTGATCTTGCTGGTGGTTTGGGGTCCCATGGACCCTCTGTGAGGAGCACTAGTCTCCAGTCTTTCTTCTTGGGCCCCTCCCAGGCTGTCTTCCAGTAAATCTAGTCTTTCCCCTTGTATCTTTCTTCCTTGAGTGGCCTGAAAGTCTGTCTCCATGGTGCTTACAAGTGGAGCCCATACTTATCTTCACCCCGCAGAAGCACATTCTGCCAGGAACATGAGTTTCCAATACGAAACTCTGAATTATGTCTTGAGTTGAACCCCTAAGATCTCTGGAGTCTTAAATTGGGACAGCCACACAAAGGAGACCATCTGGGCAGCAATCAAGGTGATGCACCTATAAATCAAAGTTCATCAGAGATAGTGAGTCAAGTACCACAGACAGACGAGGCATGGAGTAGATTCCCCATCACAACTGCCTTTAGATCGACAACTCAGTGTACCCTGGGGTCCTGGACTTCTAGAGCTGAGCTGCCATGACTGTGGCTTAAGATTAGGTTATGTGTAGTCCTCTGATACAGCAGTCTGGGCAACAAAAGAGGTTCCAAACACACAATATTTGAGGGTACTTTCTAGAGATAATAGAGCACAAAATAATCCTTTTGGGAGTCGAGAGGACAACCTCTCTCTCTCGTGTGTGTGGTCTCTCTTTGTCTACATGTCTGCCTCTCCCCTCTCTCTCTTTCTGCTAGTCTCACAGCACAGAGACTCGTGGACTGACTAGACTAGAGGTGGTTTGGGATTAATGTAAAAGGCGTGTTTCTTCACAGCTGAATGAACATTACATCTTAGATCTTTGGATATTCATAACCCATGTGATCCAACATGTAAGAAGAAATTTCTATTTTAAGGTCTTCTGCACAAAACCCTCTTAACAAAGAGATGGGCAGGTGAGATGGCTCAGCAGATGAAAGATTCTTGGTACCAAGCCTGACGACCTGAATTTTATCCCTGGAGTCCGCAAAGTAGAGGGAGAGAACTGACCCTACCAAGTTGTCCCCTGATATCCACACAAGTGCTGTGGCATGTGCCCCCACCCAATAATTAAGCGTCATAGAAATTTCTCTCACTAAGATGAAGTAGACAATATTTAAGGTATTTAGGTGAGGTATGGTGACAGGGCTATATTAATAGTTTTTTTTCAGTATATTTATTAGGTATTGTCTTTTATCTGGACCACTCTTTCTTGTCTCAGTGTTAGAGCGGTTAGGTCTGGTCTAGGTCTAACCCATGCTGGCACATGTTTTTCTATGCCTAGACTTGGGTAGCTGTATTTGGCCTTCCTTTTCTATTACCCACCATGTGGTAGCATATTTATGCAGATTGTTGGTTCAATAGATGTTCTGTTGCAGCCTATCACTCTTCTGGGTGCTCTGGGGACTTGGCTTATACAGAAAAGGCCACCTCTATGTCCTCTCCTGCACTTGGGAGCTTATACAGAGGTGGGGCAAGTGTGTAATGGGCGAGTTAATGGATTTGGCGATTTTAGAACATGAAAAGCTGTGGTGATATTTTGTTTGTGCTTTAACAAATAGTTTGCCTGAAGATCAGAGTGTGGAGCTAGGCACACTAGTTAACCATAGAGGCCAGGCAGTGGTGGCACATACCTTTAATCCCAGCACTCAGGAGACAGAGGCTGATGGATCTTTGTGAGTTCAAGGCCTTCCTGGGCTACATGAGACTGAATCAGTCTAAAAGAGAAATGGAGCTAAGCGGCAGTGGCTCACAACTTTAATCCCAGCACTAGGGAGGTGGAGACAGGAGTGATATGGCTGGGTGGAGAGAGGAATATAAGGCAGGAGGAGACAGGAGCTCATGATTCAGTTTGTGAATTCAACTAGTGGATCGCTTACCCTGCTTCTCTGATCTTTCTGTTTTTACCCCCTAATATCTGACTCCAGGTTTTTATTGTTAAGACCAACTAGAAATCTCACTACAGAAAGTTCAGTAAACAAAACCAAAATTATGTAGGCGAAAGGAAGTTTAGAGATAAGATTCTCTGAGGAACCATAGCTGGATCTGAGGCCTGAAGACCAGGAGGCACCAGCCATGCATAGACCCATGGTGTACAGGAGAGTCTTCTGTTCGTGTGTTGCTTTCATTGGTTAATGAATAAAGAAACTGCCTTGCCCTTTTGATAGGGTGAAACTTATGTAGGCAGGAAAACAGAACTGAATGCTGGGAGGAAGAAAGCAGAGTCAGGGAGAAGCCATGGATCTTCTGCCTGAGATGGACTCCAGTTATAATCTTGGGTAAGCCACTGCCATGTGGCGATACACAGATTAATGGAGATGGATTAAACTAATATGTAAGAATTAGCCAATAAGAAACTAGAGCTAATGGGCCAAGTAGTGTTTTAATTAATACAGTTTCTGTGTGGTTATTTCAGGTATAAGCTAGCCAGGCGGCCAGGACAAACAAACGGCCTTCTCCCTTGCAACAGACCCATAGGAGAAAAATCTCAAGGAAAGGGGAGAACATAGTAAAGCCAGGGACGTGATAGTTCAGGTCAGGCTGGAGTGGTTGGAGATTGTGCCTAAGCCATAGAGAAAGGGCTAGGTGAAGACATTGGCAGAGGCAGAATATATAGGCCTTGTCTACTTGCTAGACAGTGGTATTATTGTGGAAAGAATTTTATAATTTAGCACAAGGCACTTAACACATGGATAACATATGCACATATGAACTAGACATCACTAAATTAAGATACAGCAAGACCATGAGATGTTGGTCCTGCTGAATTTTATGACAGGAGTGTGTGACAGAGCAAAACCTACTCACCTCATGGGCAGGGAGGGAAAGAAATGAAGAGCCAAGGCCAGGGTCCTATAATGTATCTAAGAACTGCTTCTTGGGAAAACTCTGCTATTCAAGGTGTATCAAGCAGCAATAAATACACAAACACTGCTCAGAAATGGTAAAGCAAGCTGTATTTTCTTTTGAGAGAACACTGCTTTTGGTCCCTGTTCAAGGCCTGTAAATTTTCTTTGCATACTATTTGTAATCAGGTTGCTTGCAATTTCTTCATATCTTAGCAAAATGAAAGCACTAAAGAAGTTTGTGTTGTGAAATAAGTGGGGGTAGAGAATTAACATTACAATCTGACTTCTTGGCAGACAGACTGATAAAAAAGTAGATAGCCGCAGAAGAAAAATTAACAAAACAGGCCTGAATTCAGCAAGCCCATTCATATGAGGCTGTTAACTCAGAGACAAGCAATCTCAAATATCACAATAAGCCTGAGACAGCCTGTACGATATCATGATAAAACTACAGGCTCCTTACAATGAAGATCCTACAATAGTGTGAGAAAGCTTACATCGTGTTCCGTTTGTTTTGTCTAAGAACAAGGGGAAGTAGATACTATTCTAGAATCATTTCCATTTGAAATGGCTCAAAATTCAAAAACAAAGCCTGTACTTCAGGATAAGCTTCGTATATCTGGAAGGTTCTCCTGCCTCCCTGAGTGGTGCCAAATAAATGAGAATGTGATTGGTTAGCCCTTGCTCTTCAAAAGCCTCAGTACAAGTGGTTGATGATTTCCTGTGACCTCCCAATCAGAACGAGGCGTGATTATTTCTGTTTTTTTCTCCTCCCTAAGAGCCAGGTAGGAAATGACGAGCAAACAATGACATTATTACAGTGGCATTTTAATGGGTGTTCAGGGAACTAAGAAGTCGGCAGAGGCACAGCATGAAATATTCATGGGTATTTTTCTTTCTTTCTTTTCTGTGCCTCTTTTCACTCCAGATAACAGAAGGAAAATGTGACCAGGCCAAAAGTTCCAGCTTTGGAAGCATGTAGGAAGGGCCTGCCTTTGGCTTATTGGGGAGTGATGGTCAGTGTTCTTCCCTCCTCTCGCACATCAATCCCTGGTTGTTGTTGTTGTTGTTTTCCCTCAGCATCTATTAAATTTTTCTTCAGAAAGCTGGAATTCCACATGTTTCTTTCAGGGGCCTGGGATCCAGATAGTGGTCCACATCCTCGTCTCTCCCTTGGGAATTAGACTAAGTTTTCAGAGATGTGCATTTCCTTCTGAAGGCTTTGAAGAAGGTTGACAACCCAAACAGATGGGCATAACCAAAGTGAGGAAATGGGGGTTAAATGGGCTGGCCTGGGGCACCTCCTAGGTGTTGCCTGGAGGTAGATTTCTATTTCTATTTATCTATTTTTAACCCTGTAGGGTCAGGAGAGTCTCCAGAAGCGCCGATAGGGCTGGACCGTTCTTACCATCAGACTGCAGTGTTCCACCTGCTTCTGTCCACTCATGATCTTTACAGATAAATTTGGCCAATATGTGGACCCGTTTTCCCACGTGTGCCTCCCTGTGGAGACCCATTTTTATGATACTCTAGACCCCAGAAACCATGCTTTCATTGAAACTTCACCTCTACAATCAGATTCCCCTCCAGTGAGTTCACTTTCCTCCTAGCGCCCAATGCAGCCTGCCCTGTTTCTCTTGCCCGTGCACTCATGTTTTCTCCCAGGGAGATGGCCTTTCTAGACAGGCCCTATCCATTGCTTCCATCTGTCCTGCTTGCATCCCCAACGTAAAGTGCTTCCTGTCTGCTCCAGTCTGGTGGGATTTTGTTTTTTTCTTCTCACTTCCTCTGGCACTTATTGCTTGACTGTTTTACACTAGCCATGGAGGTTTTCTCTTCAGCAGAGTGCTATCCGTGGTTAATGACCAGTTCTCTGGGTTGAATGCATAGGGAGAGGCCCAATTCCTAGCCTTTGGCCATTTCTGCAGTGTAAATATTCGTACAGTGGTTGATTTCTCACTAACAGTATGATGTCATTGAGTGTGGATTTAGGAATCGACATGCGCAATTGGTTTTCTTCAGCTGGTATCTGTTGTCTGCAGTCAATCACTGTGAGTATTATCTCGGAACTTGGCATAGCTGTCTTACCTTCCCAACTAAAATCTGAGCCACAATGATCTCAATGCTGGCTTCATATTGGAAACACCGGGAGTGGGGAACCCATGGCGCATGTGGCTTTCCTTCAGAGATTTTGACTCCATGCATGTGTGAAGTATTTAAGATACTTCCTTGGTGAGTGGAATATTCAGGCTGGAAGGTGTGGCAAGAGTGAGAGAGGATACTTTATTCCATTGCTTTTAGAAGTGTGGTCCCTGGACCAAGAATATTGTCATCACCCTGGGGCTGGATAGAAATCTAATTTTGGCCAGAATCTCAATCTAGTGCTTGTGAAAGTCAAAAGAGGAGGTTAGACCAGCAGTTCGTTGTTTAGTAAACCCTCCAGGTGAGTCTTACGCACACTGAATTTGCGAACAACTATCTTATAGCTCCTGAATACTTATTAGAACTAAAAACAGTTATAGGCACACAGCTGTGCCCAATCAACACTTGTTGATTAAAGTCTCTCTACATTTTCATGAAGCAAGCTATTTTTTCCTCTTTGTGGGAAGATTTAGTGCAGAGTACCTTAAAATAGAGATTTCTTTTTGCATATTGAATCATGTGGTTTACAAATATTCAAAGATTTTATGCTCATTCAACTATACTTTTTACTTTAAACAAGTTATAATGGATTCATTCATTCATGTGACACCCATGTATTGATGGCGATCGTGTTACTAGTCCGTGTTCCTTTCTCATGGTCAGTCAGATCCAGGCAGCACAGGGTGAGGCTTTCTTCTCCATCTATGATTTGTCTAAATGCCCCTGCAGCGGTTAACTTCTGAGGATCTGAAATCTTTCATAGTTGTTAGTATTTGTGTAGAGTTTGCTCTTCTAACCTTACAGAATAGCTTTCAAAAACTTAACAATAAACTCATAATGATGAAAATGAAATGTATTTAAAAATCATAAAAGTGTAAAGAGTGCAAATAAAAACCTTGATATCCTTCACCACTTTTCTTTGAATGCAGCATTTCCTTAAAGTTTATTTTTATTTTACGTGTGAGTATTTTTCCTCAATGTGTGTCCACCACATGCCTACCTGCCGCCGGCTGGAGACCTGGAGAGGTTGTTTAATCCCCTGGGAATGGAGTTACAAACAGCTGTAAAGCACCATGTGGGTACCGCAGCCAAACTGGGGACCTCTGCAAAAGTAGCAAGTGCTCTTCATTGCTGAGCCATCTCTCCAGCCCGCTATTTCTATGTTTTTATCTTTTGAAAATTTCATATATAAATATTATATTTATATAATTTCTTCCTGAATTTTCCTGTGTTCCCTTCTCCACTTCGTGACTTCTTATACAATGTTTCCATATATGTGTACATACATACATGTAATATATGAATGCAGCCTGCTGAGTTTATTTAGTATTGCTCATGTGTACATGTCTTTAGGGATGCTTGTTTTTAGCTCACCCATTGGGGTCTCATCCCTGGAGTGGACTGACTTCCTTAACATGTAGTAGGAATACATACATGTATATATAATTTGTATATGAATACCTAGTGTACATATGGATCACATGCTAAAAGGAATTCTGATAAAATGGCTAGATAAAACGGCCTGTATAGAGAGTCCAGGTGGTGGGATGCTTCTCTTTCATTGACCGCTTAGGAGCAAGACTCTCAAAGCCTGGACGATGTGAAGTCTTCTAGACGGTTAAGCTGGGAAAGCAATGAGATGTTGGCTTCTCAAAGCATAGTGAATTGCTCTGCATATCCTAGCCCCTCGCAAGAGTGAGTGTTCCTTTCAGAATGCTGATTTATGTGGGTGGTTCTGGTCATCAATTAGTTGTTTCCAGTGTCCTATGGTATGGATTGACCTCTAAGCAGATTTCCCACATTCTGAAGACCGGGGGCTGTCTACACTCTCTTAGTGTGGTCCGGAGAGGGGATGGCAGGCAGGTTTTATCTACTGCTCCACTGATTATCTGGGCTTTCCGGAGTCTAAATGTTGAGACTGTGTGCAGGATTTACATTGAAAAATCGGTCTGTGTATCACTATTGAGTTAGTGTGGAATGTTTGAACATTTAATCCAAAGTGATTGAGAAAATGACCTTCCCAAGAAGGCAGCAAGGTTTGCTTTCTGAGACACCAGTCAATGAAAAGCTCCCTGGAGCCTTGAGCTCTCTCCTCTACCTGCTCAGTAGAGCCCCAACTTAATGCAGAGGTGAAACCTTACTTCATCGCTGGCAGGAGCAGTGTCTCTTTGTAACACCCACGGCAGAAGAATCAAATGTGGCAAGGTTCAAATTTGCTGACAAGGAATTGTGCGTTTGCCGCTTTTACCTCCTGCTGCTCTTCCTTTAAAGATAAATAAATTAAAAATAAATAAATAAAAATAAAAAGCAAAGGTCAAGTCTAATAGAGCTTTCCTGCAGCCACAAAAGATGGCCAGTAGGTGTCGCTGTCCGAGTCATTTCAGTTCCAGTGATCTCACCTGTGGCTCCAGGAGAGGCGTTCTCTGGAAACAACAGCAGCAGCAGTATCTAAATATCTTCTCCTCTGTTTGTGTTGGGACTGTGAGAGCAGAGTGTTGCCTGTCGTGATGGCCCTGTGGGTCTGCGCGGTGTCTCTGGCTGCTACTCCGATGACCTGGTGAAGCCTACCCACTTCACAGATTGCCGGGGAAACTTAGAGGAGTCTGTCTTCTTTTGACGTCACCAGGCATGTTATTCTGAAGTTTTAGTTAGTAGACAATGGAGAATGGGCAGTTTATGAGAAATCAGGGAGTTTGTTATACATACTCAGGTGGTATCCTGTTTTTCTACTTGCAGATTGCACTTTATAACTCAAAATATATTTCTTTTAAAAAAATTGCACTTGCAATGAGACTGGAAAATAGGAGGAGGAGAGGGAACTCTTTATAGAGAGGAGAGCGAGGAGAAGATAATTGCTTCTGCTTCTGTAATTTCTCATCTTCCCTGACATGTGGTTCTCATGGGTACTGGGCACAGTCCCTCTGGTCACGCGCTGGGACTCTGGACGGGGTGGCCAAGTTTCATGCCCATTCAGCACTTCTTTTCAGTCCCCATGTGCCCAGCTTCTGCTGATGGACCTTTTGCTATTCAAGAGCTTCACAATCGGGGTCGCCCCTTGCTCCTGCCAATGCGATTGCCTATGCCAGAAGCATCTGCTTGCTCTGCTAATTGGAGGTGTTCTTCCTCCTGCCTGATGCCAGACTGACCTGACACGGAGGCACAGCTAGAGTGTACAGAGAGCAGACAAGTGTGCAAAGGCCCAGGCTCCGAGGGAGGTGCAGGGGCCAGGGCGGCCTGTGGCGCGGGCTACACAAACAGAATCTAAATGGCCTTACAGAGCCGCTCTGGCTCCCGGTGCCCTGTGTGCAGAATGTAACAGCAGCAGGGGCCCTTTAGCCGGCTTTGCTTTCGCCTCTCCCTCGCTCACTGTTCTATTTTCCAGCACTCAGGACACACCGCTTCCAAAAGACAACAGCACAGAGGGGCAGAGAACTTTTTTTCTACTTTATTTTTTTTATTAAGAATTGTTTAATACAGTCTTTTCTCATTTTACATAGCTATCCTCACTCCCACTACCTCCCCTCCTCCCGCTTCCCCCACCTTCCCTGCACCCCACCCCCCACCCACTCCTCAGAAAGGGTAAGGCAGAATTCCCACAGGGAGTCAACAAAGTCTAACACTTCACTTCCAGGCAGGACCAAGGCCCTCCACCCATATCTAGGCTGAGCAAGGCATTCCTCCAAAAAGAATGTGCTCCTAGTCGCCAGTCCAAGCAACTTAGTAGGGATAAATCCTGGTTTCTCTGCCAGGGGCCCCACAGACTGCCCAAACCTCACAACTGTCCCCCACATTCAGTGGGCCTAGTTTGGTTCCCCCGCTGGCAGTCCAGAGACAGTGAGCTCTCACTAGCTCAGGCAGGCTGTTTCTGTGGGTATCACCATCATGGCCTTGACCATTTGCTCTTATTATTGTTTCTTGCGCTGGTCTCAGGTAGCTCAGCCCAGTGCTTCGCTGTGGATCTCTGCATCTGCTTCCATCAGTTGCTGGTTGAAGGTTCTATGATGACAATTAGGGAAGTCATCAGTCTGATTACAGGGGAAGGCCAGTTTAGGAGTCCTCTTCACTGTTGCTTAGAGTCTTAGCTGGGGTCATCCTTGTGGATTCCTGGGAATTTCCCCAGTGCTACGTTTCCCTCAATCTGTTCATAGCAGTATTATTTGTAATAGCCAGAACCTGGAAACAACCTAGATGCCCTTCAATGGAAGAATGGATGAAGAAAGTATGGAATATATACACATTAGAGTACTATGCTGCGGTAAAAAACAATGACTTCTCGAATTTTGCATGCAAATGGATGGAAATAGAAAACACTATCCTGAGTGAGGTATCCCAGACCCAAAAAGATGAACATGGGATGTACTCACTCATAATTGGTTTCTAGCCATAAATAAGGGTCACGGAGTCTACAATAGGCGAATCTAAAGAAGCTAAGTAAGAAGGTGAACCCAAGGAAAAACATATAGTTATCCTCTTGGCTAAGGGAAGTAGACAAAATTGCCGGGGAGAAAATTGGGATCTTGGGGGTGGGGTGGGATGGGGGTAAGGGGAGATGGGGAGAGAAAAGTTAGAAGGGAAGGAGGGGGGGCCTTGGGGAAACAGGAGGATTGGGATAAAGGAAGGTTGGACAGGGGAGCATGGAACCACAATTCTTAGTTAAGGGAGCCACTTTAGGGTTGGCAAGAGACCTGACCCTAGAGGGGCTCCCAGGTGCCCAAGCCGAGGTTTCCCTCAATCTGGATCTCGTTCTTGTCTCTTCCTCACTGCCCTAGCCCCCTTCTTGAGCATCCCATTCCCTCATGCTCTTCTCCTCCTCCCTTTCTTCCCTCTCCCTCCCCTTGCCTTCCTCCCCCCGCAACCCCCCCTCCTAAGTTTCTCTGGAGGTCTTGTCTCCTTACCCTTCCCACATGGGCTGTTTGTTGGGTTTCTGCAGGCCAGTGGCCAGGAGAAACCCAGCAGGAAGTTAGTGTTTAGGGAAGGTTTGGAAACGCCCATTCCCAGGTGTTTTGTCCACAGGGTGCTGCCAGCTGTTTCTATTTTGGGGAGTAGTTTCAAAGCTAAGTATCAGAGATGCTATTTAGAGCACCTTGGTGGCTCTTTCTTCCTCTAGGAGCAATGCCCTGCCGCTGGGAAGTGTTGGGAAGTGTGTCCCTGTGTGGGCTGGTACCTGCTGAAGTGCTCAGAGTCCAAGACCGAGGCGGAAGCAGTCACAATGACCTATTCTGACACCTTAGAGAAAGGGGTCTTCCACACACCCTGACAGAGTGTCCAGGCCCTGGGAGGCCTGGGGCTCCGGGAGCCAGAGGAGTACTGCTGGGGAGTGTGGGCCATGGGGCATTGACTTGGTCTCCGGTCTCCTGTGTCTGTAGGAATGACCTTGCCAAGGTCTTCCCTTGTGTTTCAGCTTCTCATCTGTAAAATGAAGGATCTGGTGGTGGTTTTTGTGTGAGCGTAGAGAAAGGGGGTTGTCATACAGAATATTGACAGTATACCTGCCTAATAGTCAGACATTATGTCATGAAGTCATGAGTGCTTTCATTCGGGAGCATCAAATATCCACGGGAGACAAAAACTCCCATGAGTGGTTCCTGGATGATTTCACCAGAACCATTGGGTGATTTAAAGACCAAGTTCCCAGACCTCAGCTGAGCTGCAGAGACTAATTTGTTAGGTGTGGATAGGAAGCTGCGGCTTTGCCCCAATCAGTCTGGGTTCATCTGATGCAATGGAGAGAGCAGGGAAGCTTGTCAGGCGGAGTCCTGCATGCTGTCACTCTTGGTGAAAGGTCACAAGGCCCAAGAGCCAGAGCAGAGGGCTGTTACCATGTCTGGAGACAGGGTCTACTTGACCTTGCCTGACTCAGTGTTCCTGGAGTTGAGTGTGGGGTCTTGGTGTGCACAAGGCGAGGGGCTTCTGTTTAGAGGCTACAGTAGCAGCACTGGGGAACTCTGTAGAGATGTTGCTCCTCTGGGGTGGGCTCCAACCTGCAGGAGCCTGAGCACTGCCAATCTTTGTAAGGTGCAAGTCACGTGTGGACTTTGCAATCTTTTAGTCTCTGTGTTTAAAAAAGAGTAAAGAGAAAGCAGCTTCAGATAATTTTTTAATAATTTATTTTACTTAATAGAGTACACCCAAATACTAACATGTAACCAATGGAAAGTTATTCATATAATATTTTATTTTCTTTTTTCCTATGTCTCCCACTCTGGGGCATACATTTTACACTTAGAGACGACTTCAGCTGTCTTGCTCAGGCCTGTCCAAATACTAGTATCTATGGATGGTGGGTAGCATGTTGGATAGTGGATAACTGTGAGGCATTGGTTACTTAATGTTCTGTCTAAAACCCATCTGTACCAGCACTGGGGAGCTTAGAAGCACTGTCAGGCCTTACCTTCAACATCTGAACTTGCTAGTTTGCTAAATGCATCAGGATTTTCATTTAGCACCATCCCAGGAAATCTGCACGCATAAAAGTGGAGCAGTGCTGGATTAGATGGCCCCTCTTCCCATTGTAAGATATCCCCTTCCCCCAGTTCTCCGTGGATGCAGTTAACTGGAAGGGGCCCTGCATAGGAAAGTGTAATAAAAAGAATTTGGCTCACGGAATGGATGACTGGCCTCTGGCTCTGTAAAGGGACTGTGGGATCCCTGGGCAGAGGGTGGACACATCACGCTGTAATGAATGTTGTAATTTGAGACTTGGCCAGGGTTGATCCCTGGTCTTAAACATGCTGAGATTTACATGGCTACAGACTGTTGCTGAGACAGATCAGGCCCAGCCGAGGATGAGATGCTCTCTGTTGATACTCAAATGGTTTCCTTTTCTGTTTTTCCTGCTTTCTGGAGGCAAAATATCCCATGCTTTCCTCACAGATGGAGGGGTCAGAGGGCAGATGCATGAGCCAAGTTACAAAGAGTACAGAGACTGATTTAGGACCCCAAAGAGAACATAGACACACAAACAGAGACACACACAGACATATACAGACCTAGACACACTCACACTCACACACGCATGTGCGCGAGCATTTTTGTGAACTGACCCCATCTGAAGCAACCTTGGTTACTGAGGTGGGACGAGGAAGGCTGTGTAGGAAGGGAAATAGCCGACTGATAGAGGCTGTCCCCTGCCTCTGGAAGGTATTCTGTTTCTCTGTGGAGAGGCCCCGGGTCACATGTCCTTCCTATTGCCTTCTGTTGTCCTTTCAAATTCTTTCTAGAGCAGCTCAGATTCCTTCTCTGGGCTAGGAGTGTTCGTCTTGGTCCAGAAAGGGACCAACATGCAGTCTAAGGCCTGTATGCCAGGTGTTCTTTCTGTGTGGGGTGCTAATATGACAGGCATCTTTGCACTGAGGTCTCGGCACCAACATTCAATGCTTGTCAAATCTATTCTCCAGAACAGTGGTTCTTAACCTTCCTAATGCCATGATCCTTTAATACAGTTCCTCATATAGTGGGGACCCCCCAACCATCAAATTATTTTCACTGCTATGTCAGAACTGTAATTTTGCTACTCTTAAGAATCATAATATGAATATCTGTGTTTTCCAATGGGCTTAGGTGACCACTATGAAAGGGTTGTTCAACCCCCAAGGAGATTGCAACCCACAGATTGAGAACCACGGCTCTAGAACCTTATGTCAATTTGTTACTCTGTCCCTGGGAGTGCGGAGGAAGTTGATGCCTTATCTGACACAAAGTGGGAATGTGTGGATGATGATCTAAACCTAGGGGGCTCTTGTTTGACCTCACCTGGATCCCTTCCTTCATTCTCAGCGGATCATCCTCCTACACAGAGGCCCTTCGGTGTGGTGTCAGCTTGTGGTGACACTAGCCATAGGATTCAGATTCTTTCCTGTCTGACCTGTGTCTTTCTGATTGAGTTCTGGGAAGGAGCCTGGGCAATTTTACCAGATTGCTTGGAGCTGAAGCCTTGCTATTATCGCGTTAGTCCTTACAGTGCCTGCCGGCCCTCTGGGGACAGGGAGTTTCATCAGCTCTCCTCCAGCTTTCCTTTCCATCCCCTTCTCGGATTCTCTCTTGCTGCACACAATGCTACTCTCCCATTCCCAGGGACTCGCCTTCTGTTTCTTTCAAAACATCCTCCATGCCTTTGCCCCTTGGCAGGAGAGCCCTCCTCCCCCCATTTCTTCAAATTGCCCTAGAAGCTGAGGGCTCAGGTCTCTTTTCGCCTCTTCCTGGAAGCCTTTGCTAACATTCCTGGCCTGTCAAATCTTTTTACCAGATTGCTGTGGTACCATGTAATCAACTGATAAGTCAAGAACCATTGACATATATCCCTAGTCTCTGGACTGGAGACCCCTAGGACACAGGTGAACCAGATGGTCCTGACCTATCTGCTGTCAGTTCTGGGGAAGAAGACGTATTTCCAGGAAAGCATGCTCAGTACTTACTGAATTCATTGGTGATGTGAACTTGTGTGTGTGTGCTGGAAATAATTCTGGGTTCTGGGGGCGTGTCTCCCACGGAGCTCTGCCCTCAGGGAAGGCTGCTTGGAGGAGTTCTCAGCTTGAGCTCTCAAGGATGGGTATCCAAACACTGCCTGTGTGGCCTTGCAGAATGAGGGGGCTGGCGAGGCTGAGAGGTGACAGGCATCAAGTCCCACGAGACTTCATAAACATATGCTGTTTTCTTACTTAACTTACCCATCTGCCTTTGTCCTGTGAGGCTCTGAGTTCCTTGGAGGCACAGAAATGGTCTCCCACAGCGGCGGCAGCGTGCTGGGGCTTTTCAGCTTGGAGAGTGCCTTTCCGGAATGTTTCTGAGCAGGGTACCACATATCGGTTGATGGAAATCAGCTATGTTGAGAATATTCGCGCTACAGAAATTGGCAAATGCTGTAAATTTGGACAGTTACTTCTTGGGTCAGGGAACAGGTGTTTAAACATTTAGAAGCATGGATCGCAGCTGCCAAGGTGCTGGGAGTACAGAGCAACAGGCTAGGGAGGAAGGTGCCTTGGAATGGGGAGAGAGATAGATGCCACTGTGTGTTACCACTCAAATGATTTAGCTTGTCTGAGTTTTGGTTTTCTTATGTATCTCATGTGTCTCCCAGCTCTCACATGTGCCCCCATCCACTTTCACATGTGTTCCCAAGCCCTGTTCTCCCAGTTCTTCCAGATCAGCCTTTACTTCTCGCTGAACTAACTCGCAGCCTTTCCCCAGAACGGCAGAAGGCAGCTCTCCTGCTTCCAGGAGGCTCCCTGGTATTTATGAGTCCAATTTGCTGGCCTGCGTTATTAACCGGCACGGCTCGGAGGTCGTGCGGGCTGGCAGCAACCCCTCTAGCCGGTACAACGTGGACCGAGACTGCCATTTCCCCAGGAAGAGGAAAGCCCCTGTTATCCCTTGCAGGGCATCTGTGGTGTGTTGATTATTTAAGGATAATATTTCTGGCGGTGGAGCAAACGAGGCGGGAAATGGCTTTTGCGGGTGATTAAGTGCTGAGATGTGGCAGCTTCCGTCTGTGGCCATGGGTTGCAAGTACCTGACCAAAAAAAAAAAAAAGATGTGACCAAGAGGTTTTCTTTGAGCCTTGGCTCTATGGGCTGGAAAAAGTGAGACTTAGAACTGGGATCTCAAATCATACATAAAACTGTAAGGGTGTGGTTAACATGGATCCTGGGCTGCTGCTGATAACAATCAATGTGCAACCTTGGATGGGTCATTTTCAGTCTCTTAGTTTTCCCTTTGGGATGAGATAAGATGGGATCTGGCCAGCCGATCTCCAGAATTCCTCTCAGCAATGAGATTCTGCGGTTTTATGAACTTCCCCGGCAAGCGGAGACATTCCTGCTTGGGTTGTTTATGTTGTGATTCCCAAGGACGTATTTCTAGTGGACTGTACTCCAGGGACTCTAATTATTTCTTGTTAGCCTAGAATAATTTTAGCAAGGAGTAAGTAAGCTATGCAGAGCCCGGCTGTTGGATGTGTGTGTTCTGTTCTAGAGCCCTTGGGGAACTCAGTTTAATCCAATCAGTACTTGGGAAGGGGCCACTCTTGGGATGAATGAAGCATCGTGTCCTGGAAGCTACTTGAAGTTTGGAGATGAAATTCCAGCTCATTTCAGTTTTGCTAATTGTTAGCTGCGACCTTGGGAACATAGTGAGCCAACCTCCAAGGTCTCACCTATAAAATGGGGTTCACAGAGCTCTTCCTCACTGAGGAGCTACAGGACAAATGTGAATACGGCATCTTCCACCATTTCTCAGACATGCAAATGCTCAATGCATGTTAGTACCTGTGGTGATATTTGGTTTATGAGCTAACAAATAAAGCTTGCCTGAAGATCAGAGTACAAAGCTAGCCACACTAGTCAGCCATACAGGCCATGCAATGGTGGCACACACTTTTAATCCCAGCAGCCACACTAGTTAGCCATAGAGGCTGGGCAGTGGTGGTGCACGCCTTTAATCCTAGCACTAAAGAGGAATATAAGGCAGGATGAGACAGGAACTCGTTCTCGTCTTGTTTGAAGATTTCATAGAGGTAAGAGCTCTCTAGTGGTTGGTTGCTTTGCTCCTCTGATCCTTCAGCTTGAACCCCAGTATCTCACTCTGGGTTTTTATTATTTGTGCTACACGTACCAGACATGTCAGAGGAAACTTTGCACACTGAAATAATAGGCCATTGTCATTTACAAAGTCTACAGAGCTCAAGCGCCACACAATTGAGCTATAAAACAAAAATACATTAAAAATTTTTTCAAACAGACTTCTGGTTTTGATTTGTGACACGTATGACCTGCAGGTCATGGTTTAGACACACCCATTGGTGATTTTCTTATTGCAGAGGCCAGGCCTGGGGTTAATTGTTAGAAGTGTCATAGGATTGTCTAGAGACTACTGTCTGCAGGACCCCTACTGATGAGGTCCACAGACCTCCAGTCTGTGTTGGAGGTGCCAGTCAGTCCTGTAGAAGGTGGGGACTGATACTGGGCAGTATGAAAGATGGGCTCAGATCTGAGTTCTTTGAACTAGAAACCCAGAAGCCATCCTGGCAGCAATCAGGCAGATAGAATTCTCTCATCTGAGGCTGGTTCCGTTAAGAAAAGACAGCCGATGTTGGCTGCGTGGCTTTGGAGTGGCTTTTAACCCGTCTCCCTATCATCAGCGCCATCCTTTCGATCTTCCTGCAGAACATCACTGGAATTCTTGTCTCTGGTGCTGGAGTAGCACCGTGGGGCTACACATCAATACAGTAGAAGAAACCAGCCCTGAAGTGTGGGATTGATTTGCCGGGACACAGAGAACTCATTCAGACAGCAGGCAGGTACACGCAGAGGTTAGCTCTGGAAAGGAAAGGACAGACCTTGTCCCTCTACCCTTCCTTTGTTTCTTTGCTGTCATTAAACTCATGTGTGAGGTACAGTTGTGATGTGAGTGAGACCAGAACTTGTGTCTGAAAGACTCCAGTAGAATGAGGAGTGAGATGGGGAGGGAAGTGATCTTGGCAAAGGGTTCGATGGGCTTAATTCCCTGGGACTGCGTATGGGTGCTGGGTAGAGAAAGCGAGGGTGAGAGGGTCTGCTTGGGTGCCAGAAGGAGTGCAAAAGAGGTGTGTAGAGTTGACAGTGTCCTGAGCAGGCTTCTTGTAGGGAAGGAGCACTGGGTAGTTACTGAAGGCCTCCCCTAGGCAGTGGTCTGTTCTTTAGCACTGTCAAGAGCCAGGGAGTCTTCTGTGTATTTTTGTATTTTGAGTTCCTTCTGCTAGGTTAGCTAGCTCCAGCGTTGCCGGACATTGCAAGGGCAGTGGGTCTTGGCAGGAGTCCTTATCTGCAAGTCAATTTCCTTTGCCTTTTGAATATGAGACAAGATATTTATGCTTAACATTAATAATATTTGGGCATTTTTGTTGTTGGGTTTTGCCTTAGTCAGTTTTCTATTGCGATGAAGAGACACCATGACCACAGCAACTCTTATAAAGGAAAACATTTAATTGGGCTGACTTACAGTCTCAGAGTCCATTATCATCATGGCAGGAAGCATTGCGGCATGCAGACAGACGTGGTGCTGGAAAAGGAGCTGAGAATTCTCCATGTGAATTGGCAGGGAGCAGGAAGAGAGAGACACTGGGCCTGACTGAAGCTTCTTAAACCTCAAAATCTACCACCAGTGGCACACTTCTAACAAGACCACACCTTTCAACATGGTCACACCCCCCAATCCCTGCCAAGTAGTGCCACTCCCTAGTGACCAGGCATTCAAATACGCAAACCTGTGGGTTCACTCCTATTCAAACTACCATAGGTTTTTTTTTTATGGTCCCCCTCCCAGGTCATACTTTGCTTGTGAAATACTGTTAATTTAATATGGAATTAAGCATCTGTCCTGTGTAGGACATCTTTGCCAAAAAAATGACATCAAATATGGTTTGCAATGAAGGTTGTCTTTGTGCCTTTTTGGAAGGACAATCCTAAACCCAGATGGTTTCTGAGAACCACCCATGACCTTTTCTTGGGTATCTAAGGCCCCTGAAGCAGGAATTCCCTAAGAACCTAGATCAGGAAAAAATATTAGCAATCTTGTATTTCAGGACGTGGAGGGACCTTCCTGTGTCATCTTCCTCTCAATAAAAATACAAACACCTGACTCATTCCCCATCAGGGGAAGATGAGTGAGACCTCAGGAAGAAGCCTTCCAGAGTTTTGTAGTTACTTCCTTAAATGACAACAGGAAGGGGTGGAGAGGGGAGGGGAAGGGAGTGGAGGGAGGGAGGCAGGCTCTTAGGGTGAGCAGAAGGAACTGGGTGAAAGGGCTTCCTTGGGCTTTCCCCATGCCCAGGTCAGTGGGTAAGGTGCTTGCCATGTGATCGCAGGAATTGGAATTCGGCTTCTAGTACCTATGGCAGTGTGTGCTGCAGCTGTGACAATCTCTCTGCAAGTCTAGGAGGCAGGAACTGCACATCCCTGGGGGAGCTGGTCAAGTGTAAGCCCTGGGGTCAAGTGAGAGAATCCCTAAGGCAGAGAGTGATCTAGGAAGACATCTGTGTTGGCTTCTGGCCATCACGTGTGTATGTGTATGTGTGCACACATGAAGGCATGTATTTCTGCATACACATGCATACCTACACACATGGAAACATAAATATACACATGAACCCCACCCCCCACACACGTGAAGAAAAAAAACCCCAAACCACAAGCCCCACTAGTATTTCCTGGACCAGTCTGAGTGTGTTGAATGAGCTCTTTCAAGGCTGGCTTGCAAGTCTGCTTGGCTTCTTGTCTCTGGAGATTCTGACAGCAAGCCGGTCTTAGTGAGCAGTGGATTCAGTGGCGGTGGTGCCTGAACAGTTCTTATTTACCTGTTCAAATAAATCTGGATTTTAATCTCTGCTCTGCCATTTGTCATCTCTGTGACCTTGGGCGAGTCTAGTCTGTATCATCTTGCCCTGAAAAGTGGGACAGTCCCATCCACTTGAGGTTTGCAGTGAGCATGTGACGAGATTGCATATGTCAACACTCCTGGCCGCTCCTCGTCTTCAGTAAGTGTTTGTGTCAGATGCGCTTCTGTGTTTGGTATAACTGTCCTAACTCAGTAGCGACTCAGATGCCAGGCATTGTGGTAAATGTGCTTGCAGTGTCTTTTCTTTAGCTTCCCAGTGACCTCTCTCCCTCAGAGTTCGGACGGTTGTGTGTGCAGATTGAAATAACTATCCCAAGACAGCAGTGTCCCAGCGCCTGGAGTCTGCGAATGTCCCCTTGCAGATATGACTGAGTTAAGAAAGTTGAGATTATCAATTATTCTGGGTTGCCTGGGTGGGTGTGGTATAATCACTGTGGTCATGGGAAGAGGAGGACGTGAGATCAGAAATAGGAAGTCATTGACCAGAGAAACTCAGCAAAGGGGCGACTAGCCAATAGGTACTTTCAGCCTCCAGAAGAGAGGGAAAGGGAAGAATGGTGTACCCATGGGGGCTCCACTGCCCTGCTGCTCCCACCTCAGCTTTCTCCATCAGACTCTTCTGACTTGTGATATCCGGACGTAGAAGAAAATAAACTTGTGTTGTCTTTAAGCTCTGAGTTGCAACGGTTCATCATAGGAGCTGTAGAAAGCCAGTGTGCTTGTTGTTATTGTCACGTGACCAGACTTTGAGCCTTTGCTTGGCATGAAATGCCAGGCATGAAACAAGACAGTGGAAAACGATGTCTCCCAGCTGCTAGCCAAGCTCTTAGGGGAGGCATGCACACATCTGGAAAGAGTCCCTCCCCCCCCCAAAAAAAAAAACAAGTTGAAAATTAACTAGATCAGAAGTTGAGACAGGAGGATGGCAAGTTCAGGTCTGTCCTGGGCTACATAATGAGTTCAAGGTCTGCTGGGGCAACCCACTGAGCCCTTGTGTTAAAATTAAACCAATAAATTGCTCAAAAGATGTAGCTCAGTGGTAAAGCACTACTTGCTTAGCGTGTGTAAGACCCTGGGGTTGGTCTCTGACACTGACAAAATTAAAAAAAAAAAATCTTCCCCACCTGGTGCTATTTATGCGGGAAAGCTCTGAGGAGGAAGTGGGAAGGCTGCCAGTCCCTGAAGTCTCAGTGGATGTCCTTAAAGACATCTTGTTATCCTGCAAACAAAGGCGTCTTTCTTAATGAGTGATCCACTGGCCCCTTGGATGTTGATCCTTCTGTCTGCTCTTCGCCCCGCTCCTTTCCCCACATGGGAAACTCCTGCCACTGCTGACACATCCCAGGAGCAGCTTTTGCCTCTCTGTGACACTGGCCAGAGAAGATGGCAGGCAGGGTCCCTCTTCATTCCCAGTCTCCGCCAGCCACACCCCGCAGTGCCGCCGCCGCCGCTGCGCTGCTGTCCCCCTGGGAAGGCATCACAAGTGCTGAGTAGCGAGCTTATTGGGTGTCTGAATTATTTAAGGAGACGTGCATGTCATTAATACGTCGTTTGTCCCAGGGAGGCTTGACGGACGTCTTAACTTCCGCACTTATCTATTTTGCTTGGGGGGAAAGTGGAGGGAAGCAGAGAATGGGTCAGGGACAGGAGGTGGAAGCAGGGGTCAGGGTGGGACAAAGAGTAGAACTGGCAGCATTGTGGAGACTTGGAAAGAGTTACCCAGAAAAAGGAGAAAGGAGACAAATTAAGAAAATAACCGAGAGTAATTTGATAGCAGAATATTTTTGGCTCCAAGACACTGTGAGTTGGGAACGCAGGAGAAGTAGCATGTCACACATTCCGAAGCATCTGTGAGCACACATCCCAATATGATCACTATAATTATAATAATAATAAATGTTCTCTCATGGTGTGACTTGTGGAGGTCACCCTGAGATGAGAAAGTGAAGAGGAAGGGAGGCGGAAAGAAAGCTATTAATAAACCTCACACACAGCCCTCCAACTTCTCTTCCTTTCCCGACACCGAGCCATTCATTCCAGCCCCACGGACCTGGCTTTGATGACCTCGGAGCCATCTGGTTTGGTATCAGTAACCCAGGGTGGCTGCTCTGATTTTCAAATGGCCTGTGTGTTAGAAGGAAGGCCAGTTTTCTGATTCTTATCCTTGTTTGGATCCAGCGGGACCTCTGATCCCAAAATACAGTTTCCTTTTTGTGTGATTCCAAGGTTGGCAACAAGATCTCCGGGAGGGATGAAAATCATGACTGTTTCTGCTGAGCTATGCTGACCCAGGGCTCTGAAACAAATTGTGTTTGGATGGAATCAGACTAGAGCTGTGCATCACCGGAGAGTTACCTGTCCCTGGTCAACCGTCAAACGGTTGTTTAGTGACTGATAGGTGTTCTTCATCTTAGCGGGGAAGGAAGGGACAGAAGTGCCATCTAAGGTGTCTCTTCAGGAGCCTGCCTGTCTCAGAGAAAGGCTAATAACACATAGACGTTAGCGATAGAATGTTAATATAAGCGACTCTGCTAGGAACAATCCTCTCTAATAGCAAAGAGTGATATTGTTATGCATGCATTAGCGCACTTTATTGGCTACTAAAGGCAGTAGGTGGGAAGCCCTGCTCTACTAGAGATGTGTATTACATGGAAAGTGGATGTCACTGGAGATGACAGATGGTGGGAAACCCTGCAGACAGGCACAGGAGTGGTGTTGGTGTCTAACATCTGCAGCATCCGCTGGAAGCTCAGATCTTACCTTTGCATCTCATTGGAGCTTCACAACAGCCCACTGGGACTCATCAGAAGCCGGGAGAACCTAAGTAGCTTGCATGTGTCCCACAGCTGGTCTGTGAACGATCTGAGCTTTGAGCCTTTTGTGATGCTAACCAGGGCCAGGACGCATCCTCGCTGCCCACAGCTGCCTTTGCACAGAATGGCTTCTGTTTGTATGTGTCCCCACGCTGTCTTCTTTGATCCGCACAGGGACACAGTATAGAAAGCAGGTTGATCAGGTTTCTTCAGGGCACTTCAGAGACAGTCTCTTGGTGGAGGGGTTATCCACCAGCCGATGTGGCAGGTGGGCACTCCAGTCCTCCCCAGAGAACACACAGCTGTGACACACCCTTAGAAGCAAAGAATGACGCTACCGGACAAACAAAATCTGAACAGAAATTTGCAGGTAGAAAACAACTTTAGTTGTGTGGCTCTCCCGTAAGTGCCGGAGACCAGGGGCCTTTCCTTATTTATTGCAGGAGTGGCAAAAAATTACAATGTCACTCCAGTGTCCCCATTTGTTGTCCATGTTACACTGGGCCCTGGCCGTGGTCCTGCTCTTTGGTGTTCCAGCAGATCTTTCTATTTATGGGCTCCAGGTACCCCTGGGTCTTCCCCATTCTCCTGTCCTCATTTAGCCTTGGAACTCCCTGAAGGTAGGGGGCAGATGTGGGTTCAGGGTCACTCTGTTGGTGTTGGGTCTGTATGAGATGGTCATATGTGCTAGTGTGTATGCGTATCCCCACACATGCTTAGGCTGGCCTTTCTCAGCACACTCAACACCCCACACTTCAAGCTTATACCTTACATAGGTCATTTGCATTACCAATTCCAGGTGAACCTTATGATACATCTTGTGATACTGCTGGTGACTAACAGTCTCTGCCGTAATCCTATGTGGTAGGTAGGGTCTGGGCCCTGGGATGTTGGCTTGGCTTAGGAGTGTGCTGTCTCATCCTCAGGATTCCTTACCTACTCTGGGCTGCCTCCCCTTAGGGGAAGGTGTGAGTTTAGGAAGTAGATAGTATAGATGGGACCCAACCTTCAGGGATTTGCCATTTCCCTAGAGTTGTCTTCTCTGACCTTCCTGCTGCTGAAAACTGGGGTCATATAATTGTGTTGGTTTTAAACAAGAGGAGGCCAGTTCCTTATTCTTATCAGAGCAATAACTACACCTTCCCATGGCTACTAAACTGGCCTTGGATCCTTGCAGAATGAGGTTTCCTCATTCTAATCCACTTCATTCTTCTGTGTGGTTATAAATATGCCTTCAAAAAAAGATATAGCTTATTTTTAATTGTGTGTGTGTGTATGTGTGTGTGTTTGTGTGTGTGTGTGAGAGAGACTTCAGGTGCCAGAGGAGGCCAGAGGTATAGGATGCCCTACAGCTGGAGTTAGAGGCATTTGTGAGCCACCCCACATCAGTGCTGGGAATCAAACCTGGGTCCTCTGTAAGAACAACTTACACTTTTAACTACTGAGCCTTCTCTTAGGCCCAGAACACTCCTTTTTTCCTTAGCAAGCATGTGCTAAGAGCTAGGGAGTAAGATTATGGTCCCCCTGTATCTTTGATAAGTTTCCGAGAAGTCATAGACTATCTCAGGGACTCAGTATCTGTCACTGGAAAATGGGAGGATGACCTCCAAGTGGTACCTGGAGAAGCTTGAGGTTTCTAGAGTGTTCCTTGTGTGTTATAAGGAAGGCTGTGATTGAGGTCTAAGTCTGGGTAGGAATCTAGCCATCATAAATAACAACAATAAATTATAAAGTAGTTGTGATTTTACTGTTCACAGGCTAGGCTTTCATTTGTTGAGTTTTGTAGACAAAGGTATTTAAAAAATATCCTTGGGATTGGGTCACATAGTTTCTTTTAGTTCTAATTTTTACAGTTAACTTAGTAGGCTGATTTTTAATTTCCTTTGTGTAGAGTGACTCTACCTGCTCCTAGCGGGGCCAGGCATGCCTGAATGCTAACAGGGGTGATGTAAGAGAGGTTTTCCCGTGGCTTCTGATATTTCTTCATCTTCCCTCCCAGGGTCCTTTGTGTCTCTTCCATTTCCCATTCTCAGTAGTTCACCAGGTTTGACCAGAGAAATGATCATAGCCTCACCCTGGGTGAAGAATTAGCTGTTGGTGAGATTTAGAGTTTTAATATCTTCCAAAATATTTGGAACGTTTAAGGCCCCCAAAGTCTGGATCTTTTCTCAATAAAAGGAATCTCTAGTGGTGAAGTTCAAGGTTCTGTGTCAATACATTGCAGGGGGGTTGTGTAGGTAGGGGTAACATCCCTTCAGCTTCAGCTGTGGCTAGTCCTTGGGTATGCTTGCTTTGGCAATGCAGCTGCTGTTTTGCTTTACAAAGCTCTTTCAAAAGCAACTGCTTCCAATGCTAATCCTAATGGTGTGCACGCAGTAAAGGATTGTGTGACTAGAGCCTTTGGGAAAAAGCTGGGTATGATGCTATCTACGAGTGTACCCTATCCATGTCATGCTCCGACATCCATCATGGGTGATGTTTTGTTTAGCCCAGGCTGCCCCCTCCCCACCATTTGACAGTCTTCTACTTTCCTCCCGCCAATAGTTGATCACAGCCAAAGAACTGGTATTTTCAGAGTTCACTGGGAGATTCCATGGAGTGGTTCTCAATGAGGGTTGCTTTTGCTCGTTAAGGGCATTTGGCAAAGTCTTAGGCATTTTTGGTTGCTGCGGAGGCTGTTCCTGTCACCAATGACAGGGTCTGCTAACTACAACCAAGGCCCTATAAACTGGAACACTCAAGACAGGGTTTTTGTGACAGAATCTTTTCTGGACCTTGTTGAAGGAGCTGCAACCAGGGGTTCTATCCTCAATGCACTATAGCAAGTCATTGGCTCTCCATCAAGCTGAGAGACTCAGTAGTTTCCAGGTTCCCACCATTCCTGCCAGCATCTGGGACCAGGGCTGGTGTGTGTGGAGGTGTCTAACATTGTGTTTGCACCCCCTTCTCGGGACCAAGACACTTAGCACCTTATCAACAGAGGCTAGCTTCCCCAGCCAGCAGATTGAGCTTCATTTATTTTTTTGACCTTGTCCCAAGCTTCTTTTCTTTTTCCTTGGACTAACAAGGCTTGACTGCTCATTTTGGAGCTGATGTTGATTGGGTAGAAACTAAATGGGCCTGCTGTTGAGTGCAGGCCTCTTCCCGGGATGCAGATTCCTCAGCTCTGTGATTTATCTGCATTGGAAAGCTGAGCAGTGATGCTTGCTAGTCAGGAGAAGCCACACTTCCAGCACTCCCTGTTCCCCCCACTTCTGGGTGGACAGCAGGTTCTGCAGACACTCCCACTGTCTCGCTCTCTAAGTTGGTGACCACGCCTGTCACCAGGACTGTGGTTCTCACTGAGATGCTGCCCGTGGAAGGAACGCAGCTCTCTGTATAAAATGTGTGCTGATGGAGCATGTGCACACAGAGCTGAGCCTGCTCAGTGCGGATGTGCAGTGTGTGTGAATTTGGGATTTAGCGTGACTGACTTAAAGGGGCCCTCTTTGGTGAGGTGTGTTTGTTTTGGGGGTGTGTTAGTGAGCCCTCACTTTGGAGTGTGCGAGGGAAGGATCCATCGCTGTCGTTGATTTAAAATCACTGTTGTTCTTCAGGGAATCATAATTAGTAATGAATTAGTACCTCTTGTGTTTTAGCTCATTTATTCATTCATTTAGCATATGTTTATACAGTTCCTGTCTGTCAAGTTCTATTCTAATGAACGGGGAGGCAAAAATGGGATAAAAATCTTGCTTTATCGCATTGATATGGGAGTTGAGAAACTAACTAAATAAATGAAAGGAAGAAGGGAAGTTGAATTGTAGAGAGGCTGGGGGCATGCTTCAGCTTGGGCAGATCGAGAGCTGCAAAGGTGAGCATTTATAGTTAGGGCTGTTTTCCAGAGACACTGGCTCCTGTTCGCCAGGCCTCTGTGAATATAGGACAGTAGAGGATCATGTAGGCTCTGCCTTGGTGTCTAACACTTGATCTTAGCTTTAAGATTGGTTTGAGAAGCATTTTAACGCCATTTTAGGAAACGAATTTGACCTGGCTACTCCCCAAGGCACCACAGAGTGCCCACCTGCCCATCCTGCTTCGCTGGAAGCATTGGCTGGGCCTGCCGGAGTCATCGCTAGGTCTCAAATGTTCATTAACGTACAAGCTCTCAGAGTGGCGCAGCTCCTAATGGTCCCTAACAGTGGTGGCAGCGTGAGTCACTTGTTTGTTCCAGGCCAGTAACAGGAAGACATAGCTCCGCACACTGGCTTTCAGCACAGGGTTGACAACATTACTTCAGACATTATTACTGAAGGAGGTGGCGGTGGCTGCATGGGGGCAGGAGAGGACAACCGTGATTCACTGCCAGCTGGCACCCTTCCTGCTAATCTCTCTTACTTCAGTGTCCTTACTGATGGAGCTCTCTGAAACTGGGGTCTCTGCTGAGGCTGGACGTATTGGGCTTTTTTGTTGGTTGGTTGTACGATGAACATGTCTGCAATGGGTGGCGTTAACTCACCCTTACCTATCTTTGGTCTTTGGTTTGCTGTGACTCTGTAATGAGTCCTGTTGATCAAATAAAATGCTTTGCTCCTTTTTTTCCTTTTTCTGGTCTGGAGACAAACCTCAGGAGCCTGGGATGAGGAGTAGCTGGTGCATGAGTTTGCACTGATGAGAACTTTGAACTTGGCTCTGAGTTCAGCCTCAGGCATCCGATGCTCTTAGCACCTCAGACAGCAGGTAGTAGTTCTTTTTCTGGAGACAATTTATGCCAACTCAAGGCGGTGATAGTCAGCCCTGAAGAAGGACGGTGAAGTCCACAGTAGTTGGATTCAGAAAAAGAAATCACTTTTCCACAGTGGGCATATTTTCATTTTCCTTTTAAAAATGCCCGCCACCCCAGCTCTGAATCACCTGAGCGCAGGGAAAGAGATGGCGTTGCGATGACAGTCATTAGCAGGTAATCAGAGCTGGCCGTGAGCAGGCAGTGCCCTGCCTATGAAAATGCAGCATGCAATCAGAGATTTATACAGCTCCATTTTCTGGTTTCAGTATGGCCTCTTTGCATCTGAACTGTGCAGCCTATGGCTATAGCCGGTTCATCTCATAGCTCTGGGTCAGGAGAGATTTATTATTCTTAGAGACTTTGCACAGATGGGCCTGGCTAAGGACACCTTTATTTTATTTCATTTTGTTGAGGTTCATGGCTCTGCATGGACATTTGCTCTTCCTCCTGGGGTACGTCCCTGAATCTAGGTGAGGAAGGTAGAGAAATTGATTTAGGAAATGACTGAGTTGAAGGAGAACCTGAAACAGAAACCAAAGGTCATTCATTGTTGCATCACAGGAACAGGAGGTTGTAATAGATGTAACTTGAGGAATCAGTTATGTCTTAGCTATAAAATGGAATAGTACGCAGCTGTTAAAAGGGAAGAAGAAAATGGAATTCTAATGAAGAGGCATGATTGTCATGGTCTAAGGTAAATAAGGAAAAAATAAATCATAGTATAGTCTGTAGCATGCTTGTGTTTGTCTTAAAGCAAGGTCAATGTATGATATGTGTCTGGTATCTGCAGGAGCAGGGAAGAAGTGTGCTGCTATTATTTCTAAGAAAGCCTTGACTGATGGGCAGTGGGACAGGCTGGCTTTTTGTGTGTGTGAATATCTTTATTGTGTCTTTAGATTTGTTTGTTTGTTTCTTTCTTTCTTTCTTTCTTTCTTTCTTTCTTTCTTTCTTTCTTCCCCCCTCCCCTTCCTTCCTTTCTTTTTTTCTTTTCCTTTTCCTTCCTTCCATCTTTCCTTTCTTTCTTTCTATGTTCTTGTTTTACTCCTCAAAGATATCAGCTAAGGTTAAAAAATGAAATTCAAATGGAACAGAACCCGGCAAGGATTGCTTTTGGACAAAGGGATCCTTTGGTTTGAATGTGACATGAAGCTCCCCAGAAATGAAAGCTGATGCTGGTAGCTCCCATTTTCCCATGGGATTTATCACTGCTGATGGTGAACGAGGACCAGGACCTGTCAGGGAGCATGCGCCTCAGCCTTTGTTTAAGGGGATGAATCGATAACATTATGAATGACAAAGATTGCATTTACAGCATACCGATCTGTTACCTGCCAGCTGTTGGAAGGTTGGCCCTCTCTTCTCCTGGCATCCTTATCTTCCACCCCCAGGACTGAGGGGCCCCCTCAGCCAACATCTTCTCCCCCTACCTCCAGTTGGTGGTGTAGGCAGTCAGTTTCTTGGGTCTCTCAGAGTTTATTTCCTAGGCCTTAGAGTCTCAAAGAGGTGATGATGCAGCACACCAATATCCTGTGTGCGTGTCGACAGCAGGAAACAGTGAGGCTCAAGTTCAGCTTGTCAGATATGGACCTCTGACTCATGGCCTTCCTATGATTCAGATTTCCTCATTGCCTTCCTTGGGCTCCCCCATGCCCTCTCTCTGTTGTAATAAGGGCAGCGGGCTACATTCCTGGCACCCAGCTGCCTACACGGCTAGCTTTATAGCTGAAATAATTACACAGAAACTGTATTCTTTTAAACACTGCCTGGCCCATTAGTTCCAGCCTCTTATTGGCTAGCTCTTACATATCGATCTAACCCATTTCTAATATCCCTGTAACACCAGGAGGTGTCTTACCAGGGAAGATCTTAACCTGCGTCTGTGTCTGGTAGGAGAATCATGGCGACTCCTTGACTCAGCTTCTTTCTCCCAGCATTCTGTTCTGTTTACTCTGCCTACCTAATTTTATGTCCTATTAAAGGGCCAAGACAGTTTCTTTATTTAACCAATGAAACAACAGATAGAAAGATGACCCTCCTCCATCATCTCTCTGCCTCATACCCGTCCTCCTTCTGATCCTGGGAGGTCATGGCGAGAGCTGACCTGTAAAAGGAGACTGCGTGTTGGTTTCCCAGCTGCCCCAAAAAATGACACAGAAGCTATATTAATTATAACACTGTTCGGCCCACGGCTCAGGTGTATTTCTAGCTAGCTCTTACATCACATCTTAAATTAATCCATTTCTTAATCTGTGTATTAATCTGTGTATTGCCACAGGGCTGTGACTTACTGGTAAGTTTCTGGTGTCTTTCTCCTTCAGCAGCTACATGGCTTCTGCCTGATTCTGCCATTTTTCTTCCTGCATTCAATTTGGTTTTCCTGTCTACCTATGTTCTGTCCTGCCATAGGCCAAAAGCTGCTTTTTTATTAACCAATGGTAATAAAACATATTCCTAGCACACACAGGGGAATCCCATATCATGGGCCAGACAGGCAAAGGGCCGTCCAACTCTTTGCATCTCTCCTTATTCTGTATAAGAAACAAATAACGTCTCCTCTTCCTTTCTGGATTTTAAGACAGCCAGGATCTCTTTCTCTTCTCTCCTGGGGCAAGTGCTGATGCATTCTGCTCTCTGATTTTCCTTTAAAAAATCAAAAACACAAACAAAACAAAATAAAACACATACACACAAAACAGGTCAGGAAAAGCTGCCACTGAATTGTGTCAGCAGGGGGTGCTCTTTACTGGGTCACAGGGTCTCTCTCTCTCCCTCCCTCCCCCGCCACTGCCTCTCCTTCCATCTCCCTCATGCTCCCCCCTCTCCTTCTCTCTCTCTTTCTTTCCCATCTCCCCGTAGGAAATGTCAAAACTGAAATTTTGTTGAGAAAAACAGACAAACCAAAGAAACAATCTGATGGAATCATTCCTGCTTAGCCCAGCTCCTAGCTCCTAGTCCCAGGAAGACTATCACATTCATTTGGAGGAAGATGCCTTTCCTTTGAAATGAGAGCTGTCTGCACCTTGCCTGTCTACTTCAGCTGTTTGTCCCACTCCACATAGAGGCTGTGTGATCTTTGAGACACTGCGTCCTGCCTGGCTTTCTTATGATAGCTGGAATATTGGCTGTCCTAGGGTTCAACTCTGGTGGATAATTCAGGAACTTTTCCTTCATCTTGTCTCTCCTTAGGGGAATGGGGGTATCAGCGGGCTTCTATACCAGACCCTTTATAATTGTCCTTAGTATCTCCCCCCCCACGGGGGTTTTTTTTTAATCAAGAATGGGAGACCAACAGCTGCTTAAGTTTCCATGTAACACCGCTTCCCTTCCTATTCCAAGCACCGGTGGTGCGGGCTCTAGCTTCCAAGCTACGATGGTACTAAATAACTCAGTGCAGCAGGCAGTGGTCCTATAAATTACTGACAGCAGCACCGAGAAGACAGTGCCAGGCACATAAATACACGCATTTAGCCAGCCTCCCATTAGCTCGAGGCAGACACAAAGAAAGGAAAAACATCAACAGACCATATCTTTGTTGAAGTTTTCAGTGATGGGATGGAAAAAAGGAGAGGGGGTGGTGAAGGAAGCTCCATTGGAAAGATGGAGATAGAAAAGAGGGGAAAAAAGGGAGGACATCTAGGTGATAAAAGAAAGAAAAAAATCTGAAGATTTGTGAGTTAGAATTCCCTTGTGAGCATGGCCGTTGGAAGGTCTTGTCTGAGCTTTCTCAGTGAGGGCTTCCCATATCTCCATCTTCCTGAGGTCTTTCCTGGTGGCGCCCCCGTGAAAGTCAAGCCTACTGTAAGATGTGTTCTGCTGCACTGCGTCTCTCTCTCTCAGTGCTCTGTACCTACTGATTACTCGAGTTCACCCTCACACCCCCTTTGCATGTGTATGAGCTTCCCAAGGGCAGGGTTCATGCCTCATGACTTACAGCTCTGTTTAGTTTATTGTGAGCTTGGTGCTCCTGGGTTAGGCCAAGATGAGCAAGGCATCGTTGTAGTACCAATGCCATTTTCCTTCAGCAGAATCAAGTATGGTCTTTTGCACAGAGGATGAGAAACCTCTGTTGAGCGAACCCATCTCAGCCCTCTCTTCCTGCCTTAAGGATAAGGAAATTGAGGTCCAGTGGCTACTTGACCTCCACAAGATGACACTTCTGTTTGCACGAGGACTAGGATGCAAACCATTCCTTGCTCTACTTTGTAGTATACAAATAGCCCTGTTCTTTGAGCAGTTGTCTCAACTGACACAGAAATGGATCTGGAAGAACTCAGAGCTGTCCTAACTCCACAGCTAAGAGCACAACTTCCAGGGTACATGGAGAGCTAAAAAAAGAACACTCCGACGATGCTCAAAGCAAGGTCACTGGAAGAGCAATGTCTGAGGGAGCCTAGAAAAGGACTTTATAAGCTGAGGAGGCAGCTCACGGTGCAGCGGTAGGGCTCGATCTGGGCAGATGACAGGTGAAGCCACTGTCATGGACAGCTTTAACTGGTCACCTAGCTGATACCATAGACTCGGACTCTTGTAGGCAAATACAAATCTGCATAGACTTAGTTTCAATCAGTCCCTTGTTTAGTTTTTGTTTTCCTGGTTGCATTGGGAAGGGGTTAGGCCTGGAGGGCAACTTAAGAAGCCATCCTCCTTACCTTCATATAGGAAAGGCATCAACTCTACTCACGAATGGCTGAGGCCCAGGGAGTGTGAAGGATCTGAAGCCAGAAAGGAAAGGTTCCGTGTGGCTGGTAGCACACTGGTGACCGGTGGCAGGTGGGCCAGTTTGTGAACATTCTTTTTAAGACTTTAGAAGAATTCAGCCCTCATTTCAGATGAGTCCCAGGTTCCTCCGGGGCTGATTAAAGTTGTCAGTGGAAGCCCTGTGTCTGAGCCTTTCTATGCTTTCTAGACTGGAGATGACACAGATGACTGAGGAAGAGAGGGTGCTATGCTGTTCTGGAATAATATGGAGATGGAGCAGCCATAAGCACCCAGAGTTCTGAGGAACCAGGCTCTCCTTGGCCTGGGGAACGGCCTTTCTTCATTCATCCTGACACATAACTGGTTCTGTCGTTCTCTTAGGGACAGGGATAGTCTAATTTGAGACTCTTTAGACAGCCGTGAGTTACAACAGCTACTGAATATCTTCCCACCATCCTCCCAGACCAAGACAGGGATTGAAGTAGTTTGCTAATATCACACTTACTATATTTCTGCCCAGGAATCAAATCAGAGAGATAGACCGCGCATCAGATGGAAAGAATCAGACCCGTGTTGGCTTTCTTTGCAAAAGAAAGTCATATGCAGTTGGAGGGTGGCTCTGGTATGCATTCAAATTCATGGCTCCAGAAAGGCAAGGTTAAATGCAAGCCCCCTCACATACCATACATCTCTCCCAGTGGAGGCTTCTGGGCAATAGGACAAGCCAGGGAGAAGAGAGAAGGTAGGGCTCCCACCCAAACCCCCGTTCACCGCTGCTGGCAAATGGTATAAGCCATTTGGGTCTCGTTGTCCTGTGACAGGTAGTTAGTTCCTCCTTCAGAGTGCACTCCCTTCTGCATGTTCCTGGTTTTAAAAAGTCATTTGGTCCTTCAAGGCAGTGAGCATTGTATTCCCCTTGCTCATAGTACCTGCACTGTTCCTAGCCATTAGAGGAAACACATTGAGCATTTATCCTTATGGACCTTGAAAGAGGTCTTGCTTTGGAAAGGGAAATTTTAAGTATTCTTACTAGGAAATTCCTCTTTATAATTATTGTTATTTTGAAAAGCACCGTCTTCCATATGGCACCTAGTGACTTTGGTTTACATGGTTCCATGTTTTCTGAATGTCTACATTTCTTTAGGTTGTACAGGATCCCTTGTGTTTTTCACCATCTTCTGTCTACCCCAGGCACTTATGTGAACTCCTCCATATGGATCCTCCATAATGGCTGCAGAACTTTAGAACTGGAGAACTTCTGAATCACTGACATCCTTAGTTTAACCCTTGTTATCAGCTTCATGCTTGGGCAAAAGAGAAGATTCCTGCAACACGAAACAGAGAAAACAAAAGGATACATTTTCCCCCTACTTTCAGTCATCAAAACTGGAGACAGACATCATTCTCTTAAATTTCAAGGAAAAGACACAGTAGCCACTTTAGAAATGCGTTACTTTGAATGTCAGATGGCATAACTCCTTTCCCCATGAGTGGATCTTTTTAAATGCAGGATGGCTGAATGGGCAGTTGAACTCTGTGTACACTCGATGCGGACTCTACAATTAGGGTGATTAAAATAACAGGACTGCACTCCAGTTTTTGCCCAAGGTCTCACAGCTAATATTCTGTGACCCCATCATTCAGTCCCAGATCTGCTTGATTCAAGAGTGTTTAAGTCTTCCTGATTGGCATGGGATAGCAGTGAAAGGTTGACTGATGGACTCTGGATTCTCCAGTACCAGTGAGCATTGCAAATCTACTGGGGAAACAGCCTGTGAGCCTGGACCCTATGTGTTTTTACAGAGCACCTTTGTTTGGCATTGTGATGGCAGCTAGAGTGTGTTGAGGAGAGAGAAGCATCAACTCAGAGAGACGATGATGGGAAGAAGGATGGAAGTGAGAATGCAGAAGATGGGCTGGACCTTAACTATAAAAAATTACTATGGATTAACAATGCTTTTTGTTTGTTAGTTTTTGAGACAAGGTTTCTCGGTGTAACAGCTTTGGCTGTCTTGGCACTCTTTTTGTAGACCATGTTGGCCTTGAACTCACAGAGATCCATCTGTTCTGCCTCCTGAATGCTGGGCTAAAGGCTTGCACCATCACCTCCACCCAACCATTAATGATACCTTGAGTTTGGATAAAAATGAGATTTTATTTTTAATAGCTGGTGAGGAGGAGCAGTGACATCAGGAAACCAAACAGGCACAATGAGGATGCAGACATAGGGTTAGGGCTCTTACTCAGAAAGTGAAAGCTAGGGGCTTATTGTGGCTCTAATGTGTCATTGAAGTGGAGCAGTTGAGTTCATCAGACTGAAGATGGGAAGGGCGGGTCTAGATGGAGGCGGAAGTTTTGGAGTTGATACCTAGGTAGTGGAGTTGATGGAGTGTGTTAAATTTTCCAAGAATAGACTGTGGATGGAGTGGAGGGTGAAGGCAGAACTTTGGGAATGACCAAATTCTCGGGGACAGAGCGAGCCAGTAAGTGGAAGGAAAACAGAGAAGATGCCAGCAGTGTGTGAAGGGCGCAGGTACAGACTTTTGTCTCAGTCAGTGTCTAGGACAGAGCTGAAGTGCATGGATTTCGTTGTCTTTGGAAGCTGCTTCTGAAATGCTCTGAGATTATCCTAACAACATCGCTAACCCCTGAATGTCAAGAGCCTTCGTGACTTTAAATGCTCTGTATGGCAGTCAGGTTTCTATGCCCATGTTTTTGTCAGATTCTTTGACCTGGTTTTGGGTTGGGAAATTGGGCATGTGTATTGAGCTACAACACTCTGGATTAAAGCATGAGGCATTGTGCGGCGAACCTGTTTTCCTTCAAGGGACATTTCTATTTCAGAGTTAAAGATTCCAAGAATCCAGTGGCTGCCGTGAATGAGAGCCGTGCCAAACTGAGTGCTGAGGCTCAAATCAGGGGTCTGGAGGTGGGAAGGAAAAGCAGAGAAAACCTTGAAAGATTTGGGAGTTAGGTGGAAACATTCAAGTGGGAGGGGAGCAACAGGGTTCTTGCCATGAGGATTTGTACTCAGATACATAGGAGCATTTTGTTGCTGTGTTCCCTGAATCTGGGAATCCCGAGCTTCAAGGGTATTCCCGGGCCCTGTGGAGATCACACAGATTCTGTGGGCTCCTTAACAGTATCTCAGAAGAGCCTTAATCTGTTAAACATTCACATTTAATAGCAGAACAAACCCCAGAGGCTTGAGCAAGGACAGGAGTGTGAAGAGTCTCAGCTCTTTTACCATAATTCTGTCTGTGCTCAGAAAACACAGGGGTTTTTCTGCAGGTTGAAGAGATGTCTGTTGAGAAAGAGATGGAGGATGGGCACACCAGTGGTGAGCTCTGTGTGCAAACTTACTATGTCTGAGGATGCCAAATACTGAGGGCTGTAGAGGCAAGCCAACTGACTTTCTCTCCCCGGTGAGACTCCAGATGAACTCATCAGGAGACATGAAGAGCCTCATGTGGTGTCAAGACTTAACACTGTGAACCAGGTTTTGCAGAATGTTCTCCTGAGTATTACACTCCATCTCCCGTCTTTTTAACAAATATTTTGAAATGTTCACTTTGCAGTACTGAAATGACATTCAGAGATAATGTAACCTGCCTACACACATAATTAAATCAACATAATGCCCTAACTGTAATATAGAACAGAAATAAAAAGAGCATAATTTATAACAAAATAGTATGCATTTCAGTAATGGGAAGGTATGACTACAGTTGAAGATATAATGAAGTCATCAGATACTTGCTTCTGGTACATAGAAATTACCATGCATAAGACAGCTATAAGGGCAGACTATCAGGTGTGCTGTATTGGCAATTTCAGTGCTATAAATGATGTTGCCATTTATTATGCAACTCCTTAAAATGTGAATAACTTTTTATAAAGTTCTTTATAGAACAAAAGAAAACCTTCCCTCAGTCTTCCATCTTTAAAAACCCAGCCTTTTACACCACGTAAAAATACTATCTGCTCTGTCAGATGAATGCAGGTCCTGGGGTGGTTCCTGACAAATGGTGTTTTTGTCTCCTCTATGTCTGCTGGGATATTTTCAAGCTTGGCTATGGGGCAACATTTCACAGTATCTCTAGTAGTTTGAATGTAATTGCCTCGCCCCATGATCTCATAGTGAGTGTAACTATTAGGAGGTGTGGTTTTGTTGGAGCAGGTATGGCCTTGTTTGAGGAAGTGTGTTACCGTGGAGGAGGGCTCAGTTAACTTCGTGTAGCCTGCAAGATGTAGGACTCTCAACTGACATTCTACTATCGCATCTGTATGCATGCTGTCATGCTCCCGTTCATGATAATGGAACCCTCTGAAACTGTAAGTGAGCCACCATCATTAAATGTCTCTTTATAAGAGTTGTGTGGTCATGGTATCTTTTCACAGTAGTAGAAATGCTAAGACAGTGTAATATAAAACAGAACTGCCAGCTTTTCTGTCTTAGTCTGCTATATTCATCCCACTGGAAACACAAAATGCCCCTATGGGCAGACCCACTAATTAAGAGTTGATGGTGACTGGGAAAGATCAGAATACACTATACCCAGCTACTGGTTATGTCCAGTTCTTGGTCCCCAATGGGTAGCTGTCCCTGGTCCTGACTAGACTTCTGCTGGGCCTATTTTGACTCCTGCTGACTTGATTGATTCCAAGTCCTGCTGGTCACCATGAGTCATCTTTGTTCACTGCTCTGGTCTGAGATTCTATAGTTGCCAGTTTTAGTCTTATCTAAACCTTGAGTTATATGACTTGTGCCTAGACTACTATGTAAGGCCATTTTTGTCCTGGATTGGACTAAGAATCTTCCTCCATAGCCGTTCACTCTAGTAGTATCTCCTTGTTGGCATCAAGTGTTGAGAGGCTTACTGTCTCTAAAGGCTTCACAGGAGCCATCCCATCATGGATGTCATAGACTGTCTATGTTGTGGTTAGGTAGAACTTAGTTTTCCTCTCATTTGGATTTAGTAGAGTCTGTGAATTCTTATTTATAGCCGTGAAATGCCTGTTGATGATACATATGTGCTGGGGAAAGACACAGATCTAAGTGGTATTTCCAAAGTGTAAGGATTTCAAGAGTTTATCTTGCACACAAATGTGGTAATAAAATAACATTGGCTCACTTGGTGATTGAATTAATTCATGCTTTTTCAGTTTGTTTTTAATCCTTCTAGGACATGAAGGAGGAAAAAAAGTCTGGGGCCAGTATGTTTTTAACACTTTTCCATACTTGATAATACTTTATTTTCAGAAAGAAAGAACAGGCTTCAGGCTCAGAGCCCATGGCAGGAAACTGTATCAACTATATTTCAATAACTGTATTTTCTTTGCTTTGCATGTATTTTTATGGTTACACTGCATTTTTGGTAGAACTCTTACTTCTGTGAAAGAGAATGAGTTCCTGTCTCATCCCACCTTATATTCCTCTCTAGTGCTGGGATTAAAGACATGCACCACCACCCAGCCTCTATGGCTAACTAGTGTGGCTGCTGGGATTAAAGGTGTGTGTCACCACTGCCTGGCCTGTATGATTGACTAGTGTGGCTGTTTTGCATTCCAATCTTCAGGCGAGCTTTATTTATTAAATTACAAATAAAATATCAATACAGATGCCCATTTTCCATTTTGGTAGAAATACCCAGTTCCCCACCCACAATCAAATAATTTGAATTAAAAAAAGGAAGCGCCACTAATATGGCTCATGAGAAAGGTGAGACAAAAGGCATTGAACTTCTAGTGATACTGATGTTTCCTGCCTTTCAAGGGGCAGGTACATTCATGTAAAATAACTTCTGGGGCAGAGGCAGGCCACACTGCCAGGGTATTGGCCGGTTGTCAGTTCATTAAATTATTAGTTTCTTGCATGAGCCACTCCAGAGTATTTACTATTTCTGTTGCCTCTTTGTCCCTGGATAGGAAGACAGCATGTTAATGTCTCATAGAATCAGTGATGGATGGCCTTAGCCTGTCAGTCTCTGACACTTGAAGTGCTCAGTAATTTCATTATCTACCCATTTCTCTACTAGCCTAGCACTATGACAAGATGGTATCCAGTGAGAGAGAGTGAGCAAATCTTCAAGAAACGTTCTGTGTGTAGCAGGGGTGAAAGTCTTTGTGAGAATCTCCCCCTCCCCAGTATGGAAGCACAAAGCACGAAGCTGGGCTGAGGATATTTCCTGTTACTAAAATAGAAAGAAAAGAATAGTAAAGACCTAGGTAAGAGGTACGTTTAATGAGTAAGCCAAAAATAGAATTGCAAGTTTTTTCTCTCACATTTTCTTTTTTCTGTCACAGTAGACGATAGTCTGTGATGCTCACCAAACAAGCAGGGCCCAGCTGGCCACATTTGTTCTTGGTTGGATGGGTCCCAACTGTTTGCTAACCTAGTCTTGGCCAGGAAAGAGTTCGAACACACTTGAATCAAGGCTGAATTCTTTTTAAAATGAGAGATAGTCAATGAGTATCTTTGATACTTGCATTATTGTTTCTATTCATTTGACTGACATTTATTCATTCCAGTCTTGCAAAACCGCTTCAGAGAGGAGTGGCTCCAGCAGTGACCTGAGGTTGTACAGCTGTCCGGTGGGACTGGGTTTGAATCTCCCCCCTCTGGATGATGTCTCTATATCCATGGCCATGGATTTTGGACATAACTGCATTTTTTTCTTAGAAAAGTGCTCCTGGCTTCTATTGAAATGTTTGTTCTTTTAATTATAAGAACAAATTGGGGCTATTGAAAGAAAACAACAGTGTGTCTGATGGCTACTATTGATCTTCAACTCGAAAGCATCTAGAATCCTCTGGGAAATGAACTCCTGGCAAATCTACACTAAGTTAATTTAGGTGAGAAGGCCTTCCGGAAATGTGGGCTGTGCCATGACTAGGGCAACATTGCCATAAAAGCAGAAGTTAATGGAGCAATCAACGTCCATCCCTCTGCCTTCTGGTTGCAGTTGCAATGTCCACAGTTGTCTCTGGCTCTGGCTGCCGTAACTCCCATGCCATGGTGAACCTTCAGTCTGTGAGCCAAACTAAGCCATTCCATTCCCAAGTCACTTTTGTCAGGCATTTTGTCACAGTAGTGAGAAAGGTATTTGCAGTGTCTGAGGTCCTTGGAATGGAAAGTGAAAATCAGCAGCGTCAAGACGCAGCCTAAATCCCTAGTTTCCAACTGAGGCACCTAGGATCAGCATGCCTGAGTGTGGGGTTTCACTGTATGGCTTATAAGCCTAGCTTGTGTTTATAGTTATCAGGGATGTCTAAAAAGTGTGACATAGTTCTAGAATTCAAGGGTGATATTGCAAATATTTAGTAATGTATGGGATTCTAGGACCTGATAAGCTGTAGCTCTAGTTCTGGTCAGCCTCCTGATGTGCTTGAAGAGCTGCGCCTTCCTTTGCAGTGACAGGATGCTAAGAAAGTTGAGAGGCCCAAACAGCAGGTCTTAAGCCTCTTGAGTGGTGGTGGGGAGCCTGGTGACTTAAAGCAAAGGTTTGTTTCTCATAGGCCTTGAAGGACATCGACACTGCACTTATGTGGCTGTACCACTGAGTTAAATATCAATCTTACAATCCTCATAAAAGATCCTGAAAACTGATGGTAAGGTTTTCCATATTCTTTTAAAGCCACCAATTCTGGAAGTTTCTATTCATCTGTGTGAAAATTGCAGGGGATCTCTTGGGGTAACGAGAATCCAGACTACTGACCGTCAACATCCTGGCGAGGATGATGGGCCAGGCTGGCATTTGCTGCTGGTGAGAACCAGAAATGATATAGATGATTTGGAAGACAGTTTGGTGGTTTATTATAACACTAAACACACTCTCATCATACAACCCAGCAGTCACACTTCCTGGTATTTTCCCAAATGAGCTAAAAGCATATGTCCACTCCACACTCTCCCCAGGGATGCTCATACCAGCTTCTTCATGGTTGATAAAACTCAGAGAACAGAGATTCCCATCACATAGTGAATGAGTGCAATATCCCCTTATAAATGGAGTAATATGAAGTGTTACGAAATGAGCTATCATGTCATGAAAATATAAAAGAAATCTTAAATACACACTGCCACACACACACACATACATGCAAACACATACACATGCTTCTGGAGAAGCCATGATTATAGAGACAGTGATGAAAGAGGGGGGAAATAAATGGAATATGGAGGTCTTTTAGGTAATGAAACTAGTCAGTGAGATACTAGAGTGGTGGTTACATGTCATGTGTTTGCTAAGACTCAAAAACCACGCAATTCTAGGCATGAACGTTTATGTAATCAGTAGCCTTTGGATGTAATTACGTTTCCAAACAGAAGACTGATGATAAGGGAGGCCGTGAGATATGTGGGAGGAGAGGGTTTATGGGCACTGTGTTTTTAAGAATTAATTTTACTGTGAACCTAAAGCTATTTTTAAGGAAATTGATTTACATAATAAAAATATAAAACCCCAGCTTCCATGATTTGGCTCCAGTCCTAGGTGGAAAAGAGAGATGGGAACCTCCATTTTTTCAGTCAAATTTCCAAAGGATTCTTCAGTACACAGGTGGTTAAAAACTGGCAGATTAGACAAGCCAGTCACTGGTGGCCTGCTGAGCAAACGACTCTCACCTTTCCCATCCTTAGTTCCTTCGATCGCGATCATTAGCTCATCTTCCCGTCACATCGTCAGATTCCAAAGCTGCCCCTTCTAAGAAATGATCTATTACTTGGAGAACTGGGACTGAGTCCTCCTCAGCAAATGGAGGACTAAGGGCTACTCTGTTGATGGCTTCCCATGTCTGTACTCTGTCTTTTTGTTAGGAGGAGAAGCATGGTGGTGAGATGCCACACATGAGTTAAGGTTCCATTTCTGCCCTTCTTTGTAACCTTAGGAATTTCTCTTTATCTCTCAGGCTCTATGACTTCGAACTCTGTGTGTGTGTGTGTGTGTGTGTGTGTGTGTGTGTGTGTGTGTGTGTGTCTTATCTCATGAAAATCTGGAGTACTATATCAGGACACAGTGGCTTTTAAAAGTTGGCAGCTTCGTCTTCTCTTTCGGGGGAGAGATCATGGAAGTGTGGACGGTGCCTGCACCAGGACAGATCTTTGCCCAACCGTTTCAAACTGATTGCCTCTGTAAAGCGGACGTAAGGAAGCCCGGCTCCCAGTGTGATTTGGACGTTGCCGCACTGCTCCTCTCCGAGGAGATGCTCATCTGGTGTGAGCACCCCTCTTCATTCACTCGTAGCTCATGTGCTCGGGACTCAATGCGTGGAGGACGAATGGATTGCCTGCTTGTATCGGGTACAAGTGGCAACACAGAGAGTGAGATCCGCGTCCGATGAAGGATCATCTTGAGGAATGTGTTCAGAGATGTCTGTTTGGAAGCAGGGCCTGAAAGGAGGGACTAACCACTGAGGGATTACTTTAGTTCTAACTCTTAAGATCTTACTCGAGTTGACAGATATGTAAAAGCTTCTGATGTCATTGTAATACACAGTAAGGGCAAGCGTCAGATCCCAAGAAGAAAAGGAAAGTTCTACCACTTTTAAGGCCTTAAGTTGAAACACTGCTAAGAATAGAACTTCCAATGATTTTGACAGATCCTGGCGTCTTTGATGTTAAATGGGAATTGTGTTCTCTGAGCCCTACTTCCCGTTGCCAGCTCACTCAGCAATTGGTCCATTTTTCTCCTTTTTCCTTTATTATATTTTAAGCCATTTAAAATATTTTGGTGAATCATTCTTCTAGGTAATTAGATGAAGTAATTAGAGCGGATTTGGCTTTTTGTATTCTGAAGCATTAAGTTCTTTTACACGCCTCAGCATCCTCACTCTTCAGCAATGACCTGGTACTTAACCACGATTTCGCAAAGATTCTGGTTGCAGAAACGGAGACTGAAGTGGCAGACTGACTTCCAGGTGATGGGAGGATCTAATGTCCAATATCTCTCTACTCTGGGTGTGACAGTTAGGCGTCACCCATGTGGGGCGTGTCCAGGAAACGTTAGTGCTGGGAACACGCATAGTGGGAAGGACCTAGTGGAGGCTGGATGACATGTGACCAGCTATCATAAGCCTCTGCCACTAAGACTGGACTACAACCTTGAGCTGTAAGCTGAAATAGACCTTTTCTCCTCTAAGTAGCTTTCTGTTAGGGTCTGTTACCATAGCAACAGAAGTGATTAGAACAAGATGAGATCCAGTTCATCACAGTGGGGTGGACATGGCCTGGCAGCAGGAGTGAGAGGGCAGCCCATTGCCTTGCAGCTGCAGTCTGCAAGCAGACAGGGAGCAAGAAGAGGGACCCGGGGAGACCACCCCAGAAAACCACAACTCGTCAAAATGCAGAGTTGTGAAGCCCCATTCCAATGGATACATCTACAAGAGACTCCCGCACCTAAGGCTCACGGGGTGCTGTAGAAGAGGGGCCAGAGAGATTGTAAGATGCAGAGGATCAGGGAGGTTGCTCTGAGAGTGTGTTCCTAGTAATATCAGAAGATACCCAGAAAGTCGTACCAACACAGCTGCCTAAACTTAGCTGAACAAGGATGGCACCACTCAGCGTGTCAAAGAGAACAGAGAAAAGCCCACGAGGCCTCAGCCCTACACAAAGAACTATAGACAACTGAGCAAATCTAAGGATGGGAGAGCTGGTGTTGCCCAGGAAAGAATACGCCAACTGTTTCTTAAATATCAAATGGTCATCCCTGAAAGCATGCAAACAGGATTGAACAGGTTATACATAGCAATATATCTATATATGTATATGCATTCAATAACAAATTGGTAACGAAGAAAGAGTCCATGAGTGTGAAGAAGAATGGGAAGGGGCATGGGAGGGCTTGATGGGAGGAAAGGAAAGGTAGGTATGTTGTAATTAAACTATAATCTCAAAAATAAAAGTAAAAGTTAACAACAAAGTCTTTTCCTAGTAATGTATTTTCTTTAGTAAGGCTTTACCTCCTGAAATTCTATCACCTCCCTAAATGGCGCCACCCAATGGGGACTAAGTGTTCAAACACATGAGCCTGTAGGGGTGGCGTTTGTGATTCAGAACACATCAGGCAGCCACTAAGAACCTACATACATCCCTTCCACTCAGAGTGTACTGAAAAGAAGAGTGTACTGTGTCTCATGGCCACCTCTCTCTGTAGTGGCAGCGGGATGCATGCTGGGTGGAAGGAGAGGGCAACAGTAGGAAGGTTTTTGTTCTTAGAAAGGGGAGACAGACAGGTAGTGAAGGAGAGCTGGAGGATTTGTCACCGACCCCTGCCTTCCAAAGTCTGTGTCCTTCTCCTGCTGTCAGATCCAGGGCTCCCTCACATTCCTCTCAGAAGCTGAGTGGAGAGGCCATGGCGCTGAGCAGTGGTCCTGGACCTCCCCTCGAGCAGCTCATTTTGATTTTACCTTCTCCCTCCTGTTGGCTTTCCACATAACTTTTAAAGAAGAAAAAGTTGGCTGAAGTATTTCAGAAAACCATTTCTGTAATCATCTTTCTAATAACCCCTTCTTCTACCTGTCTATGGCTTTCTCCCTTCACCCTGCCCTTGTCTTCATTGTGGGTGCCTAGCTGGTTATAAGGAATATATTTCATGTTTCTGCAGGAGACTGTAGGCTCCTTTATTCACTCAAGCTCTTACTGCAGGCAAGTGACCCCATTTTTGCTCCTGTGTTCTCAGGAAACGCAGCGTGCTTTTCTTGATCATTTTCTCCTCCAGCCCATGCTTGAGGTCCTCTGTCTCCTGGTGCCAGGTATCCCTGACTTCCTGTTGACTGCTATTACAGAGATGCACAACTTCCCACCCAAAGCTGTTTCCAGTTGAGCAAAGAGTAGCCATGTGCTTGCTTACTATCTCATGCTGGGGTTGAAGCCAACCTAGGGAGGGAATGGCTTTGGGCTTTCAGCCCCTTGTTGGTAGGTGTACCTTACCTGTCTGTGCCTAGTTATCTGATTATATTGTTCATACAATAGTTTCTTTTATTTCTGTAATAATTCCTTGAATTATCTGTAGTGCTTTGTAGTTAACATAGCCCCATTTTATAGTGGCATATTATTTGTGTTTTAATAAATAAAACTTGCCTGGAGGTCAGTGCAAACCAGCCACACTAGTCAGCCATACAGGCCAGGCAGTGGTTGTATACACTTTTAATCTCAGCAGCCACACTAGGTAGCCATAGAGGCTGGGCAGTAGTGGTGTACACCTTTAATCCCAGCACTAGAGAGGAATATAAGATGAGGGAGACAGGTCTCATGCTCAGTCTCATTCTGTTTGAGGTAGAGGTAGGAGCCAGTGGCTGACTAGTTTTTCTTATCTTCAGGTCTAACCCCAATATCTGTCTCTGGGTTTTTGTTACACATGTTACATCATTTGTTCGAACATACTTGGACATTGCTTCTTTGCCGAGCTGCATCCCCAGTCCACCATGGCCTTTTCATATGGACCATCCTATTTGATTCCGACAAGCACCCAGGATATGAGCATCTTTAAATGTGAATTTTAAAGGTGGAGTGTTAGGTGGTCATTAAAGAGGAGCCTGACTCAAGGTCACTCAACTACAAAGCCACAGAATCTGGCTTTGGACCCATTTCTTCTACCTTCACTTCCCATGCATGTAAGCTGTTGGTGATAGGGATCATAGAGAGAATAGGGAGGGCTTTAGATGTTTATTTGTAGGGGAGCCTCAATGTGAAGTAGATGCTATCTTCCTTTCTCCCTTGCTTCACCTGGTACTTTCATATGTGCACTCACTCTTCAAGTTCATCGACTCTTCAAAGTTGCCTATTCATAGGCAGGGTGGGGGTTTGGACTATACAAGGACGCAGAGGCCAAGTCTGATGAGATGACTTATCCACCATCATCTAGTTAGCAATGAACCCTCAGCTCAGTGTGTTTTGTCATTTCTGTCTGCTGAGTGGTGTCACAGAGGAATGTCCCGAATGTCCTATGAAAGATGGTACTCCATCTTCAGAAGTCAACCCAGGTGGGATGAAGTTTGGACAGTACGGTCTTTTTAGGAAACAGAACAGACAGAAATTACATGAATTGGGCAAAGTGATTTGCTTTCCCCTGAGAAGACTAGAGATGGAAGCAGAAGCTGTCAAGCCTGTTGTGCTGCTTCAAGCTATCTCTGAGGTCCTGTGTAGGGCAGATTGAGCTTCCAGTGGATTGCCACCTCTAAGGAGTACCAGCATTGTGTGATTCATATATGTGAGCTGTGGCCCTGTGCTCCTGCTGCTTGCCTTGAGTAGCAGGAAAATGACCTGTGCACAAAACACTGGGAGGATGTTGTAGGAGAGATGGAAACAGCCTGCCCTGAGAACCTAGAGGAGAACAATTCCAGTTGAAGGATCAGGATGACATTATGAAGAAGGAGATGTATTTTATAGTTTGGCTGATTTAGAAAGGTGTTGTAGGAAGGCGGCTAGTTCGTTTCCTGGCTACCCAGACTCTTGAAATAACCACACAGAAACTGTATTAATTAGATCACTGTTTGGAAAATTACTGAAGCACATTGCTAGTTAGCTCTTACATTTAGAATTAAACCATTTCCAATATTTTATATTTTACCATGAGGCTCATGGCCTACCGGCAAGGTTCTGCCATGTCTGTCTCTGGCTGCGGCTCCATGGTTTCTCCTCGACTCTGCCCTTCTTTCTCTCAACATTCAGTTTAGTTTTCCCTGCCTTGCTCTGTTCTACCCTATCAGGCCAAGGCAGTTTCTTTATTAACCAGTGCTGTTCACAGCATACAGAGGGGAATCCCACATCAGAAAGGGTGACCTTAAGGCATCCAGGGCTCACAAAGGAGCCCAAACAAGGGCTCAGGTATAGAAAATGCTATAGGAATAGTCAGGAAATCTCAATTTCCCATGGTGCTTAAAAGGAGATTTGGAGGACGTTGTAAACAGAGGCTGATGGAGTCTGATTCATGGGGTTAGAACTGGAGATGGGGCATCACCCTAAGGAGGCACAGTTCCCTTGGGAGATTGTAGGAAGGTACAGAACGTCTTATCAAGGGCAACAAGGTCTGTGAGAACTTTGGCCTGATGCCAGTGACTACCTCTTTTTTTCTGGAAGGTGGAATTTGAGATCAGACAGAAGAACGGGGATAGTGTGGTCACCTGCTCCTGGGCTCATTTGCTTCTTCATTCCGAGTACTCTCACCTCACATAGAGCTTTCTCTGCCTCTTGTTTCCATTTTCCCTCTCCTTTTATTCCTCTCTTTTTTCCCCCACTTCCCTTCTTTCTTGGGTAAATCTCAGTTATATTTGCTTCTTAACTCCATCTCTGGGATCCAACTTTGATTTCTGTAGATCACCCCAGCCTTTATTACAGGGCCCACAGAGCAGGGGGTGGGGTGTTGAAAAGGAAGCTGAAGGTATTTTACATAAGTATCATGTTGGCACTTGTGAACTTTCCTATAAGTAAAAGTACCTTTAGTTTTTACTCAAGGAAACAGGAGTACAGAGAGGTCAAATGTACTTCCCAAGACCACACAATTCCAAATTCCTAGGACCAGGGCTCTCAGTGAAAGGACAGTATAGATCAACTCCTTTGGAGGGGGTCTTTGTTCTGGGAGAGGTGCTAATGGTCTGCAAGCCACCTAATAGTAAGTGGAAGATTTATGTGAAGGGTGTGTTTTTTACTTTTGCAAGGGGTTTCTTTTCTTTTCTTTTTTTTTTTTTTTTTTGGATTTTTTGAGACAAGGTTTCTTCGTAGCTTTTGGTTTCTGTCCTGGAACTAGCTCTTATAGACCAGGCTGGCCTCAAACTCACAGAGATCTGCCTGCCTCTGCCTCCCGAGTGCTGGGATTAAAGGCGTGCAACACCACCGCCCGTCTTGCAAGGGGTTTCTTAATCTCAGCATTGTCTCCAAGAACTTTATGAACCATTGCCCCAAGAGAGCCAGCAGGCGGAGGCCATCAGGTCAGGGGGCAGGAAATGCTCCTCGCCAGGGAAGAGTCTGGTAGAAGAAAAGCAGGGGCTTTAAAAGCTGCCATCTTCCACCTTGAGATAGACTCAGTTTCATGACTAGGAACTTCCCTATTTTTCTCCTAATGTTTTGAAATGTGAGTTCTAACAGCTGAACTTTCTGAAATGAGGGTGATGGCTCAGAAGTTAAGATTCTACTGGGGCTTTCAACACTTGCTGCTCTTGCCTGCGACAGATGGATTTATAGCCATTATCCCATAGAAGATGATGCATGATGGAGTTGTCCTTACACCAGAGCAAAAAAGCTTCATAATTTACCTTCAAATCTGGGCTCGAGCGAGTGCTGGGAGGCTCAGCTCTGCCGTCGTGTGAAATAGATTCTTGCGAAAGGGAATGGCTCAATTGTCTGACCTTTACAGCCTGTTTAAATATATCTTACAGCGTTCACAGTAGTAAACAGTATAGCTAAGGTTATGGACTGGGAGAACTGAGTGAAACATTTTCAGCTAAGCTGTGGGCTGTCCTGGTGGGGAGACAGGCACTTGGCTTTGGACTGGCATGAAATCTGGGAGGGAGAGTGAAGGCAAATATTTTCCCAGTGAGTGCTTGTTGATTTGGCACCAAGAGAGCCACAGCTTAGGAAACAGAGAAGTTATTTTTACTTATTTGGGACGCCATCCTGCTTCTGTGAGCGAGCAGAAGACCTAATGGTGGCTCCCTGTTTATTTATCGGTTCAACCAAATGTTTGCTTGGCATGTACTATATACTGGGCACTGCTGTAGGGTTGAGATGTGAAGGTATGCTTTAAATTGAGTGTTCTCACAATAAAATAGAGATGAGTAGGTATAAAAAGCTGTGCTAAATGGGATATACATTATCTGCACATAGAGTACAGGCATAACATGAAAGAGACAATAGTTAGTACCATATAGGAGCCACAAGGAGCAGTCAAGATAGACTCACAGAGGTACAAATGATGTGTAAGTTGAAAGGTATATAGGAAGCCAATTATAATGGATTGGTGGAAAGAATGGTGCACATGGAGGGGAAAACTGGAGACCAGGGAGAATGGGTAGAAACATCTTGTCATGTCTCTGTGAGTGAGGTGGGTTCTGTCAGTAGAAAACGGCTAGGTTGAGCATCACAGATGTCTATCTTATTAAGGAGAGCTTGCGTTTCCCGAGTGTTCCCATCACATAAGGTCTTCGCTGTCTCATCCAGTGTACCACAGCCCTTTTAGTCATACACCGGCATTATCACCAAGACTCAGAGGAGCCGAGGGACACGCCCAAAGGCCACACAATAAAATGGCTTAATGGTGACTTGAAGGTGCATTGGTGATAAAGAAAAATAAATGAACTTGAAAAATGTGGCAATGAAATCAGAGAAACCAGGGGGGTATTTGAAAAAAACAGAAGATTTAGGAGTAAAACAAAGAATGACCGAGGATATTTTCTACATTTTTCTCTTATGCAATGAGAAGGATGATCATGCCATTCACAGAGCAGTGCGAGTTGCTAGGGACACAGAAATGAGTGACACATTGTTCCCCTTGTTTGAGGTTAGGGGAAATCATGTAGGCTTTTAGCAGTGAAGACTGATCACTCTTTGAGCCAGGGACCCTGTTCATCATCCTTCATTTGACGTTGATGTTCTCCTGATGTAATGGGAGGAAGCCTCAGCCCCCGGGGCAGGGGCTGCTTCCTGGAGCTCTGCCTGGCATGTGTCATCTTCCAGTGGGATGGAGTATTTCTGAACATGCTTCCGACAGCAAGCACGTTCTCCTTTAGGCGGAGCCATATGCCGCATCTCCAGTGTGAGAATTTAGCCTCCACTGAATCATCGAGAGATGAAATAAAGGTTAGGAGATTTTTTAAAAAGCAGAAATAAAGGGCTTTCAACTCTATTTTTGTAACATTTTTTTGTCACTATAGAAGTAGGATTATCTAGTGAAAGAAATTTAGAAATCTGGAAACATAATGAAGGAAGGAGAAATGACCGAGCATCCACCGTTCAGATGCCAACTTGCATATATGTTTATTTTATAGAGTTAGGTTAAGTTTTATGTATATTTTTAGTTTGCATTTCAAAATATACAAAATGTGCAAAATATATATTCCAAACACTTGTTAGCATATTGTTTGACAGGTTGTCTTTACAGTTAAGTTCATATTACATAATTATGCATCATATTCAATATCAAGTATATATCCACAAAGGCCCGGTTTTAACGTCCTCATATTGAAGTGCCTCAGTGTCAGTAACCATCCTCCTATTGTGGGGATTTGTGTTATTCCTGCGAGTTTGCTGCTGGAGGCGACGATCTGTGACCTTCCTCGGCCCGGGAACATCATTATGATCATCTGATTATTTTCTCTGGATGTCACCTTAGAAGTAGAAGCTTTCAGCCAGAGGGTAAAAACATTTCGTAGAGATTTCTGATATTGAGAAATTGCTTTACAGAAAAGAGACGTAGCTCTTTTAACCCTATCTTTTGTATTGTCTTTAACTCGGAATTTTCTAGGTGGCTGGGGTGGGAACATTTTCCAGCAGGTATTTGTTCGTTCATTCAGCTACTCATTTATTTATTCAGTAAATATTTATAGAATGGTAGTACCTTGGGAGGAATAAAAATGTCTAAGGCAAGTGGTTACAACCTTGCGCATTTGCCAGAACTCATGAAGTCATACATTAGAAAGAATGAACGTTGCTGTATGTAAATTAAAGAAATAAAACTTCAGATGGGCTCAGACAAACCCAGAGTTCTAAGGAACTTAAAATCCAGGAAATGTATGCAGGCAGTAGTAACAACACAGGGCAGCCCATTAAAATAATATATAAGAAGTGCGAGGTATTTATTGGAGCAGATGTGGCAGGAAGTGCACCCAGTCAGGGTTTTTGTGTTCAAATTTTGCTCTTTTCCTGGTAATACAAATACATAGGACATAAGAGTACCCGCTCTCAAAGAAACCCAGCATCAGTGGGTCAAACAGAAACCATACAGGTGATAATTATTGCAAATTACACATGAAGGAGAATTGTCGGGGGCGGGAGGAGGTGAGTCCACATGCCTCTGGGAAGAAAGGGCATTGACATGAGAAAATGTTTACTCTCCACTGCTGCCTGGTCAGGAAAGGACTTTACGCTTACTTTAAGGGAAGGAAACGGAATCTTAGAGAGATTCAGTGACTTGGCCAAGGTCACACAGCTTCAAAATGGCAGAACCTCACATTAATGACCCCTAGAAATAAGCCCTCTGTCCTAGTAACTGGGTCCCTAAGACTGGGACTAAGGAAGAGAATGGGTAGATGGGACTGCAGTGGGGAGGTGGGGCGGCATCGTCTTCAGGGAGAAGCTCAGAGAGACAAACCAGGGGTTTTACATTTGGGGGAAGTGACAAACAAGAGATGAGGTCTTAGTGAAGTGTCCAAGCTGTGTGTTCTGAACCCAGGATTGTCAACAGGGAAGGAAGTGAGGCAGTTTCTCTGAGAACAATAGAGAGACCTGTCCAAAAGTCCGCCTCAGGAGAAGCTGATCTGGTCCAGGCACCCTGAAGGAGTTAGGTGAGGCTAGACAGTGACTTCCTTCTCTGGTGAAGTTGCTCTTGCTCTAATGGTACACATGCTATCCAGTGCAAGGAAGTCCACATGTCTTAGCCCCATGGTCAATTTTCAACTAGCTTGGCCCATTCTGAACTATCCCAAGGGCTTTCTATCTGCAGGAATTCTTTTAAAAATTCATAAAACAGTTGGAAAAACTCTGACCCAGATTTTGTTGTATTATTTCGGTTAAAACAAAGCAAATCAACAGAACCTCTTCCACTCAAATGGTATTTACTTTTCATTTTCCATTTCTACTCCCAGCTTGCAATTCCAAAAATAAAAAGCTTTGTTTTCTTAAACAATAACAAGGCACAGCATTGAGACAGCATCGAGAGAGTCAGGCAGAGGTCTTGGGGTACAGCCACAGGAAGGACTTTGACCAGGAAGGCAGCCTGCAGCTGAAGCCTTTGTTTCTGAAGGGGGATTTGCTTTTAAGAGGCAGGCAGGGCTCAGCCCCATAGGTGACTGTGAGCCAGAGCAAGGACATGAGGTGCCAGACAGCACAGGGGTTACTGAGATTCTCAGCTTGGGCAAGCAAAGTCGAAGACCTAGAAAGCGCCTCCCAGACACTAACCAAAGGCAATAAGAGCCCCTTTCTTTTCCAAGTCTTGGCTGATGGATGTATACTGGGGGGGGGGGGGAAGGATTGTGGGCGTGTGGGTGTGATGTCTTTCTTTGGCACCAGAAATTTGAGTTGACTCTTTCTATTCTGTGGCACCAAGGTTTGGCCACGCCGCTAACTCTATAGCCCCTCAATGTATTAACTCGGTCACACCCTGATCATACTAGCACTGTTTATTGGTTTCCTCCTGACCTGCAAAATGTTGTTTGCTTTTCTGTCTCCTCAGTTTTCTTCCCACATTTGTGGAGCACACTGACTTCAGCCTTTCTGACCCCCCCCCCCCCCGCCCGTCAAAGGTGTCCAATTCTTTTCAGCCTCCACAACCCTCACCATTACTGCTTCCCCCAAATGTAAGGTTTCCAATTCTCCAAGTCACCAGAAGCCTCTTGGGGACTTGTCGCCACCAGGGGCATTTGTGATATTCTGGTGGGAAAGGACTCATTGTTGCCAGGGGCATTTGTGATATTCTGGTGGGAAAGCTATCCTCACTTCGCTTTGCTTTTCTCCCGTTCTGGGAATGTCACTGCAGCGAGGAATGATGCTCATGGCTTTGTTTGGTTTCTAGCCCTCCCTCTTAGTGCCAGGTTTTATACCTGAAATGCCAGCCACAGCTTCCGCCAGGCATGTGAAGGTTTGAATCGGAAATGCCTCTGCTGCCTCATTTCCTTGCACACTTTTTCCCCCCAGCAGCTGACGCTATTTGGGGGAGGCTCTGGAACTTTTAGGAGGTAGAACCTGACTGGTTAAAATCGGTTACTAGAGGCTGCCCTGGAAGGTCATAGGCTGGCTTCTGGTTCCAGCTTCACTTTCTGTTTCCCATGTGGGGTGATGTGAGCAGCCGCCATCCTACGTTCCTGCCATCATGTTCTGCCCAAGCCCACGGGGCCAAGCAATCATGGACTGAACCCCGAAACCATGAACCAAAATAAGCAGTCTGTCCCTCCAGTTATCTCCATTAGATATTTCGGTCATAGCGACTCACTCAAAAGTAACTAATAAAACGTGCTAATGTATAGTAGTATATGATAATATACACATCTGGTTCGCCTGGCTGGAGCTGGGAAGGAAATACATTAACGTTTGCCTGGGCCACCAAGGTGCTGGCAGTGCACGTGATGCCCACTTTTGGAGCAGGGACTCCTCCTCCGGGGCTTGTCGTCTTTCATGGCCCAGTTAGAAGATACAGTAAAAATGGATCTGGGACTTGTACGGACTTCTGAAAAGAGGCAGCATCCTTTTGGGCCATCAAGCAGAAATGGTAACCAGCACAAAAATGTTTCCATGAGTTGCTTGGGAAAAAAAAATCCCTTTCCCCCATCACCATAATCATCCTAAAGTTTTGGTTGGGGGCGGCAGTCCTCATTGAGAAAGTGTGCTTGGGAGGGTCGTTAATTTAGCATCTGAGTAGTTTAGGGAACTCTTCAGTTTCCTACCCCGTTAGAGTCACTGCTTCCAGAGGAGAAAGAGGCTCTGCTGAGCGTGCCTGGGCTCTATGAAGACCTCTCTGCTCTGGATAGGTTGCAAGAGCCTAGTGTCCTGCCACAGCGGGTAGAATGGGGGTCTGAGTCTCAGGCTCAGAGTGTGAGTGAATTCAACCTTGACCTCAGGGATAGATTCAGAGGCCTGCTGCTGACTCCTCCAGCGTGCAGTGAGACCTGTCACTGGCCTTCGTTGAACTTGCCTTGCCCATCTTTCCACCCTGGCTTTGCTGCTCCAGTATCGCACACTATCCTGAAACACCGACCCCTCATCAAGATCCAGGCTTCTACACCGGCCCAGCCTCAGCGACCTGAACCTGAGCCCCACAAGTCAACCCTTCTGGCCTTGGCAAACCATTGTGTTCTGTGGTTTAGTGACACTATTCCTGTTGCCTGAATTCTGCTCCCTTCCAACCCTTGTCAATCCGGGCCTGTGTGTGGCAGGTCCTAGCTCGTCCCCTTTGGCACTCTCTTCTCCAGGAAGCCTGCTTTGATTGGCATCCTCTATTTACCGTCATCACCTCATACTCAACTCTGTCATGACACTTATTACATTGCCACTGTGTGCCTGTGTTTCTAACTCACTAAATGTGAGATACGATGGGACTGAGTCAGGACTGGATCTAATTTATCTTTGCACCTGTGGGATATACTAGCTCCTCTTCATGAACTAGACATACAGAGCTTGGTTTGCCACGTGAGAACAAAGCGAAGCACAAGTTCTTATCCGTTCTGTGGCTCCCTTGATGAAGAGTCTCAGCACTGTTTTGTCCTGAATACGGTGCTGAAGATTACAGTCGCCCTCTCCTCCTCCACGTCGTCAGGTCCCCATGGAGCCTCGGTGTGTGAGGGAGGGCTTCTGAGATGGTGACAGACACACAATCCTTGTTTTCAGGAACTTCCTGGAGGAGGGAGATGGCAGACGGAGCTGACAGAAGGGTGTGACCATGACAATTGCTGACCCACCAGCTGCATCCCATGATGCCCCACTGCTCACTACAAACAAACAACAACATCAATAACAAACCGAGAGAGTCGGCCCCAGTGGGTCCCGGAATATAGTGTTTTTGGACACACTTGGTATAAATAAGGAAAACCTTCATGCTGCACTGCAGAGCACACTCACCAGTGCTGGTTCCTTGAAATATTTCACTGTTTTGATTATGATATATATCAGCATTGCCATAAGTACACATTAATAGACATACTTCTTTTAGATAGGCCTGAGTCTAAGTCAGTCCATAAAGCAGAAACAATTTTTCATTGTGCAGTTATAGGTCATGATCTCATTAGCAAATGTTAGTTTATTAATGATGTATGTATGCATGCGTGTTCTGTATTCTGTATGGTTATAAAAATTAACATACCTTTTGTTTTAAATTATAACTTATGTATGACTGTACTTTTCTGCTGTATTAATATAGACCCGACTGACTAGTTTTCGGTTTGGAGTGACGCTGAAAGAGAGTGTGCCATTGACTGCTTGAGTTTTTTCCATTGCTGGGTATGGAGGCTGTTTAATTGCCATTTTACTCCTGAGAGGGGTAGTGCCTATTATAAACATTCCTGTGCAAAGAGCATCCTTTCTTTCTTCTTTTTAGTGATTTCCATGGAAATGTAAGAGTATATTAGGCAAATTGGAATGAGCAGAGTAAAGCATTAAACACTTCTGTCACCCTGCCAAAGGCTCCTGGGTAGGCCTAGCCCAGCATGCTGTGTCCCCGGGAGAATAGGTGGGAGCTCGCTTCCATATGTCTTCATTTTGGAACTGCAGAATCCTGAGTTTGGTAATTAAGTGGTATTCTTGCATTTCAGAAATGAGTTAATCTTCTGACAGAAGCCAGGCTGCTTCGCCGTGCTGGCTCGCTCTGACTTCTGTGTCTCTCTACTGCCTGAGATCCTACAGGGAGTGCTGTAGTCTTGCTCTGGTACCCCAAACCATGCCCAGGATCTTGAACTAACTCTTTCACCTGCCAATTGTCTTTTACCTCACCACAGACCTCCATGAGCGTCACCCAGCTTAGGTGAACCCAGTAGATGGTGAGTCCCATGAGACCAGTTAGGGATGACATCTTCTTAGTTTACCTCCCTTTTTGATAATACTCAAAGTGATACCATTATAATTTAATTTAGTGTTTTATTTTAAATTGATCCTTTAGTTAGATGTAAAAGTAATAGGTCTCATTTTGATGCTCCCATACATATAAATCTTTATACTTTTCTCATATATTGCCACTACCAGCCACTCTGATTCCTTTCACCTCCCTTGTTGGTCTCATTCCTTTGTTCAACTGATCCTTCCTCTGCTGTCGTGTGTGTGTGTCTGTGTCTATGTGTAAGTGCATGTGTGCACACATACAGACACACACACACATACATGTACTCGTTTAAATCTAGATTCGACACAGAAAACTTCTGTGATGGTTAATGGTCGTTGTTAGCTTTGCTGGACTTTGCATCACTTAGGAGATGACACATGTGTGTCTGTGGAGGTGTTGTCAAAGAGGACCAATTTAGGAAAGAGACCCTCCCTGAGTGTGGGTGGTGCCAGCCCTTCTGCTGGGGGCGTGGCAGTGATAGAACCAAAGGAGAAGAGGAGAGAGCTGCGGCATGTTGGCATTTCTACCTCTCCACTTCCTGGTCTGCTACGATGTGAGCCGTTTTGCTCTGCTTCCCGCCCCCCCCCCCCCCGCTGTAATGAACTGAGCCCTCCGACACTGTGAGCCAGAATGAATCCTCCTCTCCTTTAAGTTGCTTTTGTCACGTGATCCGTCACAGTCACATGCCCAGGCCCTGCTCTCCCGCTGACTTTGGCTCAGCTTTGAGGTTATTATAATGTACAGCTTGCAGTGTTTTGCAGTTTTTTTGCTCTTCTAGAAACATAATGGCTTCATTGTGGAAAATAAATCAAGCCTTTTAATGGTTTCCTAATGCCATTCATCAGCATCTATGGATCAAATTAGGGTACCATTGTATTGTACTATTGTATTGTGTTGGAATGTTTGACATTTAAATGCTTGCTGGTTGAGTGGGTTCAAGGGATGGCTCCATGGATAAAGTACTTGTCATGTAAGCACAGGACTGGAATTTAGGTCCCTAGCACCCACATAAGTTCAGGTAGGAATGGTTGCCCACATATAATACCAGTGCTCAGGTGGCCAAGCTAGGGTTCCTGAGGGCATGCTGCCTTTTAGAGTAGCTGTACTCTACTGTTGTAGGATCAGCTCAGCCAGAGACTCTGCCGTAGTGAATAAAGAAGACAGAGATCAAGGAAGATAGTAGATGTCAACCTCTGGCCTCCACATGCACATGTGTGCACCCACACATAAGCATGCTGTGGTAATTTGAAAGAAAATGGTCCCCAAAGTGAGTGGCACTGTTAGGAGGTGTGGCCTTGTTGGAGTAGGTGTGACCTCATTGGATAAAGTGTGTCACTGTGGAGGGGGGCTTTGAGGTCTCATATATGCTCTAGCCATGGCCAGAAGACAGTTCACTTCCTGTTGCCTTTGGATACAGATGCAGAATTCTCCAGCACCATGTGTGCCTGCAGGCCACCAGACGCCCAGTCACCATGCTTCCCACCAGGATGAGAATGCTGAAACCTTATCATAAGCCTTGTGATAAGCCGCCACCTCAATGAAATGTTTTCCTTTATAAGAGCTGCTGAGGTCATGGTGTCTCTTCGCAGCAATAGAAACCCTAACTAAGATGCATACACACACCTCCACACACACACACACACACACACACACACACACACACACACACACAAAATAAAATAAAAAATTCTGCTTGAGCTGCTGGTTTGAGTTTCAAAGGAAGATCATAAAGTGGGCTTTATCTTGGGATAAGGCCAGAATATCTAATCATTTCTGAAAGGGCCTTTAACAAACTTCTGAGACCTCTGTGCTGTGCATTTAGGTGAAGCAACGTTATGCAATTATAAAGTCATCATCACTGTGGTTCTAAATCAAAATACTGGTCACTTCTGAAAAATATTGAAAATGCATGTGTTCTGTTGCATCAAATATTCACCCAAGATTTAATTATTATCTAAAAGCAAGCGCATCCATCAAATCAGTATGAAAATTTGAGTCAATCTTTGATAAATGATGAAATTTGATATATATATAATTAGGGAATTGTTTTTAAGTAAATTTCTTTATGATTTGTTGTCAGTAAATGTTTGCGTTTCATCTTCGTTTTATATACCCAGGGACAGGTTAAAATCTTAGGTCAAAAGGAATCTGTAGTGGAAAAATTTAAAGGAGTCTTACCCATTAGAGATTAAAAACCATCTTATTTTGGGGAAAGAGCCGAGACCTGCTGCTGTGTCGTTGGGAAGATCATTTGCTTCCCTGAGCCTGTGGATCATGGAGGGATGAGCACCGTCTTGGTCTTGGAGCATCATTGGCGATACAAAGCAGTGATGTCTGGGGTGGTACCCTGCATTCTGCTCCCACTTTTGCCCCTGTTCTTCTCTGTTAATTTTTTTTAAGAGAAATGTTCTGAGTCTGTTGCAAGGGGTCAGCAAGCCAGTCAGCAACATGGGCTCACTAGCAGCCGTTCCCCTGTTTTTCAGGAGAAACAGAGACTTCTGGTGCCTGTCATAACACCAGCTAACATCTCCCAACTTCTTTCTCTGTGCCAGGCGCTGGCGTATTGGTTTACTGTGATTTTCTTTCTTATTCTCCTTGCAGACTGTGAGGTATGTAAGCGCACCTGTTTACTGAGGCAGGAGGGAGGCGTGAGGGCTAAGTTACTTGTGTGATCGCACAAAAATATGTGCTGGATAGAATCTCAGCCAAAGGCTCCTTGGCATCATTAGTAGTCTTTCTTTTTTAATTTTTTAAATTTATTTTTAACTGACCACTATGTATTTAGTTTCTGGGATTGTTCCGTTTTGCTTAATTAGCATATATGATGAAAGCCTATCAATCCCGTGTTGCCCTGTTCCTGCATTCACTCAGCCCACAGATCTCACCGAGCCCCACTGTGCGCTAGTGCTGAGGTAGGTGTTGAAGATGTAGCTGTGATATAGGATGTTCTCTTTCTCTTAACTTCCTGGTGGGGAGCCCAGGAGGTTGAGGCCCATCCAGTGTCACCTCCCACCACATGAAGACCCTGCCCTATGGCAGCACGGGCCACCTGGTGGAGGAGAGGTGCAATGTGAGTTTTCCACAGGAGCACAAGGATGCCATCCGAGGTGGCTCAGAGTCCGCCCTGCGGCACTAGGTTGTGTCATGTCGTACTGGGTAGGACTCTACCCACGCTGTACTCTGCATTGCTTGGGATTCTGTTAGTTAGAGAAGTTTCCTAATGCTAGCAAGGCAGCCTGAGCCTGCAGAACCACAGATGTGCGGTGCATAGAACCCTGACAGTGAGGCTAGGTCTCTTGCTCTAGATGTGAGTGTTTGGGGTGACGAGGAGTTGTGGGTACCTCCCACTGCCTCAGCCCTCATCCCGTGTGTCTATCAGTGGTGTTGGTGGGATGATGTTCACCCTGTCCCTGTACTTCTGGAGGGACTCTAGAAAAATTCTGGATTAATTTGAGTTATTGGGCTTTTGGTATACACATCCAACTTCCCATGATGCCATTTTGGTCTCTGGCTTTCTCTGGATACGCTGGAGGATGACTCAGGCCTATGTACGGTGCGTGTCCTTGTCACTGTCTGTCTCATTAGAGTATTGAAGATCTGTGTGTGGCACAGGCCCAACGCAGAGAACACAGTCACCGGAGTTTGAGGCAAGGCTTAGGCTGCAGCCTGGGAGCACACATATCTTGCCCAGGTTTTGAGACTCAGTGCATCTAGCTCTTTGTCTTTCATGGAGTAGCATGTGTCCTGCTTCACCAAGCCCAAAAGAAGTTGGCTCTTTCCTAAAGCTCATCCAACCTCAGCACCTTCAGCTGCGGGTATGCTGAACCTTGCGAGGTCCACATTTCCTAATCTACTCTATGCACTGCCTAGCCAAGGAGGGAGAAGAATCCCTACATTCAGGGGAGCACTGATCTGGCCTGTGGATTTCCTTTTCCTGAATGTGAAGTGTGGCTCCTAGATAAGGGGCTGCCCTCATTCTGTGTCTACGTTTAGCTGCCGGTTGTTGCAATCAGGTCATCTCCTTCCTCCCACCACTCCTCTTTCTTTCCTTCCTTCCTTTGAAGAAAGAAGCAGGTAGACAGAAGGGTGTTGAAGAGAATGGTATCCTACCTGTACAACCCAGGTTTGCCCGAACCCGAAGCTCACAGCATTCTCCATGCCAAGCCATGCTGATCTGCGCTAAGTTCTTCCCACATTCCAGAACAGTGGTTCTCAACCTGTGGATCGTGATTGGAGGTTGCCTAAGACCATCTGCATGTCAGATATTTACATCAAGATCCATAACTTGAAGCAAAAGTAGTTATGAAGCAGCAATAGAAATAATCTTATGGTTGGGGGTCACCATAACACGAGGAAGTGTATTGAGGGGTGTCATCACTAGGAGTGTTGAGAGCCACTGCCCTAGAAGCTTGCCTTGAGCTTCCTCGCCCACCCTCAGTGCCTTCCCTTTCTCTTTCTTTTGAAATTTTCCGATTCATGAACGGGGACAACCAGAATCTACATTTAAACAGTTTATCAGAAGAGTTTGTCTGAAGTGGTTCATAAACCACACAGAAATGCTGGAGAACAAAGCCGACTTTTAGGCCATCTGCCTGCCTGCCTGCCTATCTATCTGCCTATCTATCTGCCTATCTATCTGCCTATCTATCTGCCTATCTATCTGCCTATCTATCTATCTATCTATCTATCTATCTATCTATCTATCTATCTATCTATCTATCTATCTATCTGCCTATCTGCCTATCTATCTATCTATCTATCTATCTATCTATCTATCTATCTATCTATCTATCTATCTATCATCTATCTATCTATCTATCTATCTATCTATCTGCCTATCTATCTATCTATCTATCTATCTATCTATCTATCTATCTATCTATCTATCATCTATCTGTAAATCTGCCTACATGCCTACTTCTTTCCCTCTCCTGTATCTTTCTGCATCTACTTTCCTTTTCTCTCTCTGCCTCTCCTTCACCTGCCTACATCTTCATGTTTTTTCACCTCCCTGAGTAAGCTCCCCTTTATGTTTACAGTAGCTCATAAGTGCTGGTGCCTCTTAAATGCCTGGCAAATGCTTACTACTTAAATATTCCTTCTACCCATCATTTTGGGCTTACTTTTTTCTTGGCATTGAACCACACCCCATACTATCCACGTCAGTACACTGGGTATGGATAGCAGGTGTGCCCCACATTCATACCCTGCCCACATGGGACCTAATCTTTTGAGTCAAAGCTCTAAATTTAGGTGAAAAACTCCCCCCTGGGGCCTTCCAGTTAGGTAGTTGGGGGGAAGAAGAAATCATGATTCAGAGCCCCAGGGATTCAAGTTTCAGATTCAAGAGAGGCAGGTAGTGTTCTGGAAGTGCCACAGTCCTCATTCCTGGAGAGCTGAGGTGACCTGGGAATGTGGTTTCTTGTGTTTTCCCTAAGTGCTGTGTTTAGAATAGGACATTGGTTTGAGCTTGAGTCTGTGACCCTAGAAGATTTTGCTGGGTTTAGTTTGAATTTGACCTTGAGATTCTAGTTGAAGTTCTTGCAGGTTCCTCAGCTGCCATGGTAACTTGGCTGGTGCTGAAATTGCTGAGTTAATTGATACCTTCTAATCAGGAAGGAGGTGGAATTTGAAACCTTGGGAGGAATCAGTAAGATTTTCTAGAGTAAGAATATAATATGAGCTGCCATTTACATATCATGAGACTGCTTATTTAATCCATGTAGGTTTTGGTTTTATACCTGAAAGGAAAGGGAATAATGATGTCATATGTCATCAGACAGCTATGGGGATAAATGAGGTGGCGGGACTAATTGGTGACTTCTAGCCTTACCGCCATTATTATTATTAGCTGCAATCTTATATATGATCACATATTAGCTGATGTTTGTAGACCTCTGTTATTACCAGACAAAGTTATATTTGCTTTATTACTGATGACAAGATCAAGAGATTCAGAACTTCTGTCAGCTATCTCAAGGTATTGGGAGAACATACACATTCATGTCACAATGCAAAAGGAAGTTACAATGTTAGGATACATTGATTCCCATACAAAGGAGCACGTGAATCTTTGCCAGAAGTAGTAGGGTGGTCTTGTTTAATTTGAGGCTTAAGAGGTTGGGAAGAATGTTTCCAGTGTGACAGGAACATGAATAGGGCTGAAATAAAAAGGACAATATACTAGCTAGCTTGACAGAAAATATTCCAAGTTAATGACTTTAAGTCAGGCTTGATCCTGTGATTCAAATAGTAACCCCACGGGCATAGATGCCCTTAGTATTTTCCCAGTGACTTCTGTAGCTGCCGGTATCCTCCGGTCCTACATTGTATTCCTTCAGCATCTTAGTGCTTCCCTATACTCTTTAGTGAGGCAGTCACAAAGGTGTGTCTGGCTTCCAAGGGAAGGATATAATTACTACCGCCCAGTACAAGATGTGTCGAGGAAGGACTTGCAATGGGAAACACCAGGGAATACAATGGGCCCCAGATGGGGAGGTGAGCAGTAGTCAGACCTTGATTTCTGCCTCTGTGCCTGGCAGTCCATTAGAGCCGACACTGTAATTTGCAAGTCTACGTTGTGAGCTTTACATCATAAGGGTGTTGGTTTGAACTCCTTGTTAACACACCAGAAGGGAAGGGTTGATGCATCCTTTTCTCCCTTTCCCTCTCAAGTTTCCTTGGTATAAACTCTTGCTGTAGCTAAGACACACGAAGAACTGATTTCTATAGAGATATTTTGTAGATGATACATTTCTCAGGCCTGTGACCATGGATTTTTGGGGATCGGAGAGACAGGGAGATAGGATCAAATGTATGTTGGTGAATCAATACAAATAAGTTATGTGATCTTTGTTGCTAGGTGCTAGGCCACACCAGCGAGGGCTCCTAAACCACATGCTATACTTGGCTTCAGGTTCCTCCTCTGTTTTAGGAGTTATGTGAAGACAAAGGTCAGGCCTATGTTATTTTAGAAGTCCAGATAAGTTTCTTGGCCTGGCAGCTATCAAAATGCTGGCCCCATAGGAGACTGAAAAGGACAATTCCTCTTGAGGTCAGGCACCGCCTCTGAGGACGCTCAATTGTTCTTCCTCTAGTGTAAGGATTTTTCAAACACTTCAGTGATTGAATGCATAGTCTTCCTACAGGAAACAGGGTACAGACCTCTGAGAATTCAAGTGCAAGCCCAAGAGTCTAGACAGCTGGGCATCTGTGCCCCTCTCTGTGACCGCACTTGAGTGGGATAGCCCTTTATCTGCTCAGTCTTAGGATAGAGACCGTATGGCTAAGATTTCTGCTATTCTGGTTTGAGATCTAGACCAAAGTTGGCATGGGAAGAGCAGCGACTCCAGGCAAGGTGGGGTCCAGGCCAGAAGTTCCTGAAACTTTGACTAGACTGGTGAAGGCAAAAACAAAGTTATTCTAGGAGCGATGATTTCCAGAAATCCAGAGAAGAGAGTTGTTCAACAGTGGGCGTGCCTGTGGAGATGGCTGATCCACGCTCATGAGTCAGATGGAGAAGCGGGAGACCCAGGGCCTAAGCAGTTTCCCATCCAGGGAGGATACACAGCTTCAGAGAAGTAACAGTCTGTGAAGCTAACTTGAAGTACAAAACGGCAGCCACAGGATCTCTTGGTAGTCCTTTTTTGCATTTTGGAACTCAACTGTAGCACAAATGATAATAACCCAGAGACAGAAATTAGGGTTCAACCCAAAAATCAGAAAAGCAAAGCACCCAAGTCACTAGACCTCTACCAAGGCCGGACGACCGTATACTAAGCAGCCTAAACCTCTCTCTCCTCCCATTTTTTATATTTCCTCTAGTTCTGGAATTAAAGACATGTGAATCCCTAGGACTGGGATTAAAGGTGTGAGCCACCATCACCTGGATTTGTTTCTGCATTGATCTTGTGTAGCCCAGGGTGGCTTTGAACTCACCGAAATCCATCTGACTCTATCTTTTTCTCCCAAATCCTGGGATTAAAGGTGGGCGTCACTATTTGCCTGACCTCTAGAGGCTTTAGCTTTGCCTCTGGTCTTCAGGCAAGATTTCTTTATCAAAATACAAATAATATACCCTTACACTCAGGTTCAACTCTCCTTCCCTGATTGCACTCAGAGGCACTTCCCCTCATTGGTTACGCCCCAGTTGTGATATCTGGCCACAGAGATTCCCTCTCCCGCATCCTTCATTTCCCATGGATACTGCCTTCAGTTAAGACCCCTTACCTGTTATGATTAGACCGTTATGGCATCATTCTCAGCAGACTTCCATCCCCTCATGTTCATCACTCCTTGTTTAATCTCCTTAGCTTCTCCCTAGACTTCTCCCTGCTGTATATCAAACAGAGCTAAAGCCCTTCAACGTGTTATGGGAGGCAGAACAGTGACATGGCAAAAACGTCGGCATCCTGAATCCAGGAACCTGTGATTGCATCCGCCCAAGCTTAGTATGAAATGATTATCTTACACTAGCAGGCAGGGCCCGGTGCAACCACAGGTATCCCTAAATGGAGAAGAGTCAGGGTGATGGCACGTGAGAAAGACGTAAGCAATCATTGTGAACTTGGAGCGTGGACAGGACCATGCTTACAGAATGGGAGCAGCCTTTAAAAGCTGCAAATGCAAAGGCAATGGAGGACTCTGCTCTAGAACTTTCATAAGGATGTGGAGTGTGGCCCTGCCAATACCGTGACTGTAGGTACACAATCTGGGATTCCAGGCTCCATAACTGTACATGGGACATTAGAGTGACTTTAAATTTGTGATCATTCCTTACAGCAGCATTAGAAGTTTATATGTTCAGTCTTTATCATCTGGTTCCAGTCCAGCCCCACAGTATGACTTACATGTGCCTGGAAACATTGTACCCCATTCCTAACTCTAGCTGCCATAGACCACCACAGGCAAGGATCTCTTCTTCTCCCCTTGAGTTCTAACTTCTAAAGTTCTTGGTTTTTTTTTATTCCTCTATTAAAATGAACAGACTCTCATCAAAAATCTCCAGGAAAGGCAGCCTTTCTCCATCCCAACTAGAAAACAGCGAGTCCCATTACAGCAAGCTTTCAGGCTTCTTGGGGGGCTTGCCTGAGGCGGTGGGTGCAATGTCTCCAGCCTCATGAGCTGTCCTGTGCTGACTGTTATGGCTGGAAACCACACGTGTCTCCCCTCTAACGCAGAAAGTGCTGTAGATCAGGAGCCTCACCCTCCAATGGCTGCCATGGCCCGTGTGTAAGAGTCTATAGTATTTACAGGACTGAGCGAGATCTGGCTTGATTGATGCTGGATCACACTGGTGAGGGTTGTTTGTTTCTCCTTTGTTTGCAGGGGATCTGTGGGTGGCTGGGCAATCTCAGATGCTTGCAATCTATCAGCAAATAACACAGATGTGATTTTTGCCCTCAGGTATCTTATAATCTGATGAAGTCCCTGCCTTTGATACTTTATAAAAATCGCAGACTATTGGCTACCTGAAATCTGGGGAACAACTGGCTCCCAGAAAAGCCATTGGGGTCAACAGGACAATCATTTGACTGGGTACTCCTGAGACCTGGCAGGGAAACACTTCCTCTTTCAGGAGTGAGAAGAAAGGGGAGTGAATGCCTGGGGCCAGATCCCTGCAAACAGCCCTGGAAAGGAAAGAGATAAATGAAACATTGAGGATCACACCCAGTAGCCATGGGCTTGTATGGACCTGTGAACTTCCTGCTACCATCAAGTGGCCACCAAAATGATAGCTGTGTGTGGGGAGTCCCAAGCTTTCATCTCTGCATGAGGGAGCAAGTAGCAAGGTTGCCCAGCATTTTGTGAGGCCCAAGTTGTCATCACTGAATTAGTGGAGTGCTCCTTCTTGGGGACATGGCATTTTCCCCACTGAGATGGCAGATAGCCTTCTTGTCTTAGAGTAACATAGAGTGATATTATATATTATATATTACAGGCAGGTTGTGTTAGGTCTCAAACTCAGGACAAATGATGACCTGAAGTACCTGTTCATCATATCAAAGTAGATGCTGGCAATCAGGTTCTCTGCGTCCCCAGTACCTGTTATAGAGTTGTCTTGACTGGCATATCCCACCAACTAGCCTAAACTTCTCCAGCCCCTGTGTGTCTCTTCTCTTCCCTCAGCTTTTCTTCCCCATGTAACTCAGCCATTTTAACTATATGTCCTTCATTGTTCTTCTTCTCTCTTGGTTTCCTGACTCACTCCTGGCTTCTTGGCTCCTGGCTTCTTGGCTCCTGGTTCTTCTCTTATCCTCTCCTGCTGTCCCCATCGCCACCTTTGCTTTCATGACCTGGTTCAGTCTAGATTCTTCCAGATGCCTCTGGCCATGCTCTCCCTCAGAGCTACACTAAACCTTCTTCTCAACCACACCTGGGAGAAATCCCATCCTCATTCTCTCCTTCAGCATGCTATGGGCCTGGTGGTGAGACAGCTTTCTCATGCCCTTTGCAGTTAGCCTAATTAAGGGAGGGACATATTGATTTGGTAGATGAGGCTGCTGGGGGCTCAGTAAGGCAGGTTCTTGGCCTAAGATCCAGAGAGTAAGGTGGAGAGTTGGCAGTTCCCAGTAAGATCTGGTTTAAAGCGTTTGCTCTCTCCCTAAATAAACAGGTTGCCTGTATTTCTCACTATGCTGGTGGTTAGATACGGAAGCTTATTTCTTGAGCCAGCTCTTTCCTTTGCTCACAGAAGCCTTGGCCTTGCTCTAGAATGGTGCTGAAAGTGGTTGCCTGGGTAATAGAAGGTTAGGAAGGTGTGGCCTCAGATTGCCAGCTACGGTGTCCCTTTGGAGCTAAGCGACCCTGGTTCTGGAGTTCCAGCATCTGTGAGTATAGGAATTGGCAGGAAATCTGGGATTATTTGGCTCCATCCCTGTTGCTGGTTTGCTTGCTACCTACATCATTTCTAAGTCATGACCATCTCTCTCATTTCCACAGCTCCTTGGGGAAATGATAGCGAATGGATTTTTAATTCACTTTTAATGGCTTGTTACACAAAACTGGAACAACCCCCTACTATTTAGCAGCCATTTTTCACAAGCTCCTTGTTTCAACAATACCATTTCCTTAATCTGTCAGTTGCCTTGTCCCCTAGCTACCAAATTTGGTAAAGCACTTTCTAAACAATGGCCCACTTTTAGGGATGACTAATGCCGATTATCGTCTATATCTTTTCCTTTCCTTTAATACTGGAGACATATGTAAACCTCTCAACTACATGATGGGGATAATTTTCACATTTGCGTGGTGCAGACAGTATTGTCTGCCTCCTACTAGTTCTGCACATATTCTGTTCAGTGTGTGAAGACACTGAGCACCCAAGCGTGGAGCTTCAGAAGGACTCAGTTAGCGTTTCTGTGCCCCGTCTGTGTTTGTCCTGCTCTTGTTTAGGGATAAGTCCAAATCCAGCCCATTAGGGGCGTGTTCGCTTTGAGCTAATGTTTACATATAAATCTGTTGGGCGTGTGCCCAGCCGCCCCTTTTGCTTCCTGTTCTCCGCGGGAACCGTGGTACTGTAAGTCTATTTCCCCATTAAAGCTGTATATATTTTTTATAATCTGTCTACATTCATTTACGCCATTACACTTGGCGCCCAACGTGCCGTTACACTCGTGTATGGACTAGTCTCATCTCTCAAGTCATGCTCTTTGCTAGAGCACTAGCGTTGCTTTAACACATACCTCATCAAGTTCGGGTCTCCAAGGGCAGCTTTCTAAAACTCAAGTTCTATTTGTACCTTCCTCTGTATTTTATGCTTTCTTGTGACAATTCTTGAAATTCTTTTGCAAGTCACTTTGAAATTTCCCTTCTGGAAAGGCTAGGCAGACTAGCATGTCTAAGGAAACTTTTGAAAATAGTATTCTCAAAAGGAAGCAATGGAAGATTACATTTTTCCATGTCTTTCAACACTGAAGCCTCTTATTCTCCATGAGGATGTTTTGACCATCTCAGCAAGGCTCCGGTTCTCTTTTGAACACTCAGTACCACCTTTACTTCAGCAGATGCACTGAATCTCTCCTGATAGGTGCTGTGCTATGGGGAGCGCTAAGCTGGGAGTGGTACAACGAGGAACGCAGGGTTCCTGTCCTGGAGGATCACTGAAGATCACAGCAGACATTGCGTGTCAGCTGAAAACTGTATGAGAAAGCAGTGGGGAGCATAACTGCACATCTGTACAGCAGGTTCCAGGAATTTAGATCAAGGGGAGACCAGTTGTGTCTTTAGGGACTGTCTTAGTTAGGGTTTCTATTGCTGTGAAGAGACACCATGGCCATGGCAAGTCTTGTAAAGGAAAACATTTAATTGAAGAGAAAGCTTGTAGTTGCAGAAGGTTAGTTCATTATCATCATGGCAGGGAGCATGTCGGTGTGCAGACAGACAGGGTGCCGGCTGCATCTTGATCAGAAGGCAACAGAAAGTCAACTGTGACACTGAGAGTAGCTCGAGCATAGGAGAACTCAAAGTCCACACCCACAGTGACACACTCCCTCCAACAAGGCCATACCTACTCCACCAAAGTCACACCTCCTAATAATGCCATTCCCTTTAGGGGCCTTTTTCTTTTGAACCACCACAGGGACCAGTGAGACCTGAGGGAACTGAGGATATTCACAGTGAAACTGGAAATATGAGGAGAGAATTGGGTAGAAAGTGGGAGAGCAACCCCAGAGAAGGGAGAAGAACGTGCAAAGGAGCGGAGGATGAGGAGGATGAATTTGAGGCAGGATGGGTATTTCAATGTGGGGGAGTTTAGAAGTCATTCTGGGAAATGACCCCAGAAGAGGCTTGAAAGTGACCATGCGTCAGGTTGGGAAGACCTTTCTCTTATCATGCTGAGGAAGTCAGCTTTGACCTTACACCTAGGAACTGACTTTTGGCAGTAGGGAACTGGATTTGAGATCTACTATGCACAGGTCATTCTGGTAGCATGGTGGACGAAGATGAGGATTAGAAACTAAGAAATCGTATCCAAGGCCTTTGCAGTCATCTCCTACCTAAACTGTTGGTCCTTTTATGTGCCTGTCTGTGGCATTTTACATGGCTGATCATCCCCTCCTTCTAGAAATACGTTCTTTACATGGGCTCCAGAACTTGCACTTTCCTGGGTTTCCTAGATCTTCCAGAGTGGGGCCGAGAGAAAGACTGCAAGTTTGGCTACAGGGAGCATCCTTTTCAACCTTCTGTTCCAATGTACCATTGTGATTCTGCCCAATATAATGCAAGTGTTTCTTAGACCCGAAGGTTGCTTTCACTGGCTTCTAAGGATGTGATACATGAAGTCTTATTAGCTGCTGTGGCTTCTCTGGGTGATATTAATTATGTTTGCAATCCTGTCACAATCATTTGTGGTTATTCTGTGTGGTAAAATAATTGTGAAGTTAACTACCACAGTCTTTGAATAAAAGAAAGAACAAATGGAGAAGAGAGAAATTATGAGATTTTTCTATCATATTTTTCTCTTTCTATTATCCATCTATCTATCATCTATATATCTGTTATCTCCTATCTATCTGTCTATCTATCTATCTATCTATCTATCTATCTATCTATCTATCTATCTATCTATCATCTGTCTATCTATCTATCTATCATCTGTCTATCTATCATCTATCTATCTATCATCTATCTATCTATCTATCTATCTATCTATCTATCTATCTATCTATCTATCTATCATCTACTACCCATCTACCCACCCATTTTCTCATAAAACTAACAAGGAAAATATGTATACTGGCTGTAATATTCATTTCTATCACTGGCCATGAAATCACAGTACATGAGCCAGTTCAACTTCTTTCTTCAGCCCCTTTTGTGTTTTCTTTGCCCTTAGCTAGCACCTTGGGTGTTCAGAATTTTAAGCTGGTAGCATGATCTTGAATTCCAAACTCTCATTTTTGAAGGGTCTGAGTTCTTAATAGTTTTCCTTTATTACTGTAGTCTTCCATTAACTTTTACTTTAGGACTTGAAAATAATAAGAGAACTTGAAATTAATTAGAAGATAATAGCAATTAAAGACTTTAAACATCATTCCCCTTGGGTTCATTGTACAGTAGCATCTTTGTCTCCTTGATAACAGGGACAGATCACCCCAGCTAGAAGGTAACCCCTTCTTTGCCTCTTAGTATCATGAGATGCTCAGGACAGATGGATATAGACTTCAGTCTCAAGTACAATGCAACAGATGTTTTGTTTCATGATGACAGCCTCCTGGGAAACTTAGCCTACTCTATCAACAAAGCCCAGATCTGGGGGACACGAGGAAAATACTGTGTGATGGCTAATAGTGCCTAACAATTAGATCAGTAACCTTGTTTTAGACTCTTGGTTTTCAACTCTCTTATAAGATTGCACATAATCTCCTGGCTGTATAGCTTCTGCATTTTCAAAACTCCTCAGACCTTGGTATCCGTCCAGCTGCTTCTGGGTGGCCAGGTCTGTGCAGTGCCAGGACACTCCACAGACAAGAGCACCACTCCCCTCCATTTGTGGTGACATGAGCTCCTTGTGGGAAGGCATGCTGTGTGGAGCATTGTGACAGTGTAAAGAGCATTAGGGGATAAAAGATCGTAGTTCTGGCATAGTCGATGCCTAAGGAAAGAAAGCAGTTTTCAGGAGAAGTTGCTCCCTCTCCAATTTTAGAGGAATTTTCTGTAGTCAGCCTGGTCTCAGGTGCTACATGGAAATTGGATATGGTTGGTTTCTTGTGTTGTCAAGTTGGGGTGCAGCAGTTATGTAACTTCTCCCATTGGTGAGGAGGTCCATCAGCGGAGACAAGCCTCCATCTGCATCACAGGTGCTAACAGGTGCCACGGGTCAGTCAGAGGGATAGCTGGATATATATTAAGTTGCTTTGCAAAGAGGCCATAAAGTGTACCTGGTTGCTAAGACTGTGCTTATGGTAAACACTATTGTATTTGTTCAGAAACACAGCATACCCTCTGCCCATTTGAGAGTCTAGTCAGACTGGTTTTCTTGCTGGAACACTTCAACTTTGAAACCTTCTATCCACACTATCCATGCCCGAGTCTCATCCCTGATGTCTTCAAGTGATGTTTCTAGGCCAGGCTCTCCTCTCTGAGCTCCAAACTCGGATTTCAACCATAGTGTTGGATTTTTGCATTTCAGTATCTCTTGGATGTCTTGAATATACTGCTCAATGCTAGCCTGGTCTTTTCTCCAAATTCTCCCAGAGTCCTCATCTTCTAACTCAGTTCCCTGCTTCCACCATCTCAGGCCTACATGCGGATGGTTTTTTTGACAAAGCTCTCTTAATTATACCTTGTTGTCTAGTTCTTAGTGAATCATTTTGGCTCTGTCCTCAGATATATTCTGCTTCCACCTCTCCTCATTCTCCACCCTTCATGCTTTTGCTAAGGTTCAGCCCACACCTTGTTTCACTTGGGTGGGTACATTTGGCTCCAAATTCACCTTTGTTCCCTTACTGCCTTTTTGTACCCAGCAACTAAAGCATCCTGCTAGAATTTAAGTTTCTGCTTTACGTCGATGAGCCAGCCTGCCTCCATCGTAGGTTTGAAAGACATCTTAAAGTAAAGACAAACTAGATTCATTCATGTTTATGATGAAATCTGCTTCTCAAGGATGGGGCTTAGTCCCTCCTTTCACTACAAAGGTTCTGTACTGTCTGTTCCGGGAAATGGGCAAACTTGCCTTTGTTTTAAAAGGTTATTATGACCACCTTGCAACCATGTCTTTGTTTCAGGAGGTTATGATCAACTTGCTGTGCTTATGTTCTGTTTCTGTAACCTCCGCCTGTTTGCCTGTCCAATCCCCCAGCCGGAAACCCCCTACTCACGAGCCATAAAAGCCCCATTTTGCTCATGCCTAATGTTGATCTCTCGAATCCCACCTTTAGGGAGAGACAGCCCGTGTACACAAATTAAAACAAAAGCTTGCTTTAAGTAATGATTGCTCTAATTTGGCCATGATGATTTGGGTCGGTGGTCTTTCTCCTCACAGTTATGGGATTAACAACTTCTCCAGTGGCTCCTGGTTTGCCTCAGAGTCAGAACCAGAGCCCTTGTCGCTGTTGATAAGGTGTAGTGAGACCTTGACCTCCCAGTCCTTTCTCAACTCATCTCCCACAACTACCACTTTCTGCCTTTCCAGCTTCAGTAATCTTCTTACCATCCCTTGAATTTTCCAGGCAGACTCTTGCCCCAGGACCTTTGCACTGCCTTGTTTTTCTGTCTGTAATGGTTGCCGTCAGAGAGACACACGAATAAGTAGCATAATCTCTCCCCTCACTCAGAAGTTTGTGCAAATAATAGCAGCTTTCAAGCGCTTCCCTGGACTCCCATTTGCTCCTTCTGCTTTGAGCCCCTAGGGCCGTCCTGTCTGTTTCCAGTTCCTCACGTTCTCCCTATGTATTCTTTCCTCCTCCTTGGTATTCTCTGCCCTCCGACTGTTGGAATTTGCTGTTTACTTATCTCCTCGGTTAAAACATAAACTTCATGTTGGTAAAGATGCTGCCTCACTTTCTTCTTTGATGAATGCTGAGGGTGTGGTGGGCTAATAAATGAATGACAAGCGATAGAGGCCAGCATCGGGGCATGCTAGTTGGCCATGATACATCTCAGAAACTGTGTTCCTCTTGCCGTGTGTGGACAAGCAATGATCCGAAAATCACATGGAGTTTTTCTATTAAACCCGAGCGTTGTTTCCATCTGAAAGAACCAGGGAGAGGGCCTCACAGTTTTTCAAAGTGTCACACATCATATGTGTAGTGATGACATTGCAATCTCTTGGTGGTAATTAGTTCTCTACCCTCCCAACTGGATTCTAAACTCGTGGTAGGCGACACCACCATTTATCTTATTCTGTATCTGAAGCGAGTACCCCCAGACAGCCTGGTACAGGGAAGTCAGTTGGAATCCGGATAAAGATGTGTTTCTATTCCCTGGAGGCTGAGGCTCCCCCTTGTGGGAGGAGATGGGGAGAGTCGCAGTGGTGCTGAGACTTAAAGTACTTGCTTTTGTGGCACACCAAAGAAGTGTATGGCCAGGGTCGCGTTTGCATTCCATTGTTACTGGCTCTTGGTAAAGAAAACCAGCAGGGCCCGTTCCAGTTGGCAGGGAGAGAACACTCTAGTTGGGACAAGGACAGGGCGGTACAGTTTACTTTACACCCTGTTCCCCGGAGGGGCTAGGCTTTTAAAGTCTTCTCCCAGGGAACCGTGAACCCAGCCACCCTCTAAAATTCTTTATTTAAGGTGAGCATCCAAACTGCCTACCTTAAATAAAGAACCCTGATTGCTCTTCGAGCAGATAAGGGAGGGGGACTTGATCGGGGGAGGGGGAGGGAAATGGGAGGCGGTGGCGGGGAGGAGGCAGAAATCCTTAATTAATAAATAAATTAAAAAAAATTCTTTATTTAAGACAGGTCCTCACTGAGTCGTTTAGGCTGTCCTGTACTCACTATGTGGACCAAGTTGACCCTGAACTTGGGACCCTCGATCTCAGCCTCCCAAATGCTGGTCCTTTCAGATTCACGCCACTACCCCTGCTGTCCGGTGTGCTGACTTCAGAGCACCTTGTTCTTGCTCTGACCCGGTCGTTCCTTCAGTTAAAAGGCTCCAAACACAAAGAAATATACAGAGATGAAAACGTTCATTACCTAGATTGATCGGCCTGTACTGGTGTGAAAGCATTCAGAATCATGCTGTGTCCCATCAAGATGTGCACTTATTACATCTGATCAAGAAGGAAGGGAAGAGACAGAAAGGCATAAAGGAAGGGAGGGAGGGAGAGAGGGGAAGAAGAGGACAGGCGTCCCTTGGTTATAAAGGAATCAAGCTTTCAGAAAGGTTTAATGAACTAAAGTAATTTTCCTTCCGAGTAAAATTTTACAGGCATTAAATGTTCTCACTCCACCGACTGTGCTCACAGGCAGGGATGTCTTAGTGATTTATGAATTTGCAGATTATGCATTATCCTTTCAGAGGACAGGAATCCCCCGGGGCTTCCTGCCTGCCTTCCTGAGCTGAGCTCACTGGATTGGCCAGGTGAGAGCAATGGCTCTGATCTGCAGCCTCCTTTATTTCCCTCAGGCTCGAGAGCAATGGGCATCGTTTAAAGGAGTTTAAGGGCTCTGGAGTCTGAATTGTCTCCCGCTAAATAAGAGTAAAACTCTTTGCTTTGTCCAGCAAATGGCATCTTCAGGCCAGCATGCAAGCCTCTTCTATAGACAGAGCATGGGACAAAGGAATATAGTAAGTTTACACATGGAAAAGGTGACGAGGGTTCTTGGTGCAAAGAGGCTACAGTTTCTGAGCTGGGTGTTTTCTCTCATACAGAGTATGGTATGTGAAAGGGATGGAAAGCCCTTCACTACAAACCCCCTCTGACAGCCTTGTGTAGGGTCTGGGCTCCTTAGTTCCAGCACAGAGAATCCCGGAAAGGCAGCAGATAAAGGAAGCTCTAAATTACACGCTGGTAGGAACTGTTTCTGTTTTAATCACTTTCTCTCACACAGAGTCTGACAGAGGGCAGGAACAGATGAAGGAGAGAGAAGGGAGGATGAGAAACAAGGACACTAATTGCTGGTGCTAGGAATCCAGCTTGCTTGAGCATCTGGGGACATCAGGAGACATGAGCAGTCTGAGAATGAGGAGAGCAGATGTGACGGGCAACCAAGAGAGTACCAAGAGCAGACGTGCCCTGGTTTCTCTCTTACCAGACAGGTTTCCGTGCATGTGTGCTTCTTCAGGGCAGTGGACTTTATATGCAGTAGTCAACTACCCTTCCCCTTTTATAAAACTTTTCCTTCACTCACAGGGGCCACAGGGGGTTAAGAATACTCTCTTCTTGATCTTCCAGTGTCTTCTATGCCTGACTTCAGTCTCTAAGGAGGACTCCTGTGCATAGAACATGGTTGGCCTCTGTTTCACAGCCTGTGAAGCCTGCCTCTCTCTCAGCTGTTTGTCACTTCTGGGACGGTTCCCTCTGTCCCATTCTCTGTTCTGTCTCCCTTCCTCCATGGAGGCTTTGCTAATTACATTCTGTGGATGTAGTCGCCTCCTCTTCTTCCCATACTTCTCTCCCATGTTTATCATCTCATCTCCTTTTTTATTGTCATTGTTTTTAATCCAAGGATCTTGCATAGTACATGCTATGTATGGATGTGTGCTTGGCCCTGGGGGTGCAGGGTGGAGTGAACTGAGATGTTTTTGACCTCAGGAAGGTCACAGTCTTATAGAGAAGATGGGAATACACCGAAGTCATGCTGACCCTAACAGAACTGTGAGGGGAGGAGGAGTTGAATGATAGTCTAGGGATGTCAAGTACCTCTTTAGAGAGAGCTTATATGTGCCGATGTCTTCATCTATATGAGCGTCTCTGCTATATTTAGACACACTTACATACACATGAGTCTCCTTCTTATTCTATGTGTGCATCCGAATGCATACAGTTTATGAGAAGGGAGAGGTGCTATTTATTCATGAATTATTCCAGTTTATTTTCTTTTATCCCGGTGTCTAGAGTCCTACATGGATTTTAGCCAGTTACTTGACTTGCCAAAGTATGCAAGGAACCTTGTCTCCTAGCAGTTTGTCTAGTTATGTTCTCTGCACAACCTGTTTCTTGTTTCTTATGCCAAGAACAAAGAAAACCAAAGATATTGTTACCCCCAGGCCTTGAACTCTGGTTCTCTTTGATTTCTAGAATGTAACTGGTGTCTTTACATTTCTTCCAAAAAGTGCTTAGTAAACATTTACAGAATTCAAGAATGGGTGATAAATCTCTGAGGGTATAGGGATGTTTATCTTCTCTCTCTCTCTCTCTCTCTCTCTCTCTCTCTCTCTCTCTCTCTCTCTCTCTCTCTCGTACATTAGCCCTGTAACATTTACCACATGAAGGAACAAGATGTCCGAGCGGAGCTAGCAAGGCTGATTCGGGCCAGGTGGGACCAGGCCTCTGGCTGGCTGAGGGACATGAATTGTTTGTTCCACTATGGATGTCTCCTTACCTGTAAACCGAGATAGAATGCCTGCCCTGCCCACAAAGCTTTGCTGAGAATATCACAGAGTAGTAAAATTCATTTAATACTTGATCCCTGCTTTTCCTTATTTGTCTTTAACCACCGTGACCATTCTTCTAGAGCAGTCCCCCGAGGCATTGCTTTGGATCTGTAGTCCATCCGGTGCATGGATCCTGCGTGTTTCCAGGCACACACCGTTCTTTCTCTGTGGTCTGAGTGCTTGCTCAGCAGTCTGGATCCTGTTAGATGGTTTGCTGTATTGATGCTCAGTCCTTCCGTGGCCATTTTCTCTTTTCCAGAGGCTGCTGCAAAGCTCCCAGTGACAAGAGACGCCAGGGATGTGAAGGCCTGTTCCTTTTGCTCTTGATTTTGTTTGCTCAGTGCAGATGTTAATGAGGCTGAAGGTTCCACCATCATCATCTCTCCATAGCTCTGTTGGTGTTTGTCTGTGCTGGACTCCAGGGGAAAGGCAGCTTCTCGCCCTTGATCTCATGTTTTCACTGGAGGACGCTGGTGTGACTAGTCCCTGCTTGACCTATTAGCTTACATCCATTCAAGTTAAAAGAAAGCATGCATGCCCAGATCAGGGTCTGGCTGCGGTAGAATGGGTGGCAGCATCACAGCACAGAGCTGAGAACGTTTGTGTGCAATAGAGTCTCAGAGTTTGAACCTCTGGATGTCCCAGGGAGCTCTGTGGACACTGCCTAGGTTCTACTGCGTCAAACTTTCTGGGGGTGAATCCAACAAATATGCATTTACCAAGCTCCACTTGCTCCCTACATGACCTTTGGCTTCAGCATTACATATGGAATGCAAAGAGCACCACCTTGGAACACTCAGTCAAGTCCAGTTATTGTAAAGTATCCCCCACTTCATGTCCTTCTGGGTAGGCTGAACACCATTCCTGGCTGAAATCTGTGAATTTCCACCAAAACATCAATATTTTTTGTTGGCTCAACAGCTCTTACTGAATAAGAAGCTTCAGGTGCTGAGCCTGGTTCTGAAGAGGATACAGGAATAAAGCATCCACCTTCAACCTGTTCATGGTCTGTCTATTGGAGAGGGCAACTTTCATAACTCTCAAGAACTGGTGAGATCATGTTAACCGGAAAACAATGTGACTCACTTGGAAACAAAAACGTCAGAGGAGAGAAAACTAATAGACTAGCCTGAGAGGCTAGTTAAGGAAGCTGGGCTCTGGTCTGTTTCCAGAGCAACAGGCAGGAAGGTCCAGAGCAATGAGAGCATAGTCAGTGAGGCAAGAAAGGGACCGAGAAAGCTGAGATGTGGGTATGGCTGACCAAGCTGAAAGACCTCAGGCAACCTAGACAGAGGAGAGCAGAGGACAGAGTTGGGAAAACTATAAAAGCGAGGCTATGTATTGGCTACACCATGGAGAACCTCAAAATGCCAGTGTCAGGGGTCTGGGTTTCCTGCTTTTATAGACAGGGTCAATAAAAGATTCTAGTCAAGAAAGTAGATAAGCTAGGAGGACAAGTAAAAATCACCCACAGGGGAACGGGACATGAAAAGGTGACAGGATGTGTCATTGGGACCCTCCAGTTAGCAGACCCAAAGCTGAGATCTGATGAGAGGCACTCATTGGGGAAAACGCCTGTGAAGAAAAGCGGACTGGTTCTGGGAGAGAAGGCGTGACTCCGGATGGTGCAGCAGTGTTGACCTCACAGGGAATAGACAGGTCAGGACAGCACAAGCAAGGCTAGCTGGGGCTACCACGCAGTTCTGAGTAAAGTCCAGAGCCTTTTAGGGGACTGCCAAGTCAGTGTCACTCGTCAGAGGAGTCCCATGTCACTGAGAAAGGAGTATGCGGGGTGTCCGTACTGCACTTAGTCACTGACGGAAGTAGCCTTGTGGGGATATAGACCTGGCAAGCAGGGTGCAGTGCCCTTTGCAGCACCAAAGGTGGGGTCTTCAGTCAACAGTGCCCCTCTCTGGAGGAAGGGCAGCTTGTCTGGCCATGATGCTGTAGGAAAATGAGGTGATCTGCTTCTTCCTGCAGACCCCAACATGGCCACTCTGACTTATCCCTGGTTACCTCGGGGAATTCTTTCAGATTATGTCACCAGTGCCCACAGCTGTTCATGCTTTTCCATCGTGGCTTTGAGAATGTCTGCATAGAGAAAAGAAGGTTAAAAGAAAGGGTGGAAAATGCGTGTGTGTGTGTGTGTGTGTGTGTGTGTGTGTTAAACAGAAAGAAATTCTCTGGCTCACTGCAGCACATCGATTGGAGAGAAAAGGGTTAAATCCTGCTGCTTCCCTAATCTCAGGGTTTAACAAAGAAGAAACTAGCTATGAGTGAGAAGGACGAGGGTCACTGAGGGCCCCTGGAGTGCATGTATTGTGTAGGTTGCGTGCCCCTTGCTCTTGTGGTGCAGTAATGCATCAGGTGGCTCGGGAGAGTCTCCAGTTTTACACATCCCTGCTTCTTCCACAACCGTGAGAAACCCGCGGCCTCCAGCGATAGCTCCACAGAGAAATTGGATGTCCCAAGTCATCCTTGCACAGACTCCTTTTAGCCCACCATAGACCGTGGTCTCGCTCCTTTAATTTCTTTCTCCTTTACATAAAAGAAACAGAGATAGGGTTGATTGACCTCATGGAGTGCTGGATGAGAATAAATCTCCAGGCGAGCACTTTGTTGTGAGATAAATGCCATAAAATGTTCAATATAATGGCTGATTATTTTTCTTTAATCTTAAACGGATACCTAGAATGGGAAAGTCCCATCCCGGAAGAAGAAATTAATTATCTCCGAGAGAGTTTAATGGCTGCTGTGCAAATGAGTTGGAGGGAGTTAAACTGTGGAATGGGAAGGAGAGGAGAAAAGTGAAATGAGATGTGTATTAAATTTAGATAAACACAATTATACACAACTGGCTATGTGTATTGCCCACCTGCATGCTGCTGCATGTGGTAAAGTCGGTGCGCTTGGCACCCTTGTGGCCAGAAGGCTGTGTTCAAGCCGCTCCCCAGATACATGGCGGGGGCAGGCATGGGACTGTCTGAGACTCAGCTTCTCAGCTGGAGACACAGAAGGGACACAGGGACAGATCAGGCAGCCCAGAGCCAGATCTGGTCATGCACTAATCATATCTCACGCAACTCTAGCTCGCGGCCTTCTAACTCCAACTGGAGTCAGGATGATAGTCGCGGAGTCTGGCGAAGTCCCCTGACCTGCTTACTGTGACATGGGGGCAGTTGCCACACGATCAGCTGCAGGCGGTAGCAGGACACTAGGGACGGAGCCTATTGCCATTCAGGTATTTGTGTCTGATGAAAACGCAGAATCTCTTTGAACTCCTTCTGTAGATGGAAAGAGTTGACCCAGTTCCCTCTTAGTTCTTTTAGATCCTGTCCTGTACATCAGAGTCATCTTGAGATCAGATGCAAGGTGGTGGGGTAGGGTGGTGGTGTCTCTGATCTGGGTGGCCTTGGTAGTCAATCGTGCCAGCTGGCCTGGGCTTGACCTTGCAGAAGGACCGATGTGTAGAGACCACTGTTAGTGCCCAATTAAATCCTGTTGGCATGCTTTATTTCAGATGCAAGGCATTGCCAGGATTAAAATAAATGCTACAGTTACTGGGGTGCACCCCCTTGCTTGATCCTATAATACGCCTCAAACTCAGTGGATAAATACTAAGCCCTCCTCTGGGTGATACTGGACGCCATGTGTACTGCCGCACAAACTAAAGTCAGCTTCCTTTTCCCCCTTTGTCCCTCTTCTCTGCCCTCGCCCCGACCCCTTGCAGGTTATACTGATCCTGACGAAGCTCTATGACTTCAACCTGGGGAGTGTGACTGAGAGTTCTCTGTGGAGGTAAGTGGATTAGACCGTCTTAAGGCTTCCCTGCATGGTTTGGCTGGGGAGAAACGTAAGGCAGACAACTGAAAAGCCTGTTTCAGAGGGAATAGAGGAATTTTACCTGAGGTGCGGAAAGCTGGGTGTGGGAAGCGGGCCTGACGCCCCTTAGGACTTGCCTGTTGTCCATCTGCCTTGGGACTTTGTTGCTTCCGAAGGCCGACAGGGTCTGCTAGGGGCTGGTCGGAGGTGGAGGAGGAGAATTCAAGGAGAGGCTTTTGGCTATGGGACTGTTGCTGGAGTAAGGGGTTTTTGCTCTGGGTGTGAATCTGGTCCAGGAACTTGGAAGATGCTGCAGTTTTCAAGGAGCCTTGATTATGGAGAAAGAACAGAGTCATAGCTGCATGGTGGTTTTTATGGTGCCTACTCGATTTTGCCTTTGTGAACCACTTTTTCCCATAGAATGATGCTAATTTTATTTTGTATTATATAATGAAATATTATAATGGGCAAAAAGGAAAATATCTCAGCAACCTATTTGAAAACATATTTTTTCAGCTTCAAAAGTTTATTTGCTTATTTTTATTTTAAAAGGAGTTAAACTATTAGGCCCCAGAAACTTCTGTGAATTGGCTGCACTGTACTTCTTGTACCTTGGAGGGTAGGAAGGCATCTTGATGACAGTGTTGGGGTACAAGGGTCATGGTGGAGAAGGGTCAGCATGGAGAAGAGGGCTCTGAGTTAGCAGTGATGCTAGGAGTTCTTCTGGACGGGGAACACCTGTGTGCAAACCTGTTGTGGAATTTGTGGACCCTGCAAAGATGTGTCTCTGCCTAAGGCACTTTCCGATTGGTTTAATAAAGAGTTGAAGGGCCAATAGCAAGGCAGGAGAGGATAGGTGGGATTTCTGGCGGGGAGAGAGAGTAAGAGGAGGAGGAATCTAGGTGTGCAGATTTCACCAGAGACTGAAGAAGTTGGAGATATGGTACAGAACAGAGTAACCAAGCCGTGCTGCAAAATGTGGATTAAAAGAGACAGGTTCATTTAAGTTATAAGAGCTAGTTGGAAAAAAAAGGCTAAGCTAAGGCCAAGTTGGTCATTATTTTTGTGCTGGTGGTCCAAAGATGAAAGCTTGGCATGCAAGCTCTTAGGCCTCCGAGTTTCACGCCTTGCACACTAGCATGCGCTGACACACTGGCAATAGCAAGTGTCACCAGCAGCTGTGACTTGGTACCTTGTGCTCGTGCTTACTGCTGCAGGCTGGTGGGCTGGTGCGTTTCCTTTCATTTTCTCTACCACACATCAACGCTGGGGAGGATACTTCCACTGAAGGCCACTTATCTGACTGCGACACCACCCGGTGCCATGTCCTGAGGGTTTCGTGGATCTTGTTGCAGGGAGCCTGGAGTATGAGATGCTTCATTATCTGGCCTCCCTGCTTGTTGAGGGATAGTCAGAAGCAGGTCTCACTGAAAGGGATGTCAGCTAAATTAAAGTTTGGGGGCTAACTTATCAGATAGTGGAGGTCTGCATCCTTTTGTTTAGGTGGTCTCGTACCTATTTTACTGTTCAGTAAAAGTTGGTGGAGGTAGAAGCTCTCCCCACCTCTAGCAGATGAGAGCTGGGCAGATTCCACTCACGCAGTATTGCCTGAGAACTGATGCTCAGAAGCTCTTCCTAAAGCCCCCAAACAGAGATGCTGCACGGTACCATAAGCCTCACTCCTGTGTAGTCGGTTTGGTCCAATCACGAAAGCAACTGGTAAATCCTGGCCTTATGTTTAGGAACACCTGTGCCTGACAGTTCGTGTTTTAAAAAAGGTTTGGCTAGTTCCAAGGATGGGCCAGGCAAATCCGGAGAACGTGGCCCAGTTGCTTGATGACACAGCCTCTGAAGCCCCTGACGTGGGAGCTGCTCAGCTCTTCAGCGGATGTGATATAGAAGCAAGTCACTCCAGGCACGCTGCCATCTGACTGCTGGAGCTTAAGTGTGGGTTTGCACACCGAGCGAACCCTGTAACCTCACCTTTGGACACTGTACTTAGCCTCTGTGTCTTATTTTCCTGTGGCTGTCACAACAAGTGACCCCTCATGGATGGCTTAGAGCAGGAGACACTTCCTCTCTCCGTTTTGTAGTCTGGAAGCCTGAATTCAGGGTAGCGTTAGGTCTTCACTTTACCCTGGAGGCTTTAGGGAGTAAAATTTCACCTCTATCCATGTTTGGAAGCTGCTCCAGGACCTCGTGATTGTGTCTCTCCCATCTTGCCTTTATCTTTACCTGATATTCTCCTGTTTCAGTGCCCCCTCCCTACCCCTGACCATGGCTTTGTGGTTAGAAAAGGCCCCCACTTGGATAATCCAGGGTCATTTTATTTCAAGATATATAGTGGCACTAACAAAGATTCTTCCATAAAAACACAGTCTTTAGGTAGAGTGCAAGGATCAGGATGGGGTACATGAGCTGTTATAGTCTGTCATTCAATACCACACCAACCTCTGAGACCCACTTTCCCCTCATAGGAGCTGGGGACAGTAGAGAACAAATGTGTGCACTTGGTACGGTTGTGGTTCCCTAGACATAAGCACCACGCAGTTCCCTGCAGTGTCTATGCTCAACTCCTTTCTGGTTTAGAATCCCAAGGGTCAGGGAGCCCCTCCTTCCATTTCATCTCTGCTTCCATGTCCCCCCATCTGTGAGTCCTTTCCCTAGGATTCCCCATTTCATTGCCTGCCCTACCTTCTCCTTCCCAGTACTGAATCACTATTTTGCATGTTAAATATTTACTTATTGATTTATTTATTTGCCTGCAGACAACCACTAATGTCTAAGTTGTAGAGAGAGAAAGGCTTGTTTATTTTTTTCATTTTCAGTTAGTGCTGTGCCCCCAGCACCTCGAGGAGAATCTGGCACTCATGAGGTGCTTAATATGTTTGCTCAGTGAATGAATTAGTGAGTGACTTGTAAGGATTAATTGATAAATGCAAAACCACTTAGGACAGTAACTGGTGTAGGAAGCACTTAACTTTGTTGTAGTTATTCGTGATTATTAGAACCCTATGTGTTTGTATAGGGTTTTCATTTCATTATTGGCCTTTCATTTAGGGATCCTTTGCTGTAGGAACTTGTGAGGGAACTCCTAGATCATCAAGGGGCGTGATGTGTTCTGTAGCCTCTAGTAATTAGTAGTAACTTTAAGTAGGAAGGCAGGAACTAAGGAGGAAGGAGCATGTCCCTGATTGTTGTCCCTTGGGCTCTCTGGGAGGAATCAGAATATTGAAGACTACCTTGTTGAAGATAATCTTTTATGGGCCAGCTTCTCTGGGCTGTTCTATAGGTGAGGCGGGAGCCAAAGAAGAGGCAAAGAGGCAGATGGGAGGGCATGGGGACCCAGGGAGTTGACTGAAGAGGCACAGTCCCGCTTTGGTTCCTCTGGTGCAGTTAACAGAAATCATATTCCATATGGTGTGACATTTTGAGGATTTATAGAGATTTATGAGCTTTTGCCAGTGGATAAATGTCAGATAAGGATGTATTTTTGTGTTAGGTTTCAGGACTTTTGCATGTTGATAAAACTCACCTTGGAAGTTCAGTGCTAGAATGCGAATGAAAAGACACCACTCCTAAATTGTGCAGGCTTCTGCAGGCGCGTTTGCTGGGGCCACTGGGAGGCTTCCAACACTCTGCTGTCTTCTCCATTCGTCTCTAAGCTTATCTCTCATTTTCTTTTCCTGTATTGATAACGATGATAGACTTTACAGTTTGAGCCTAGAGTGCTAGAGTTACCTCCCTAACAGAGTGGAAAGGGAAAAAGAAACTAAATTACCCATGTACCCTTTCAGCCTCCTGCATTGGCTTACTGTGCTTAACCATGCTGAAACCGAATTTGGTGATTTTCTGTGCGACAGGGAAGCCCCGAAGCAGCATCTGTCTTGACAAGATGACACCCCCTGCCAGACTTCACTGCAATGGGATTGTTTGCCCCCACTGGGTTAATAATTCAGAGGCCCTCTACTTCTAAATAAACAAAGAGATTGAAAGCATCGCATTGACATCTGTTTCCGTGTCCTTGTGGTGTTCTGCAGTTCTTTGGTCTTGTTAAGCTGGAGGTGGTCGCAGTTTTTCTTCACGAACACGAGGATGGCTATGTAAAGTTGCCATTTAATGCAAGCATCTGATGATCTCAGTCAAAGGACACAGCACATATTAGAGTTCAAGTGAAAAGAACTGATGAATCAGATGGGCTTTTTTGAGGACACAGTGCTTCCCTTGAAAAATCAGGGTGAGGACACTGAGATTAGGGGCTTCCCTGGTCTATTGTATGGCATTTCCACTTCAATAATTTTGTCCTAAGTGAAACCTCCACTAGAGACAACTGTACCATTCCTGTCTTTCTCACAATTGTGATTTTTCTGTAGAAGCTTTCTGCTGGTTATTGGGTTATGGGTACTCAGAGAATTTACATGAATTTGTAGTTATCTAGGTATAAAAGAGACAAGAATAAATAAGTAAATATCCCAAATAGACATTTGGTGGACATTTGATATTCATCTTCCTCATCTCTTTCTTTATTTTCACTACCACCTTGAAGAATGGGAGATATTATCTTCATAGGAAAGCTACTAGCTCCAGTTTTTCTTTCTGGATGTGCCCTATGGGTACCTAGAACAATAAGGGTTCCCAGTTAGAATGCTTATGGAGAAAGGCTGGTTATCAGGCACATCCTTCTGAAGACCCTTCCAACCCTGGGTTGGGCATTCCTTCTCTGCTCACGGCCAGCTTTGCATCCTGAAATTTCACTGATGATTTGTCCTCGGACTATGAGCTTCTCTGGTAAGGAACATGTGCCTTAGGTGTTCATTGATTGGTCGTGCATAAATATTTAAATTGCATCTTACAAAGGCTTAGCTATCCAAATGGAGCTCCAGGAGCCTCTAGCCAAACCTCACCGCAGCTCCTCCTCGCCACCCCTTTCTTCGTATTGAGTTGTCTTATTCTCCTGCCTCTTGAGAATCTGTGGCTTTCATCTGCTTCCCAAGCAGTTGTCTGAACCATTTATTTCCTCTCTAATTGTTCTGTCAGTGACCTTTCTCAGGGATGCTGCCTTTTAAATATAAAATGGAGACCTTTTGGATTTATTAATTTTCTGTTTGCCAAGAAAACCCTGACGATAATTGCTAAGGCTTCCCAGAAGTTATTAGTTTACAAATTTTAATGACACTCATGATTTATTTATATGCTTCCCTCCTTCTACAAATGCTCACCCCAATTCCTTAGTGGAATTCCCGATGAATCTTGGTGAACTAATGGAAACAAAACTGAAGATTGGAATGACATATTTTTTTCTCTCTCGACTGTTAATTAAAAGCTTTCTGCCCTATTCGTTAGGCTCTTCACATGTGAGCTTCCAAAGATGAGGCTGATGTGGGAAGGATGTAAAATCCTCTCTATGGAATTGGGACCTTCTCCTATTTGCTTTCAGTGGTGATGAATTTGAAGAAACACCCTGAATGGGTCACAGACCATTCAACTGAACAGGTACTGATTGATCATCCACTGTGTAAGCAGCCCCAAGCACATCACCGGGAGATGCAAATCAGATGCTGTGTTTGCTCTCCTCAAGGAATGTTTAGTTTGGTTGAATGATACAATATTTGAAACGGAAACAAGTAGGTGCAAGAATATGTGTGCATACATGACATCTAGTGCCTTCCTCAGTGAGTGGCTCTGCTCTAGAAACACAAGTTTTGCCCAGCTCTTTCCACATAATGTAGAACAGTTATAGGGTTGGATTGGAGGGGTGATTGGATGACATATATAATTAAATATAGTGCTATATTTAATTAAGTGTATTTATGTGTTTGTGTGATGTGCGTATATATTCATATGTGCACGTGTGTATGTGGGTGTGTGTGCTCACCCCTGCAGACTCTTATGGAGACTAGAAGTTGATGTTATGGTGTCTTCTTTGTTTCCGCACCTTAGTTTTTGAGACAACAATCTCTTCCTGAATCTAGAACTTGCTATTTGGGCCAGACTGGCTAGCCAGTGAGGGCCTGAGATATGACTACTTCTGTCCTGCAGTGCTAGCGTTATAGGCCCACCCCTCTATGTCAGACTTTTACATATGTGTCCTGAGGGGCTTGGAACAGGTGCATTTTATTCTATTCTATTATTTTATTTTATGGAGCCATCTCTCCAGCCTCTTAAAATTTTCAGTTAGTATACACAGAGATGCCTTCCATTATGGCATTGGCATCTATGGCACAGACTTAGTTCTTTTCGTCCCCTCTTTCCTGGTCCTCCCTGGTCCCCTTCCGTCCTGCATATCCCCCCCTATTCTTATTTTATGACAATTATGTTGCTTTACCTTCTCCTCCTACTGAGATTTCTCCCTTCCTTCTCATAGTCCCCTTTCTACCTTCTTGACCTACGTGGATATTCCCCACATCCATCCCCCCACACCCACATATACAAGTGTGGACTCACATAGAAAGAAAAGAGGCAGTATTTGTCTTTATGTGTTTGACTTATTTCATTTGTCATAAATGATCTTTATCAATTTTCCTGCAAATGTCATGATGTCAGATTACTTTATGGCTGACTATAATTCCAACATGAACATATCTCACATTTTAAATTCTTTCATAGTTTCTGTTACAATATCTAGACTGGTTCTTTCTCTTAGTTGTTATGAAGAGCGGTAAGCATGCATGTGTAGTATCTCTGTAGTATGTTGACTTCCAGTCCTTCAGGTATGTTCCCAGAAGTGTTTGGTTGAGCCACATTGTAGTTCTGTGTTAGTGTGTTCGAGGGACTTCCAGACTGACTTCCTCAGCGGCTGTATCAGTTTGCGTTCTCCCCAGCTGTGTAGAAGGGCTCCGCACTCCCCGCTAGAAGCTTCCCACATTCACCGGAACTATTTTCCTGTTGAATAAAATTCAAACTTATTGCTCCAGTAGGGATTGAACATCTCTAGAGAAAAAAAAACAAACATCCATTCCTTTTTGTCAATAGAGGAGTAGAACCAGAATTTTCAATGGATACAGAATTTGGGGATTCTCAGATTACTTTTGTAAAATGAACATAGAAAATGATAGCAGGCCAATAGCTATTTGCCTTTAGCTCATGCAATTCTTGTATATAGTTTAAAATATCTTTAGGTAGCTTATGATACCTCACACAATATAAATGCTATAGCAATAAATAAATGCTATAACAAGGGTTATGTTTTATAATCTAGGAAATAATGGTAATAAAAGGCTTGATACTTATTCAACTTATATATAGATTTTGTTAATTATTTTTGTTCTGTGGTTGGGTTAAACCTTGGATGGAAACCTGCAGAGGAAGGACTTTATTTCCCATAGCTTTTTCTAGAACTACTTGAAACTTAATGTAGAACTGGAAATTAATGCATAGATGAACTTAATGTAAAACTCTGCAATCAGGTCAATACCAGATGACATGGTTATTATTTGTTCATATGCTCTAAGCCCAGAAGCTTCCTCTAAGGTCCAGATGGCAATTGTACTGCCATCTTTAAGAGAAAAGCTTCAGACTTCCAGAGACATAATGCCTGGAAATGATGCACTGATAGAGAGAGGATCACTTGAAAGAGATTTTTCTGAGCCTTCTTTAGGTACTTGACTGTTTTGGACAAGCAGTAAAGGCCACTGTATTTCTTGATTTGGATATGGCAGATGGTGGTAGCATTTGTGATGTTGGCGATGACGGTGATTGTGATGGTCTTGGGTATAAGACGCAAGGATGATTTCCTGTTCCCTCAAAAAATCTCTTTTGGGGATTTATTTATTTATTTACTTATTTGTTTATTTTTGTATTTGATGCAACTTCTGGGTGAAACTACATTTATTGAAGTGATTTGCTACTCCCCATGTAAGTAATGTGGGAGGCAGAGAGGGACCATACACCATCCCCTAATGTGTAGAACATGTTTAGGAAATGAAGGCTCCTGGTCCGTTCATGGGATTCCAGTTTGGCAAGCATGACTTATGCTCTGACATTTAAAGTCCCCCTCATTCATTCTGATACCCAGGTAGGGTTGGGAGCTGCTGAGCTCTAAGGAAGTGGGGGTTCAAAGCCTGTCTCAGCCTCTAAGCAGTACTCACATCATTCTTCTGTTTCCTCCTAAGTAAGGGTGGGCTCTTTCAACTCGGAGTCCACAGGCACTGCATCTTGGGCTATCCAGCATTGGGCACAGCCAAAATTTATGATGCTCATCGGATCCTTTCCTGAGCTAACAACATTAGTGCAGTGTGCAGCTACCCTCGCCCTCCTTAAGACTCCTGGGGATTAAGTTTTAATCCGTGTGTCAACAGCCTAACACACCCTGCACACTCATGGGTCCTATCCAGTTGGCAAGCATTAGCCACAACGCTTATCCAAACTGCTTAGCTTGGATTCATTAAACAAAGAGGCCGCCATTCAGTACGTGGAAGTGTTTGTTCTAAACTGCAGAGCAGAGAAGTTCATTCTGAGTCTTAGATTATCAGACATTTTACTTTACTGGGGAATTGAGACCCAAGAACACCGAGAAGGCAGATCTGGCTTATGGGTTTAATGTTATTCCATTTATTATAGAAAAAAAGCACCTTTTTATGGCCTGGTCTGTTTTCTTCCACTGGGCAGGACCCTGGCATGCATAAATCTTGATCTTTGCCCAGTGGCTAAAAGAACGTATGGCCTGCGTCGGTTGATTGTTATTTTACGCTGTCTTCCCTTCCCTGTGAGTACAGTGCCGGTTTATCATGGCCACAAATAAGCCCAGCATTTGAGAAGGGGTGTGGAGTTCTCATCACTTTCCCCAGCCGGAGCTCCCTCTCATTTTCTCAGCAGTAGATTCATTAGCCTTCTAATGAAGTTAATAAGTGAACAGACCAGACAGTCCCTTCTAAAATAACATTTACAAATGGATGCCTCTCCCTACTCTCTAAGGTAGGCTTGCATTTATGTCCCTACCAGATGTTCGCCTGTGTAAAGCTATGGTAGGTGGGCTCTTGGAAAGTGGTTTGAAGCCAAAAATGAGGGAAAAAGTTCAATTTGCAGAGAGCTTATCTATTTTCAAATTTATAGGAGTGTAGACTTTACACACACCATTCCTGCTTATATAGAACAACTATAAAGCTTAGTCAAGCTTTCATTGTTAACGTTCCATCGTTTGGTGGCCAATTACTTTATTGGACATCGATAGTTCATGTCATTAAGAGGCTTCTGGCAGCCCCACCATACAGATCACTGCCCCAGACACACTAAATTGATAAGAAGGTCCCCACTCTGTCACATGCCAAAGAGATTTTTTTTTATAGGAATCACTAAACTTTCAAGGGAAACATTTCACATCTTTCTGCTTTGTCCAAGCATAACGTCCAAGTTCAAGCTAAAGCTAAGTCTTAAAATGCAATACAATTATATTTTAAAATGTTCTCCTTTCGAATGGATCCCTCAAATTTGAACATCTGTGGTTGCTGCACACATGGATGCATGGCTCTTCTCACATTTGTGGGAGAACTGTGAGATCCATGTAATTGAATACTCCATTTCATAGACGGCTACACTAAGGCCATAAGGGGGTTGATGGTCAGTGATTTCAGATCTGCAACCCCAAACCACGTCTTTCAATTCTCAGTGGCGGCCTAGTTTTCCTACTGTTAGCCATCAAGCCTGGCCTTTCCTGCTTGATGTTGTGTTTTGTAAGAGATTGTTGGGTAAGGGATTCTTTGGGGACCAAAAACTGGTTTACTTGGATATTTGTCTGAATGATTTTCACTTTAGGTGAATCACGAGAATCACCTGGGAAATTTAAGAAAAGTCAGTTTTCTGGGCCTTTTTCCAAACGCACTGAATCAATTTCTGGGGCCAAGGTCTAGGAACCCACAGTTTCAAAGAGCTCTTTTCTTAATTAGTCACTGACCTGAGAGCCGTCCTGGCCATCCTGGCATCTGGAAGATTCATGAGAACTTGTTCTGGAGCCTCCTTCCCCCAGCTCATCAGCTTCCCTCTGCCCCTGTGCCCATCTTCACTATGGCTGGCTCAGGGTGACAAGAAAGAGACCCGCAGCAGCCCTCATTGCACCTTCGTCATTGTAAATGACAGCCATTAATAACTGCAATGGGCCCTGGCACTTCCTAATTAGCTCCCATTCTGTCAGCATCAGGCTCGTCTGATTGGGCAATTAACATTGATCTTGGAGAGCGCTGACGCAAGAGGCTGGTCACGGGCTCTGACTTCCACTTGGAGGTAAACCTCACGAGGGTAATCTGGCAGCCGGAGTCTAGTCTCCATGGGGCATCAGGTGACGTGGAAAAGGCTTTCGTTTCATAACAGGCTTTTTGGTTACAAGAAGAAAGAATATCACCCCCAACATAAGTTAGAAACTGTATGGTTTGGAAGGGGGACTAAGACAGCTCAACATTTGGAGGAAGATATAAAAACTCACAAATGACAGGGCTTGGAAAGGGGAAGAAAGAGAATGTGAGAAAAAGAGGGAGCTCACACATTCCATTCTTCAAGAAATAAATTTACGTTTGTGTGTACGTGTCCATGTTTTTGGGTGGATGCACCTGTGGGTTCACATGTGTGTGTGTGAATACATGAGCATGAAGAACAGAGCTCAACATGGAGTGTTGTTACTCAGGGACTGCCCACCATGTTACTCAAGAAAGGATTGCTCTCTCTTTGCTTTGGAGCTCACCGAATAGCCTACATTGGCTGGCTGATGAGCCCCATGGATCCTCCTGTCTTCACTTCCACAGCTTTGGGGTTGTAAATTCATTCTTAATGTCTTGTCTTCTTTTAATCTTACTTTTGTTTCTTCAAGACAGGGTTTCTCTGTGTAACATCCTAGTTGTCCTGGAACTAGCTCTTATAGACCAGGCTGGCCTCGAACTCACAGAGTTCTGCCTTCTGAGTGCTGGGATTAAAGGTGTGCACTCCACCACCTGGCCATGTCTTTTAAAGTAGGTTCTGGAAATCAAACTCAGGTTATCCAAGCCCTTTTCCAGCCAAGCTATCTCTCCATCCAAATAATTATGCTATATATTAGTTCTAACTTGGGGAGATCAGAAAATGATAAGTCAAGGAGCCATGTGTGGAAGGAGCATTGAAAGGCAAGTCAGACTTTGGCGGGTGACATGAAGGATGAACACTTTAGATAAATGCAAGGTTAACTTCAGGAGGAGAGAAAGACCAGAGAGCATTCAAGGAATGAGCGAGAGGCCAGTATAGTTGACATGCGGATGCAGCTTTGGGAAAGGTGACCGTGATAGAAGATTGACAGGAAGTGAAAATCACGCTGTGGAAACTTTGGTGCCTGACTGAGGAGTTTAGACATTTTTCTGAGGATAGAGTGGAAGAAGAAAAACTCCATGAACTAAGACAGTAAAAGAATAGCTGAGTTAGGATAATGTCTTTGGCAAATGATTTGGTTTAAGGAGGAGTTGTCCACTAGAGGGAACAGTTCAGAGACCTATGCTGTCCTTACCTCATTCATTGATTGAATCATTTTTTTACAAGTTTGCTTATTTATTTGTGCAGTGATTTGATGCAATGCATAAGGAATGAGAAGGCAAGAAGATAAGGTTTGAGGCTCTCTGCTTCAGGGCAACTTGAAACTTCATTTTCCACTGGAACTTGTTGCTGTCCACGGTATAATTGCAGATTCTAAATGCTTGAGCCTAGGTGAGCTGACTGGCCTCAATGAGTCTTACCTGGTGAGAGGCCCCTGGAGACCAGGCTTCATTGGCTTTCTGTTCTTAGATAAAGGTCAGACATCAAGACTGAAAGAATCGAGTGTGGGTTCTCTGGGGATACTGTGTCTCTTTTAGCACAGGATGCAGAGGGTACAGAAGTAGCATGAGTCCTTCAGCTTAGTCTGTTTCTTTCCTCAAGTGTGCTTCCTATGGGGATATGGGCAGGGATGATGGGGGTGGGGGCGGCGATGATAGATATCAGGCTTGAATCAGGCCTGATTCTGATTTATCCTGATGCTTTGGTGGTCTGTCTTTTTATCTTCTGGGAATCCATCTGCCTGAATTCCCACCAGTCCTGAGAACTGAGAATGCTGTAAAAGATTTGTTTTTCTCAAGTAGGAAGAAGCAATGAGTTTCTTAAGCTCTCTTTTTTTCTTCTTTTTTGGGTATTTAAATTTTCATATAATTCTACTGATAGGAATAATTTCTAAAGCTTGATAAATGAAGAGTGCCTTTAAGGATCCTTGCTGTGTAAATCCTGCTCAAACTGTAGTGAATTTTTGGCACATGCAGAACTATATATACTTTTACCAATGTACCTGCACATAATTGATGATCATCTTGTATAACCAGTTTCTCTCCTACTTTATATAAAGTTTGACTAAGCATTTTTCTCTGTTATTCAAAGTGTTTTGCAAACGCACATTTAATGTTTGTGGAATAAAGTATATATTGCTCTTCCATAATTTACTTAACTGTTTATTCTTCTATTTTTGGAGATTTAGGTTGCTTTCATTTTTCCCTATTTAATGAGTATTCTAATGCATGCCTAGGTGCATAAATCTTTGTTCTCTGCATTTGGATTCTTTCCTTAGGATAGGCTTCTGGAGGAGAAACTTCACGACTCAGCACATGCTGTCAGACTGGTTTTGAGCAAGGTACATTTTGGAAATATTTTGGCTAGAAAAGCCAAAACTCTGAGATTCAGAGAGAAGTGCTGCTGCAGCTGCAGTGTGTGCAGACTCGCGGGAGGTGATTGTTTATTACGTAATTCTGTATACCTCAAAGTTTTGTCTTAATATAATCACTATATTTGTTAATATGCAAGATATTCATCAGTGTGGCTATAGGATAGGGCCAGTTCAGGTGCCCTCTCCTCAGCTGCTCAAGGAACAAACTGGGGACATCTCCTTGGACACCTGGGAATCCCTCTAGAGTCAAGTCTTTTGCCAACCCTAAAATGGCTCCCTTAATTAAGATATATACTTCCCTGCTCCCATATCCACTCTTCCTCCATTCCAACCATCCCATTCTCCCAAGTTCTCCCCATCCTCCCTTTCTCACTTCTCTCTCCCCATCTCCCCTTACCCCACCCCACCTCTACCCCTAAGCTCTCAATTTTTGCCTGGCAATCTTGTCTACTTCCAATATCCAGGAGGATAACTACATGTTTTTCTTTGGGTTTACCTTCCTATTTAGCTTCTCTAGGATCATGAATTATAGGTCACTATATTTGAAAGGATGGATTTCCAGATTCAGAGGATATGCATGCCTCCTGCCAACTGAGCATGTCCAGGTCCATATACTTTGAAAAAGGAAGAAACAATGATGTCATCATCAACAATAATGATAATAATACTTGTCATAGTTATTAATAACTATGTGCCAGGTGGTTACTAAAATGGTATTTATGTGCTTTGTTGATCCTTTCCTTTAACTAGTGGGGAAAATACTAGTACCACCCCTTTCTGCGGTGGGGCCATCTCGACATTGGAGAGTTGAACTGATTTTCCTGTTGGCCGAGACTGCTCTTGTTTCCCAAAATAATAACACAGAAAACTATATTATTTGAGATGCTGTTTGACCAATAGCTTAAGCATATTTTTGGCTAACTATTATATCTTAAATTAAACCATTTCCATTAATCTGTGCATCACCACAAAGTTGTGGCCTACTGGCTAGGTTTTGGCAGGCTCAGGAAGAGGTGTTTGTCTCCTGGTGGGCAGCTACATGATTTCTCTCTGACTCTGCTGGTGCTCTTTATATATCTCCTTCAGCCGCGTTTTTCTCTGTTTAGCCATTGGCCAAAAGGAGCTATCTTCTTTATTAACCAATAAAAGCAAGGACGTCCCACACCATTTCCCCCTTTCTGTTTAAATAAAAGGAAATGTTTTAACTTTAACAAAATAAAATGATATATAACAAAACAGGAATCAAGCAAGAATTACAGTTACAATATTTATATCTAATTATCTTTTATTATAACTAAGAAAAACTATAATTATAACTATCTGTTCTTTAACTCCGTCGAAGATCCCAGAAGGATATAGTATTACCTAAGTTAACAGGAAGTACATTGTAAGCAACTTCCAAAACTCTAGAATTGACATAGACATCTCGTTGCTGGAATAGTCACCCAAAATTCTTCTGTAACTTTGGGGCATACAATCTTTGGCCTTACATGCCTGTAGTGTCTGGCAAACTTTTCCATGAAGCAGGAAATTTCAAAGACAGTTTATATTGGCAGTTTGTCAGTCACTTTCTTCTATGTCCTGTGGAATGTCTGGCAGTCTCTTTCATGAAACAGGTGCTCTGAAGGGACCATCTCACTTGTTTTAGGCAACTTTAGCAGTTATTTTTCTGTGGGTCGTGTAAGTTTAGTCAAGTAGTTCAGGCAAGAACAGTTTTTTCTTTTGTTTTTTTTTTTTCCCAAATGGCTAACAGATTCCATGAGGATCCTCTTCGATACCCATCATCCTATTGAAGTAGATTGGTGCTGCCAGGAGCATATGTACTGTGACCCATTCAGAGGTCTTTTTTATTTGAACCTGTCTTTATTGTGTATTTGTAATTATTTTTTGACCAGAAGTGCCTTTTTAGAATTTTTTTAATGCTAAGTAGGCATGACTAAGACCAACTCTGTGGTGTGGCCTGTTGGCTCTGCCCAGTCCAACATGGCAGAGGCATGGTTATTATCTCTGAAAGCCATTTTTTTCCACCTCAGATCCAGGGTCAGGTCGCAGTGGATCTACAATTTGTAACACACTGCTCACAGACTCCATTTAAATACTCGATAGCCAGACCTCCAGAAAGAGTCAGTGCTGTCCATGCTGGCGAACCAGGAAGTTGCTGTTTTTAAAGAAGCTATACAATTTTTTTTGTTGCTAAAACTGAATTGGGAAACCTCTTAAAGGAGCTGCATTTCTGCTTGCCACCAGCAAACAGAGCAAGAAGCTGCATTAAACTTTGTTTTGTGTGTGCCTTTTTTCCTTTAGAATTTCTTTCCAAGCTCTCTCAGGTTTTAATTGAATTTAGTTGACCACATTGGGCACCAATTGTTGGCTGAGACTGCTCATTCATTCCTGGCTGCTCAGACCTGAAATAATCACATAGAAACCATATTATTTGCACCACTGTTTAGCCAATAGCTTAAACATATTTTTGGCTAACTCTTATATCTTAAATTAACCCATCTCCATTAATCTGTGCATCACCATGAAGTTGTGGCCTACCGGCAAAGTTTCAGTGGGCTCCGGTGGAGGCATCTGCCTCCTGGCAGGCAGCCACAAGGCTCCTCTCTGACTCTGCCTACTTTCTCTATATATCTCTTTCAGCCTGCCTTTACTATATTAAGCCATTGGCCGAAAGCAACTTCTTTATTAACCAATAAAAGCAACACATATACAGAAGGACTTCCTACACCATTTTCCTGCTTAGGACATTGTATAGTTAGAATTTGATCTTAATGCGCTCCTTCTAGGATCTATGCATTTGACCCTACTCTTGAGAGTCCTGCTTGGTTGGAGGTTGCTGCTGATATTCCCAGAAGTCTGAGATATATGATTTTCATGTCAGATCCTGATGTACTGGCTCATGTGAAGGGTCAAGAAGTCGATGACAGTTTTCTCAAGTTGCACCTGTGACTTTTTCACCTCACAGCACTGTTACAGAATCATCAGAAGAGCTGTGCAGATGCTATAGCTTCTGGCTCTCCTAAAGATTTAGAAAAGGTCTCAACTCCCTAACTCTCTTAGCAGCCACAGAGGTACCTATGGAAAGGAACCATATGTGTTTTACACCTGTCTTGCGTATTATTTGCTTGTGTATTATTACTCTTGAGAGCCTCTCTCAGGTAAAAAGCCTGCACTGTGGTGCATATTACCTGGGTTCAAATCCCAGCTCTGCCACTTCCTAGTTGTCAGCTTTGAGCAGGAGAGCTGCTCTTCCCTTTACTTTCTTATCACTGGAATGTGCTTGATGGTAGTACCTGTCTGGGCAGTGAAAAGGATGCTCTGAAGGCAGGGGATGAAGTGTTTGGAGTAGCACTGGATCACATAAGTAATGCTTTGTGAGTGTTTGCTTCAGTTTCTGCCAGAATTTCTTAGGTTGTCCAAATTCCTTTATTGGAGTCTCATGCCTTCCAGGACTTAGCTCACATTTCCAGGGTGTAAGTAGTAAAACCTCTTGGAATTTCCCCCTTCAACCTTCTCTTTTTGCCTCCATTTAGTATGTAGGTAGTACAGACGGTGTATTCCTGAAATGAATGAAGGGCAGCCACAGACTGCAAGCCATTGAAGTGACCACGCTGTGCTCGGCAGGTGGCTCAGAGGAGATGTCTCCAGGGTAATTAGTGTGTAGAGATCCTGTGGCATGCTGTCATTGGAAGGGTGGCTTTAGTGGCAGAACTGTCTGCTTCACAGTTCTGGAGGATGGAAGGTCAAATTCCAGGTGTCAGGGTATCCTCTTCTGACACTGCCGCATCCATCTCTGTCTGTCCCCAGCGCTGGAAGACAGCAGGCAATCTGTGGCATTCCTCTGCCTGCAGAGGCATCACCCCCTTTCTGTCTTCATTCCCCTCCCTCTGGCTCTTTCTTAGTTTCTCTCCTTGTATTATTTATTCTGAAATAGTGGCCTGTTCTACTCCAGCACACTCTAGCATTAATATCCTGGAAAAAAGTTTGTTTCCAAGTAAGGTAAATTGTGAACTTCTGGGAAGAAGAAGTCACCATAGTGTTTTTATTTTATGTTTTGAGAAATAATTCAAATTTGAAGAAATACTCAAAATTGTTACAGGTGAGGTGGTTAACCAGAGGCTGTAGAATCAGGTAAAAGATTCTAAGTGAGGTTATGAAAAGCCCTTGTGGCACATTGGAGGTGGGGAACCTTTCCTGGGAGCCAGACTGAGCCAGTAAGTGAGGAGAGAGATCCCTGGAGATATGGGAAAGGAAGAAAACAAGCCATTTGCAGTCTTCAGTCATATTCAACAGTTGGTTATAGTTGGATGAGATGAGAAGCAGCTAAAGGACTTTATGTGAATCTTTACTTTATTAAAATTTTTATTTTTATTTATTTTTGAAGCTAGAGCATACTTTCTTGTTTTGTTGTCTACTTTAATGTATTTTTTCATGAATTCTCCATAGCTATCTATTTGTGACTTTCTCCCTTATGCTTTAAATGTGATATATAAACTGAAAGTCTTGCCGAATTGGATGCCAGTATTTCTCTTACTCTGCTCATATGTCTGTTATTATAGTTTTTTTTCATAAATTTGATGTTTTACAGTTTGTAAATAACAACGCTGACTAAATCTTTACTTAAGGAGCTGTATTCTCAGCCTTAAATTTCTGTGATTGGAGAGTTCTCACCTTTTAAACCAGTTCTGTGTTATAGCATGTCCTTACAGTAAATAGGAAATGCATGCTAGAATTGTTGAATCATCTGTGATATTCGTTTGGGGGAACAACTGCTTGTTTTGTGCTCAGTTATCTCACCCATTCCTCCCTAAACATTCTGAAATGGGTATTCAGTGCCTTTCTCTTTATTCAGTGGAGAGGTTGAGATTTCAGTAAACAGTGTAGGAGGTCCTTCTGTCTTTATGTTGTTTTCATTGGTTAATAAAGAAACCACCTTGGCCTAGTTGATAGGGCATAACTTAGGTAGGTGGGGAAAATTAAACAGAATGCTAGGAGGAAGAAGGCAGGGTCAGAGAGTTGCCATGGAGCAGCCAGAGTCAGACATACTGAATCTTTCCCAGTAAGCCATTGCCATGTGGCGATAACAGATTAATAGAAACGGGTTAAATCAAGATGTGTGAGTTAGCCAAGAAGAGGCTAGAGATAATAGGCCAAACAGTGATTTAATTAATATAATTTCTGTGTGGTTATTTTGGGGCTAAGCTAGCCAGGTGGCCAGGACAAACAAGAGGGCCTCATTGCAGCAAATACATGGACTGTTATAACCATCTGTAGGTCATATAGGTGGACTTGGGATATTAACCAAGATGGCAGAACCATGACACACTTATAACCAAAGAAATCCTCAGTCAAGCTTTGGCTGATTTCTTCAAGTGGTCTCTACTCCATTCTTGCCACTTCAGATCTATGTACCAACTCTCAGATGAGAACTAAAAAGTTCCAAGAGAGAGCAAATCCTTCCGCAGAATTTGATGCCTTGCTGTCTATCATCCCTGCCTTTATTGATGCTGTGACCTATATGGGGATTTCTCCTCCTCTTTGAGCCCTTTATTTTTAGCATTCAGAATGGATTTCTTTCTTCCATATACTTCCTTGAGCACTTCATCTTAATCCTCTCCTCCCTGTGTGGTTTTCTGGTTACTTGGCCTGACCTATGCAGTCTCTTAAAGCCACCTTATCACCTAACTTTGCATGTCATCAATGTGTGGAAATGTCTCTTGAGACAGTCAGAGGAGGAGGATGTATTTGAATCTCCTGGGCCTTGAGTTAGGAGTCTGTTGAAAGCCTGTCTGGCCCTGACAGCTTTTGCACTGTAGGTGGCCTAAGCATCCCATCGCCAGGCAGCGTCCTGTGAACGCCTGGTTCTCGGTGTTCTATCTGTCCTTACTACCAGCCTTGTAGCAGCAATGTTTCCTTTTCTCTAGTTAGGCGTCTGTCACAGCTAGATGGTGTAGGATGGGATAAGTGGATATTTTGGAGTGGCAGCATGTGCTGGCAGCCAGCCAGCTGCAAACTGACAGCGGCACATCCAGAATGACACAGTTTTCAAAATTCACTGGATGTCTAGTGGCAGTTGCCAGACTGCTTATCAGACTTGACAAAGGGGACATTTTCAAGAGATTGGAGTATAAGTGGAGGCAATATGTTTGGGGCATTTATCATAATTGCTAGTGTACATTGAATGGCAACGGTGTGCCAGGAATAGGTACTTTCCAATATTGTCTCTAATCTAAACATCCTAATGGCAAGATGTTTACTAAAGGACTGGATTTGATAGGAACAGAATCCTGGGAGAACAGTGGACTGTTGTGTAGTTTTGTTATTTTGTCTAGATATATAAGGAACTGTTGAATGCTTATAAAATACTTTAGGTAAAATAAAAGACTTTGACTAGATTCTCTCTTCTGGGCATGCTTGAGAGGTAGCTTAGTGGTATTGCAACCACAGTCTCAGAGCTCCACATGGCCTTCCTGGTATTGCTGGATAAAAACAGTCACAAGAGGATCCTTTCAGTTTTAGGCAGTTAAGGAAAATCTCAGTGACCTTTTACACACAATGGGACCAAGGCCACACCTAAATTTCTTTAGGGATTAGCCCCTCCCATGGCCAGTACCGCACTTGGGAGAGTCAGTGGCCTGGTGTGAAGGTTCCAAGTGCTTGTCCACAAAAGACTCAGGGGATGATACTACCTCTCTTCCTTAGCTCTGTGGTGTGTTGCTGTCGGCAGCATCCACCAATGAACACACAACTGGGATGCTTTGAATCTACATCAGAGAAGTTGTTGGGTTTTTTAATTTGCTCCCCATTGTCCATTATTAAAGCAGCAGAGACAGTTTATGTAGACTCAGAAGAGCAAGTAGAGAGGGATAATGTGTGATACTAGGAGCTCCAAAGTTTGGTACTTTTACTTAATTGAATACAAACTTATATTTTCTGATTGAAGGCTCCATACCAGTCTAGAATATTCCTATTTTCTCCCATCCCTATTTTCTCCATAGTTCCCTATGATATTTTTTTCATGTGCCTAATTCCCTTTAATCTTATACCCTTTCAGCCCAAGGGTCTCTTTCTCAGTGAAATATCATTTGACCATCCAGAGAGATGTCCTGGCTGGCCAGCCCTTCAGTCCCTTGCGGGACAATTATTATTATATCTCTGCTCATTCCTCATGTGCATCCCCTTCTGGTTGATACTTCATCTGTATTATGACTGATATTTGACAAGGGAAGGAGAGGGAGTGTGTTCTAGGACGGGGCCTAGAAAAGTGAGCTGAAGAGGTAGAAAGAGGTCAGAGTGGGAATGGGGGCATGAGCAGAGTAGATTCTGTAGATGAAAGTAACCCAAGTTTGACCTAATTCTTATTCAGTTATTTCCTTTAAGCAAAAAGAAATGGACACAGATGAATATAAGGGGTTATGGAAGAAGTTACACTATTATGGCAAAAAAATATGGGGCTGGCTATGTGGGTATTTCTGAAAGAATGAATTATGTAGTTTCTTAAAGAAGATACCCACCATATTTGTTAATCCAAGAATTCTTTATATTTTCAGAGTTGGGAAGATTAGCCAAGGCCGTCACTAATTGTTTATACTGTGAGATAAGCTACTACATCTATTAGGTCATGTGAAGGAATAATTTTGGTGCCTGAAGAAACCTGAATTTGAGCATTAGTTGCCTCAGTTATCAGCTTTAAATTAATGGACAAATCATGTAACCTCCTTAAGTCTTGCATTAATGTCCTCTTGTGAAAAGTGGGGACCAATGTTGCTTAAAGGATAACATAGGAATTCACTCTCTTTGAATTACCTGGAGGCACTGTTAAATGTGTTTGTGCCTTGTTCTTTTCCACTTCATCCCTGAATTATGTTTAAAAAGGTGACCCTAATATTTGTGAAGTTCATGAGTTTTGGTTTAATTCTTACTTAGACGCTTTATTTTGCTACAAAAACAAATCTTGAAGGACTCTTGTTAAGTATGGCTGAACACTTATCCACAGCACCGTTCATTCCTATATTTTAATCTGTGCAGAAAGGTGAATGTCTTGGCTTGTTTTCTGGGGGTAGTCTAGAGCCACTGAAACCCCCTTTCACAGCAGGCTTTCCCATCCTTGTTCTGGTCCACCCAAAAGACACATTCCTAGAAGCTTACTCTGCTGGCTACCACTCAAGCCCTTACAAACTCTAAGTATGGAGACAAAGTAGATTGTGTCTATAAAGCCACCCCCCCTTTTCCAAAAAGATCTATTTACTGATGCAGTGTTCTGCCTGCATGCATGTCCACAGGCCAGGCCAGAAAAGGGCAGCAGATCTCATTACAGATGGTTGTGAGCCAGCATGTGGTTGCTGGGAATTGAACTCAGGACCTCTAGAAGAGCAGCCGGTTCTCCTAACCTGAGTCATCTTTCAGCCCTGTCTATATAGTCTTATGTGATGAACAAACCAGTAATGACAGAGGTCAAGAAATAAGTGCGTAACAGATCCAGTAATATCTAAACGTGTTGAGTGGCGTATGGTGGTGTCACAGGAGTTATCTGACAGAAGGTGGGAGCCAGGGAACATCTCACTTGAGGCAGATCTGAGACTACACTGAGGTGAGCCAGATGCTGCTAATAGTATTCAAAGATCCTTTCACTCTTAAGGTCCTGCAAGCATCTTCTTAAAATTTGCATTCTAGATGCCCTGCTTGCTTCCTCTTGCTAGTTCTAGCCCCAACTAGAAGGTGACATTTAAACCAAGACCTCAAAGATAATGAGGAAGAATTCCTTCAAAGAGCTGCTTGGTCATCAACTAAACAATCAAAGATTGTGTTTGCTGTGGCTCATTTCAATGTGGTACAAAGAAATCTGCGTAAATGCTCTAATTGCCAAAATTGACCCATCAATGTTAAAGACCCCTTTTAAGTGGATCATTTTCTTCCTTTTACACAGCCATCAAATGCAGCACTAATGAGGGGTGGTATTCATCTTGTTTTACAACCCTGGGCTTTTCTGTATTCATTATCACACAGAATTTGACTCTTTGTGGTTCTGAGAAAGAGGCGCCCCCATCTTTGTTTCATATTCTCACACGCGGTTGCTTTTTAAATTACCAAAGAGCTTTGTGGCTTAGTCCAGGTGGCTCTTCTTTTTCCTTTTCTTTGACTGTGGAACACTGCAGACGTCTGTTCTCTGACAGGAGTGGTCCTCGGCAGCCTTCTCTGGGGAAATGTCTGTTAATAACATGGACAGTACAGGTTACTACCGAAGTGATACTGATGATTTTGGCATATCAGTGCGAAACAGCACATCGCAAAATACTCAGATTTTAAGCAAAGCTCTAATTCATGAGCAACACGATGCACTGCCTTTTAAAATATACTCTTCAAGAAAGCCTCCCTGGTAGAGGCCTGCATCACTGCAAAGTGGTCTTTTGTGGGCCTGTCCACGTCTTATAATTTAGTCTATAGATAGTCACATCTTCAACTCAAGGTAGAGTGCCTCTAAATACAGTTACTCCATAAACATAGCTTCCAGTTTAGACCTAGTCTGACCAGTCTAATATTTCTTTCTGGGTTTGTTTTCATGATAGAAACCCAGATCATTGCAGGATAGGATTCCACATAGAATTTTCAGTAAGCTCAATCCTATGGCTTGAGAAGATAAAAATTTTCTTCATCCCACACATAGATCCTTTTAGGTCAAGTTTTACTTGAGCTGAGGATTCAAATTCCTAAGCTCATACTTTCACTGCCTTGTCCAAGGACATCAGGGACAACCAACCAAGCTTATTGTATTCATTGTTTTTTAAAGGTTTTTGTGAGCATCTCAAAGGCCCTTGATTATTATAAGTGATATACTAGTCACATAAAATGCAGGCAATCTTTTCGGTGTGTGTGTCACTTCATCAATTCATGTCATAGACTGATGTTGTTCTCTTCACTGCTGGAAATAGTCCTTAGCATCTTCGTGATTAAGTAGAGTGAAACTCCAGAAACTCCAGATGCAATTTAGAAAACTTGTCTGGAAGATTCATAAACTTATTTTTATAACTCAGAAGCAGCTGAGTATACATATGCATACAATATCCATATAGATACATATATACACACATACATTCATATATTAGTTAGCTTTCTGGAACATCAATGAAATACCTAAGCACTATAAACAGAAGTGGGTTGTTTGGGCTCAGAGGTTGGGAGCTACTATCCCATGGTCAGTTGGTCTCTTCCCATTTGGACCTGTGGAGAGGCATCATGGTAGGAACACATTGTTGAAAAAAATGAGAACTTTATGGCCAGGGGGAGGTGAGAATAAGTGACAAGGACTCCATAACCCTCCTCTAGGGTATGCCACACAGTGACCTAAGAGTGTCCCACTCCCTTCCATGTGGCAGGAGTTCTTGAAATGCTCTCTATTTCTATGATATCACCACCCCTGTTTTCTCGGAAAATTGATATATGGTGTTAGCTGTCACGTGTGATGATGCACATCTTGGTGTGTTACCATGCAGGTAAAATGTATGTTAACAAAAACACACATTTTAATTAATGTTTATATTGCCATTCTTGCTCATATACATGGTATTGTACTTCCTGAAAAATCCAAGTCCATTAGAAAAAAGAGACACTGAACTCTCTCTATTATGCGGCAATGGATGTGGAGTGGCCCATTTATGCATACTTGAATTTATTCCAACATTTATTGAGTCCTACCTTGTGCCAGATCTTTGCCAGGCCTTTATGAAATCTACATGGCTTTATGATCATCAGTGAATTTTATTTGTTTGTTTGGTTTTTTGAGACAGGGTATCTCAGTGTAGTCCTGGCTGTCCTGGAACTCACACTAGACCAGGTTGGCCTTGAATTCACATAGATCCACTTGCCTCTGTCTCCCAAGTACTGGAGTTAAAATTAAATGCCATCACAGCCGGCAATCATCAGTGTTCTTGTTCTTATTAAGAATCTACTGTTTACTGTAGAGATAGCTCAGTAGGTAAGGGCACTTGCTCCTTGACAATACGAGCCAGGGACTAAATTTGATCTCAATCCTGTGTAAAGGTAGAAGAGAACAGGTTCCTTATGGTCATCTTCTGACTTCTCACATGCTATTGCATGTGAGCACTCCCCTCCCCACACCAAACCCCCAAACACACCTGTTGACTACCTCAAACAGCAGCACCCCAAACTATTATCACTTCCTGGTCCCTTGATATGCGAATTTATGAGAGAGAATTCAGAGAGCAGACCAGGAAGCAGGAAGGGTTTGAGCTGCCTTGCGCCTGTAGACTGCAGTGAGCAAAGGCACAAATGAGAAGTGATGGGAGAGGAGACCTCAGCGTGACCACGGGAGCACAGATGAAGAAGAGCGTGCACATCCTGTCCCCACAAAGGGGAGACTTTCTGGTGAATACATTTTCGTGCATTGAGGGTGACCCCAGAGTCCTGTGTCCACATAGATTCAGATGAGCTGAGCCCCTCACATTCTTCCCATCCTGTCCTTAGACTCTGTTCTTCACCTCAGTGCTCAAGAGGAGGGAAGCATGCAATGCCATCCCCAAAGACTCTTTCTTCCGTTGCCCAGCAGTCTACAACATCAACATACGGAAAGTAATTATCCCTGGAGGAGTCGAGACCAGGGCAACATAAGACAGACGAGGGAACAGAAATCGCAGTGGACAGAGCAGTTTTCCATGTACGTGGAGAGGAGGAGGTACCCCAGTGTGCCTGAATATAGGACCCATTGGAGAGAAAGCAAGCCAGCCAGAGGCTAGACAGTCAGGAGCTAGAAAAACAATTTACATATCTGGAGAGGTTGCTCTGTACCATTCACTGGAAGTTGCACGTGAATTAACTTGGTTAATTCATTAAGACACGAAACAGTCCAAGGAGGCGACTACCCTGATGATCTCTATGTGTCTGTTGAGCAAATCAAGGCACAGAAAAGGCTTCACGGAGAACCTCATTGTGAATTGAACCTGAAAGGACATGCAGGATTTGGTATGTCTGGAGAAAGAGAGTCTTTCTACAAGGGGACAAAGAAAGTTGTGTGGCCCCTTCTGGTCTAAACTCAGCACTACCAGACTTAATCATTGGGGCCCTACAGGAACGCAGCATCTTAAAATTCTGCTCCTTCAGAAACTGTGGCTGCCTGGCTCCCACCCCACTGTGTGTACCAGCTCTGGGGCCGTTGGCAATCCAGGTGGACTCGCAAGTGCAAATTGCCAGAAGACAAATGAGAACTGGCAGCTGTATTTAATCATGCAGCCTTCTGCAATGTGTCTACAACAGACGTCTTTTTTCTTATGGAGAATAATTATTCTTAGCGTGCCCATCTGAGTGAGGTTATGCTTTGGTAATTGGTTCTGAATCCTGGATCCATTTTCTGTTTGAGGAGCTTGCTGGGATTCCTTCTCATGTCTATGACTTGATCTGAGGAATACCTGTCAGAGAGACGGCTTTAGGAGAGAGATCGGTTCTCCCCCTCCTGGAAAGCTGCTGAGGTAAAAGCAGTGAGGTCGAATGTGATAGACACTTGTTTAGCCCCCCAACCCCACTGAGGGTCATGAGTTTTACCCTTCACCCCATCCCTCCTCCCTATGCATCTTTTTATTTCCTGATGAGAGTCCTGAGTAGAATACTTTAGGTGACACGGTATTTCCTTTTCTTCCTAGGCCCACGAATGTCAAATGTAGCCCGGCACTCACCAACTTGGCTGGGTGAAGCTCAGAAACTTATATTCTGCCATCCAAATTCTATTCCCAAAGTCTGTGCCTGAAACATAATATTAATGTTGTAATAGTTGTTGAATGAAGTTTGTAATACAGTCCTCCTTTGGTATCTATGAGGGATTGGACCAGTACCCTCTGATGGTACCAAAATTCATCAGCAAAGGCACTGTCAACATCTCTCCTGTGACCTTTGGCTGTTTTTCCTTCCTGGGCTTTAGCCTCTTTGTCAGGAGCTTGAGGGAACTTGTATGAGGCTACTCCCAGTTAGGCCTACCTGAGACTCTGTCTGCTGGGCTCTTCAGGGAAGGGACGGAAAGGGAGGGGTCAGAGTTTGAATGTGTGTCAGGATTAGCTATCTTCAGGGCTGACAGGCTTTCTAAAATTCTTTCTGAGTCTCATCCTCAAATTTCCAGAGTCTATGGTTCAGGAAGTTGAGAACAGGGTTTCATGAGGTATCCCTCCATCTCTTTCTCCTCCTTCTCCTCTTTCTTTTTTTTGCCATTTGATATTTTAATATTTATAGCTTGGATTTGTGTTTTTATTTTTTTCACAAGTTGCACTTAATTTATTAGAAATATAACTGTATAACAGAATATTTTTGTAAACAAATAAATATAGTTAAACGATTTTGGAGGCTACTCTTTCAAATATCTTAAGGAATTTTAAAGAGATTACCCTACAAATCATAATGTAGTAAACCCCGACATAGAGGGTGAAAAGAAAGAGGAGTAGAGGAGGTGCTACTTTAATAACACCCTCCTTCAGGTTATGAGGGCTGAGTTGTCAATAGACTCTAGAATCCCCCAGGAGATGAGGCCTCTGCATGCCTTCTCTCCTACAACAGAGACCGCTTGGTGCTTTTATTTATTACATTAATGTAAGTGAGCAAATCTGCCCACCGTGTGGGGCATCATTATCTACCTGGGATCCTGGGCTGCAAGGATGGGGAGAGGGGCCTGAGAAGCAGTGTGTCTTCATCCCTCACTGCTGCCTCCTGATGTGAGTGGCTGCTCCAAAGTCCCAGCCCTTGAGCTTCCCTACCCTGGTGGGCTGAACTCTTGAGCCATGAGCCAGAATGAAGCCTTTTGCCTTTAGGTTGGTTTCGTCAGAGCATTCTATCACAGCATCAGGGAAGGCAAGTGAGACATAAGGTGTATTCTGATAAGCTTCTCCTCTCTGCCTTCATTTTCTCGTGTGTGTCTCCTGCGCCTGCCCAAATGGGCACCCACATGTCCACTCCTACGCATCATTACAAACAATATGGGTCGAAAAGTTTGTTTTCTGAAGAGTCCAATATGCTGAAATCTTGGCAGAAGGGAAATTGTGTCATGTGCGGAAAGTATCATCATTTGCTATGCGTGGAAGCTCATGGCTGGAAGGATGGATGGTCTGTTTGCAGCACATGATTTATAATCATGTGCATGTGTGTGCGTGTGCAGATGTGCCCGTGCACACACACACACACACGAGTATACTCATTTATAATAACTGTGCTAAGAAAGGACAAAGAAAAGTATAAAGAAGGTCTGCCCTGTTCTGCAGCAGAGACCATGGCATACCAATGTGTCAGCCATTTCCACACAAAGGACTTTTGTTTTCCGTCTGCACAAGCGAGCAGGAAAACACAGTAAAGGCTCCTGATGCAGAAGGCAGGAGGAGACGTGAACTGCAGGGTTTCTCATTGAGGATTTACTTCCCTTTGCATCAGTGGGTGGAATAAAACCCTTGGTTTTCCACTGTTCCTTAGTGGGCTGATGAGATTCCTCCTGGTTGGAGCCTTTTTTATTCCCGAATGGGCTTGACAGCCTCCTAGCCCTGAAGCACTCCCCTTAGGGATGCCGAGCTGCTCTCGAGCACTGGAGTCCACTCTGAGCACAGCACAGGCAGTCAAGAGCCCGATCTGGCTTTCAGATGGCTGTCTTCTGAAGTGCCATTCTACCTGCTGAAGGGATGGATGTATGGCACGCAATTTCCTCCTCTCTCTTACAGTGGAAACAATTGCCTCTGGTGCGCAGAACACTAGCTCCTGCAAATGCGATAGTCACACAATCAGTGTTTGGAGATGAGCAGTCTCTCATTTTTATTATAATCGTGGCATATCTTTAATTTGCTTGGCATAATGTACTTAATCCATAATTATAAAATATGCAGCTAGCCTTTGGCCTCATTCTGCTCTCCTACCACAGAGGCTGCTTGGTGCTTTTATTAATTTCACTTTATACAGGCTAACAGATTGCCATAAAGGGAAACAGAACTTCTCAACCAGCTCGGCTAATAGCTGTGCTTCAGCGAAGGGCCCTGTGGTATGTGCTGAGCAATAGCTACCTCTCTCCATACGACTTGCAGGTTTTAATTGAATTTCTGTCCCCTGGATATCATGCTGAAACTATTCGTCTATTCTAGTAAGTCTTCCGATATTAAACAAGTTCGTTGGGTTGTTACCGTAAAATAAATACAGTGAGACAGTTGATTTCCATGAAAAAGTGGAAGCACTGCCCATGTGAAAGTCCCAGTTAAGGGAACTAACTTATCCTGAGTATGGCCAAGCAGAGAAATCCCATTAATCTGGCCGAAAACCCAGGATGCTTGTCTTTGCTTCATCCGGAGTCTCCCCTCTTTGTTTGGTTTTTTGCTCTGCTGACAAAGTGTTTGAACAACACAACAAACTGCATTTCTCAATAGTTCTTGTTGGGTTTTTGTATTAACCATTCTGGTCTACCAGCAACAGTTATGTCCATTCAGCAGGCTTCCTCTCCTGTTTCCCATTTGCTATTTCACTTTTAGCACAAATTGACATTCTTTTATTATGGCTGTTTTATTTATTATTTATTTAAAATTATTTTTAAATTTAAATGTATTTTGATCACATTCTTTTTTTCTTTTTTTATTAAGAATTTTTTAAATACAGTCTTTTCTCATTTTACATAGCTATCCCCGTTCCCACTCCCTCCTTTCCTCCACTTCTTCCACCTCCCCCCCTACCCCCTCCCCACCCTCTCCTCAGAAAGGGAAAGGCTTTCCATGGGGAGTCAACAAAGTCTGACACTTCACTTTGAGGCAAGACCAAGGCCCTTCCCTCTTTATCTAGGCTTAGGAAGTCATTCCTCCAAAAAGATACCAGCTCAGACCCAGATAGATAAACATGATATGATATGTACTCACTCATAAGTGAATATTAGATGTAAAACAAAGGATACACGGCCTATAGTTCATGATTCCAAAGAAGCTAGGTAGCAAGGAGAACCCTAAGAGAGACAGATGTACATGGATCCCCCTGGGAAGGGGAAGCAGACCGACATCCCTAGTACTCCATCACACTCTTTCCCTTCCACAAGTCCTTCCAGATCCTTTCCCTTTTCCTACCCGCCCAACTTTAGGTTCTTTATAAAAACCAGACAAAAACCCATACAACAACAAAAATACCCCAAACCAAGAAAACAAAATAAAGCAAAACCTCAAAACAAAACCAAAGCAAAACACCAAATTGTAATCAGATAAAGGCACAAAAACCTGGGGAGTCCATTGTATGTTGGTCAACTAGACATTGACATGAGGCCTGTCCTGGAGTGGTTGATATACCCAGTGTCACTCCATTAGAAAAAACTGATTTTTCCTCTCACAGCTGGTATACAGGACATTTCAGTTGTTAACCCTTAGCCCAGTGACTATGTTTTCATTCCATACATCCATCTATCCATCTGTCTGTCTGTCCATCTGTCCATCCATCCACCCACCCATCCATCCATCCATCCATCCATCCATCCATCCATCCATCCATACACCCAGCAATCCATCCATCCATCCATGCATCCGTTTTTAAACATAGCAAACTAATATATAATAATATAGAAAAACACATCACATTAAAGTTGGACAAGACAAACCTACAGAAGGAAAAGAACCCAAAAGAAGGCACAAGAATCAGAGACCTACTTGGTCACACACTCAGGAATCCTATTAAAAACACTGAACTGGAAGCTATACTATGTATGCAGAGGACCTGGTGCGTACCTGTGTAGTCCCTGTATGTACTGATTCAGTCTCTGAATTCATATGAACTTTGATCGTGTTGATTTAGAGGGCATTGTATCTTGGTGTCCTCCATTCCACTTTTTTACTCTGTGTCCACTTCTGAGGGATTCCTGAGCTCTAGGAAGGGATTTGATGGAGACATCCTTTTTAGGGCTGCCTGTTCCAAGGTTTCTCACTCTCTGTGTAAAGTCTGGCTGTGGGTCTCTGTATTTGTTTCTGTCTGCTGAAGGAGGAAGTTTCTTTGATAATGGCCGAACAAGGCACTGATCTATGAGTATAAAAGGCTTAATATCATTAAGAATCATTTTTTTATTTTTGAGACTAGTATTATTTGGTTTTACCTTATGTCTCTGAGCTGTCTAATCTCTGGTTCTTGGTTACCCAAGCACACTGTTGGGTATGGGCTCCGTCTCAGGGAGTGGGCCTTAGGTCAAATCAGTTGCTGATTGGTTACTGCCACAAGCATTCTGCTACTATTGGCCCTAGCCTATCTTATAGGCAGTATTCAATTTTAGATCAAAAGATTTGTGACTGTTAATGTTAACGTTTTTATTTTGGGAACATGTAGAACAAATATTGTACCAAAGAACCTGGAACTTGAGAGTGAAGGCTTTATGTATGCTCTAGTTTGACATCTCCATGTTCAATGAGTTGTTTAGGTATTGTCTTCAGCAAAGGGAGCTTGAAGTCAGTTTTGGGGGATCAGACTTTAGTATTGGTAACAACCTGAGTTATTTGGGGATCCCATGGGGGCATCTTTGGCCAACAACTCAACTAGCCATAACCCCAAATCTGGTACTAAAAACTTCATTTGGTGCTAAGAGATGCCAATTGGGACCTGTCTTCCTCATTAGTTCATAATTTCATGTGTGTGTGTGTTTTAGGAAGTTTCTACTGTATTAGGCGTTCATACTACTCCACAAATGCCCCTTAATTTTATATGTCTCTTCCTGTACTCCCTCCCACCATCTTCTTTCTCTCCTTCACTTGATCCTCCCACTCGAGCCACTTCAAGCCATTCATAATTATTCTATTTCCTTTTCCTAATGAGATCTCTCTGTTCCCTCTAGTACCTGACTCTATAACTATCTTCTGTGGTTCTAGGGGTTGTAGCTTGGTTATCATTGACTTAACAACCAATATTTACATATAAATGAATAAATTCCATATTGGTCTTTCTGGGTCTGGGATAACTCACCCAGGATGATTTTTATTTTTTTTAGATCCATCCATTTACCTGCAAATTTCATGGCTGAGTACTATTTCATCATGTAAATGTACCACATGTTCTTCTGTTGAGGGATATCTAGGTTGTTTCCTATTTCTGGCTGTTATGAATAGAGAAGAAATGAATATGGTTGAGCAAGTTTTTGTGGTAGGATGAAAGATCTTTTGGGTATATGCCCAAGAGTGTTTGGGATAGCTGGATCTTGAAGTAGACCCATATTTTTGAGGAACTGTCACACTGATTTTCTTTATGACTGTACAAGTTTGCACTCTCAGCCACAATATATGAGTGTTCTTCTTACTCCACATCCTCGCCAGCATAAGCCATCACGAGTTTTCTTGTTCTTTGCCATTCTTGCTGGTGTAAAATTAAATCTCAAAGTAGTTGTATTTTCCTGATGGATAAGGATGTTGAATATTTCTTTAAGTGTTTCTCAACCATTTGAGTTTCCTGTACTGAGAGTTCTGTTTAGATCTGTACCCCAGTTTTAAAATTGGGTTATTTTCTTGATATCTAGTTTCTTGGGTTCTTTATTTATATTTTGTATCATAATTGGCAATTTTTTTTCTATTCTGTAGGCTGCTCCTTTGTCTGAATGACAGTGGTCCTTTGCCATACAGAATCTTCTCATTTCATGAGGTCGTTTATTTTACTTTATTATTAGTTTTTAGTCATAGCTTATGTTTATTCTTTCAATGTCCTGAAACCATTATTTATTTATTTTCATTGAAAACTGGCTTATCTTTGCACACTATACCCCCCAACCACACTTTCCCTTCCCTTCACTCCTCCCAGCTCCTCCTTTCTTCCCCTCTCACCTTGGTCCACTCCCTAGCTGGCTGTTTCCTTCACAGAGCAGCAGTCAACCAGGACAAAACAAGATAAAAGAAGTCACATTTAATTATTGATCTTAGTGCCTGTGCTAATGATGCTCTGTTCAGAAAGTCTTCTGTGCCAGTTAGTTCAAGGCTATTCTTCACTCTAGTTTCTGTCAGGTTCATTGTATCTGGTTTCATGTTGAGGTCTTTGATCCATTTGAAGCTGAATTTTCTGATGGTTGATAAGTATGGATCTATTTGGATTCTTCTACATGCAGACATTCAGTTTGAGCAGCACCATTTGTTGAAGATGCTTCCTTTTTCTCCCCAGCATGTATTTCTGGCCTCGTTATAAAAAAAAAATTAGGTGTTCATAAGCGTGTGGATTTATGTTTGTGTCTTTGATTTGATTCCATTGATCAATGTGTCTGTTTTTGTGCCAATATTGTGCTGTTTTTATTGCTATAGCTGTATTGTGTAGCTTGAAATTAGGAATGGTGATACCTCCTGCAGTTCTTTTATTATTCAGGATTTTTTTGTCTTTCCATATGAAGCTGAAATTGTTCTTTCAAGAACTGTGGAATTTTGATGGGGATTATGTTGAATCTGCAGATTGCTTTTGGTAGGATGGCATTTTTTTTCTATGTTAATCCTGCTGATTCATGAGCATGGGGAATCTTTCTACATTCAAATTTCTTCAATTTCTTCAGTAACTTTAAGTTTTTATCACAAAAAAATTTTAGCTTGCTTAATTAGATATACCTCAATATATTTCATATTATTTGAGACTATTGTGAAAGGTGTTGTTGTTTCCTTGATTTCTTTCTCAATCTGTTGTGGTTTATACATACAAGCCTATTTGTGATTTTTTTGTGAGTTCATTTTGCATTCAGCTACATTGCTGAAATTTTTTTTTGTCAGCTATAGAAGTTCTCTGGTGAAAGTTTTAGGGTCAATGTATGCTATTATTATCATCTGCAAAACAAATGCTTTGACTTCTTCCATGCCAGTTTGTATCACCTTGATCTTTTGTTGTCTTATTGCTCTAGTTAAGACTTCAAGTACTATATTGAATAGGTATGGAGAGAGTAGACAAACTTATCTTGCTCCTGATTTTAGTGAAATTATATCACTGCTTGGGGGACCAGCCTCCAAGCAGCACAAGATCAAATGGAAATCCATATTGTCAACGCATACTAGACTTTTCTATCTGAGAGGGCTTCCTTCTTTATTCTCTATTCTTCTTATACTATATGCTTCCCCCCCCCCTACAGCTTATATACCCCAGCAAAATATTTTAGGCAATATAAAAATTGCAATGTAGTTACATTCTATTTTTCAAGTGAATGATTATAATGAATACAAAGCAAACAGTAAAAAACAGCATGTTTCCTTACATGATTAAGCATTTTACATATTACAGGTGAAAAACAAATTATTCTAAGAACTTATGTACATTCATACCCAAGCAACTTGTTATAGATTAACTGTGTGGGCAAGCAAGGTATTCTTCTTAGTCAGGTATTTTACTGGCAGGCTGCATTTTGCAGTTACAAAAAAGGAGCCAATTACTTTATTACTTATCTTGAAAGGTAATCTTATAATGAATCTTAAACCTAAACTTTTATATAAAAGAATTGTTCTAATATCAGGAGATTGAGGGTACAAGGAATTAATCATCACCTTTGATCATCAACCAACCCTAGCAAGAAAGTAGGTCAGCTAGTAACAGTTGGGTTGCTTTGTTCTTCTTCCCTGACCTTAACTAGTTCTGCATTCAACTATGTGTCTTGTTAAGACTTTGCATTATCTTCTTGGGTTTTTTGCCTCAATGCTATTTGACAAAAACATCTTAGTCTAATTTTAAGTTATTTTCAAAGCTTTATTTCAGTGATGTTGCAACCCCAAATCTGTGAACACATCTCCCAACATTAAGGTTTAAAGAATTTAAGCTAGCTGGGTCACTGGGACACAATTGTTTTTCTTAAGTATTAACCTAAGCCACAGACTATATGGCCCTTCAGTAGAAACTCATGTGTTCTAGCTGTGTGACAGTTCTTTGTATCTATTTTTAATCATCAAGCTTTATTTAAGCTAACATTATTATTATTTAGATAGTACAGCTTAGGAAGAAATCATTTTCATGATAATCCACGGTAAAAATGCCCAGTAGAACGGGAAGTTTCCATGACATAAACACACACAACTTTCCAGACAGTGGGGATCTCCCCACTCCCATTCACACCATGCCAGATACCAGAGAAAGATAACAGCAGCAAACATGGAAAGGCACATTCCAGGATCTGTGGTCTCAGTGCCTAAATAGCCTAACAGAGATTCACCCATGAGGGATTTTCCTCCTGGTGGGCTGACACCTTCAACTTCATTTGCCACCTGCTGCTTTTCTGACATGGTCAACAGCAAAATGACTTTGAGTTTCTCTCATTTAAGTTGATGTTGGTTATGGGATTGTTGTAAGCTGCTATTTTGGTGAGATATGTCCTTGTATCCTGATCTCTCCAGGACTTTCATAATGAAGGGCTGCTGGATTTTATCAAAGGCCTTTTCTACCTCTACTGAGATGGTCATGGTTTTTTCTTTTAGGTTGTTTGTATGATGGAATACATTTATCAGTTTACACGGTGAACCATCCCTGCAACTGTGGGATGAAACCTACTTGACCATGGTGGGTAATCTTTTGGGTATGTTCTTGGGTGTGTTCAGGATTGCAAGTATTTTACTGAGTGTTTTTGCATCTATGTTCATAAGGGATATTGGCCCACATTTCTCTTTTTCTGTTTGGTCTTTATGTGTTTTGGGTATCAGGCTAATTTTGGTGTTGTAAATGAATTGAGCATTGTTCTTTCTGTTTCTATTTTGTGGAATAATTTGAGGTGTATTGACATTAACTCTTCTTTGAAAGTTTGGTAGAATTCTGTGTTAAAACCATCTGACCTTGGTCTTTGTTTGTTTGTGTGTTGGGAGACTTTTCAGGGCTGCTTTTATTTCACTCAGGGTTATATGTCTGCTTACATTGCTTATCTGATCTTGACGTAACTTTGGTAAGTGCTATGTATTGACTAATTGATCCATTTCTTTTCGATTTTCTAATTTGAGGGAACAAGTTTTTAAAGTATGTCCTTATGACCCTCTAAATTTTCTAGTTGTCTGTTGTTATACTCTCCTTTTCATTTCTAAATCTTGTTAATTTGGATATTCTCTCTCTCTACCTTTTAGTTAATTTGGATGAGGGCTTGTCTATCTGACTGCTTTTCTCAAAGGCCCAACTTTTGTTTCATTCATTGTTTATATTGCTTTGTTTTTGTTATTTCAATTTTATTGATTTCAGCCCTGAGTTTGGTCATTTCTTGCCGTCTATTCCTTTGGGTGTGATTTTTGTTGCTGTTGTGTAGAAACTTCAGATGTTCTATCCAGTTGCTAGTATGAGATACCTCCAATTTTTTATGTAGGCACTTAGTGCTATGAACTTGCTACCTACAACAGCCTTCATTGTTTCCAGAAGTTTGGGTACGTTGTATATTTATTATTATTCAATTCTAGAAAATCTTTCTTTCTTGACCCAATTTTTTAAAATTCAGTACAGAGTTGTTCCATTTCCATTAGTTTGTAAGCTTGCAGTTGTTTTTCTAGTTGATATCAAGCTTTAATATCAGATTTGGGTGGTCAGATTTGGGGAGTTATTTTGATTTTTTTTTGTATATGTTGAGGTTTACTTTGTGCCTGTGTATATGGTCAGTTTTGGAGAAAGTTTCATGACGTGATGAGAAGGCATTTTCTTTTGTGTTTAGGTGAAATGTTTGTAAATTTCTGTTAGGTCTACTTAGTTTATGACTTCAGTTATTTCCAGCAATTCTCTGCTCAGTTTTTGTCTGACCTGTCTATTGTCAAGAGTGGGATACTTAAGTCTGTCACTATCATTGTGCAAGGATCAATATGTGGTTCAAGCTACAGAAGTATTTCTTTCATATACTTGGGTGTTCTTGTGTTTGAGGCATATGTTAAGAATGTTAGGAATGCCCTGGTGTATTTTTCCTTTGAGTATATAGTGTCCTTTGCTCTTTTCTGATTAGTTTTGGTTTGAAGTTTTTTGTCAGGTATTAAAATTGCTGAATCACTTTGTTTTAATTTAGGTTCATTTGCTTGAATATCTATTTTCAACCTTTTACCCTGAGGCGATGTCTGTCTTTGATGTTGAAGTGTGTTTCTTAGCAGAAGGGTGATCCAATTTGCACATCCATTCTATTAGTATGTCAATTTTTATTGGGACTTGGGACTATTGATGTTGAGAGATGTACATCAGTGATTGTTGATTCCTGCTGTTTTGTTGTTGTTGGTGGTGGTATGTGTTTTCTTTCTTTTGATTTTGCTGGTATGGGATTATTTACTCCTTGTTTTTTATGTTTTTTTTTTTGGATGAGTTTAACCTCTTAAGGTTTGAGTTTACCTTCTAGCATCTTCTGTAGGTTTAAATTTATTGATAAATATTTCTTAAATATGGTTTTATCATGGAATGTCTTATTTTCTCCATCTATGCTGACTCAAAGTTTTGCTGAATATAGTAGTTTGGACTGGCAATTGTGGTCTCTCAGAGTCTACACCACATATATCCAGGTCCTTCTGGCTTTTAATGTATCTATTGAGGTGTAATTTTAATGGGGCTGTCTTTATCTGTTACTTGCTATTTTTTTCATTGAAACTTTAAAAATTCTTCTTTTTTAAGAAAAAAAGAACATTTTTTTTGTACATTTAACGTTTTGGTTATCTTGTGCAGCGGGGGCTTTCTTTTTTGGTCTAGTCCATTTGGGGTTTATATCCTTCTTGTACTTTGATAATCATTTCCTTCTTTATTTAGGCAAATTTTCTTCTGTGATTTTGTTGAAAATATTTTATGTGCCTTTAACCTGTTTCTTTTCCTTTCTCTATTCCTATTGTTCTTAGATTTAGTCTTTTTATAGTGACCCAGATTTCCTGGATGTTTTGTTACAGGAGGTTTTTTTGTTTTTTAAGATTTAACATTTTCTTTGACTGATGTATCCATTTCTTTTATCAAGTCTTTAATACTTTGCATTTTTTCTTCTCTCTCTCTCTCTCTCTCTCTCTCTCTCTCTCTCTCTCTCTCTCTCTCTCTCTCTCTCTCTCGTAGTCTGTTGGCAAAATTTGCTTCTGTATTTCCTGCTCAAATTCCTTAAGTTTTCATTTTCAGATTTCCCTCAGTTTGGATTTTCTCTAGTTCCCCTTTAAGTTGACTGGTTTTATTCATTTCCTGGCACCGCTGTTTGTGTTTTCATAGGTTTCTTTAAGGTATTCATTCATTTCCTTAAAGAACCTCTACCACATCCATAAAGATTATGTTAAGGTCTTGTGTTTCAGCTACGTTGGAATATTCAGGGATTGCTGTGGTAGGGTTGCTGGGTTCTAGGAAAGACATAATACCCTGGCTATTATTCATTTGTTTCTATGTTGGTGTCTAGGCAGTTGGGATTGGAGAGATTCTCTTCCTCTATTGATTAGGCTGGCCTTGAACTCACAGAGATCTGCCTGCCTCTTCCTCCCAAATACTAGGGTTAAAGGTGTGTGCCACATCACTGCCCATTGGGAAGATTGTAATTCTCTGTCTTGATATCTGGTCTTGTCTGTGTTGGGTGTGTGCTTTGTTCCTTGGTTTCCTCTTTCCTCTCTGGATGTTATGAAGGTGTGGACACTATCACTATCTCCTGTAATACTGATAGGTGTGGGCACTGGGAGTTCTAAATAAGTATTAGGTCCTGACACTTAGGAATGGGGATGGGCTGGGGAGCAGTTGAGGATCTACATGCAGGGAGGAAAGCAGGGTGTGCAGGGTGTTCCACCAGGATGTCCTTAGTTAGTTCCCTGGGAATAGGGGTGGAGAGTAAAGAGAGGCCAAAGCAGAAAGTCTAATACAGAGCAGGGATGGGTCTGGGGGATTGGGTTTGCAGAAGCAGAGGGAGAGGGGAAGATCTGTAATTGCCCACTGTGGCCTGTGCTTTCCCAGGGAATGGCTGCTGGAGCTGGGAGGTCGGATAATGCAGTATCACTGGGGAAGGAGTTTAGGAAGAGTAGGTCTTGGGGATCCATGAGAGGTGAAGTCAGGGGAGTCTGCAGCAGGTGTTCTGTTGCAGAACTAGAGATGAGACTAGGGCATTTTATTTGGAGGAGCAGAAGGAGAGGCAAAGGTTTCCAGCTAGCCTACTGCTTCCTTGGCTGGAATGGCCTGTGTGCTCGCAGGGAGTCCACATTGCCATTCTTATCAGCAGTTGGGATATCTGCTGCCTCGGACTATTTTTATGTTGAAAGAAACATCTTATAGGAATTATTGCCCAGCCATATATTCTGAGGCCTTTCTGGTGTTTTTATCTTCATGTCCTTGTTTGGTAGGATGAATAGTGTTCCAAAATGTTAGGATATCAACACTCTAGGACTCTGAAAACTCCTAAGCAGTATTTTACCTATTAGATGAATGGAAGCAAGCTGTGAATGTAATTAGGATGGAGAAATTAGGAATGGAGTCGGTATCCTGGCTCCATGAAGGTGACGCAATGGATGACAAACATCCTGCTTTTGCTGTCCCTTGAGGTTGTGGCATCTCCCTTCAAGTGCGTCTTGAGACCCCATGTCTCAGGCTTAGAGCTCTCTCCTGATCATACTCTCTGATATGCTACTTGATGACTTCCTCAGTATTAGAAGGCATCCTCAGCGCTTGGCTTCATAGTCTTCGACGCCCTCTTGTGATCATTTACCAGCATTACTAGTCGTCTTGGCCTCATCTTCATTTGGGACCCCCTGGCCTGTGATAACTTGAACTTGGAAATTCCTCGGTCTAATCTCATTCTCAAATGCTTCTAATTTTTCTCATTTTTTAGTTTACTGAATTTTTGTTTCTGAGTACATAGTTTCATTTCCTCAATCTGACCTTGCTCTCAAGTTAAGTTGAACATCTCCCTTAAAACAAACAAGCAAGCAAACAAATAAAAGAACCCAACTATGTGTTCTTCAAAGGCCAGAATCAAGTGGTTCTCTGCCTGCAAGAGTAAACCTAAATGTGAGCCTGCTGGTATAAGTCACCCAGTCGAGAACATTTGAACAATCAAGGGAAAGTTCCATCCTGCCTTCTGTCTTATAATATGCCTTGGATCCAGGTTGCTGTTCTAGAGGACACACTGTTGTTTGCACTTTGCTTTTTACAGTAGCGGGTTACAACTTCAGGGTGTGCCGCTAATAGCTCTGTGATTTGGAACAACTTATCTCAATATGAGACATAATGATTGGGTCTACTATATTTAATATTGATGCTAATTTAATCGGTTAACATTTATAAAATGATCAGGAGAGTATCTGAGCGCTTAAAATGGTTGGTTCTTATTGTTATTATTATTATTAATTTTTCATTTCATATAAACGATTTATTTGCCTGTAATCCATGTCTATCCACAGAATACATACCTGTTGCCTGTGGAGCTTGGTAGAAGGCACTGGATGCCTTGGAACTGGAGTTGTAGATAATTATGAGCCTCCCAGTGACTGCTGGGAATTAAGCTCAGGTTTTTTACAAGAGCAATAAGTGCTCTTAAACCACTGAGCCATCTCTCCAACCCCACAGTTGGCAATTAAAACTTGGAGTCATTGACCTGTTAAAGTCTCTCACTAGTGTTTTTCAGAGATGAACCTTTGAATTATTAAGTTTGGTTTTAAAGCACTGAAGACACAAAGTCTCTAAATTGTGGGTTGCTTTCTTGAAATTCCTAGTTAGTTACTGAAATCTTCTTGCCTGGTCTATGAAATAAAAAAAAAAAAAATCGGTGGCCTCAGAGGCTCAATGGTGCATATTAGGAATGTTTCTAAACTGAAAAACTAGCGTGCCTGTCTGCGTGATGAAGTGCTAAGCTGGTGGTCACTGCAGAGACTTACAGGGGACGTAATTATTTGTCTTTTTGAATCTCTAGACACTGTAACACCAATGGGGAGGCCTTAGGGAGACTAAATAGACTTACAACACAAATGGGAAACAACTGTTTTTCCCACGACACTGCCAAGCACAAAACCTCTGGCTCTTAACGTTTACTTGGGAGTTTCTGAACCACGTCTTCTCTTTCTAGTTACTATTACCCCATAGGTTAAGGTCAAATGCCAGTACATAGAAAATGCTATTTCTCACCCTGGCATGTTTGTTAGATCTGACCTTTTTTTTCTCTTTTTTTTTGAGGAAAAATAGAAAAGCCTGATGACAAATGGGGACCAGGCTCTGTTGTCACAGCAGTTGGACAATAAATGTGCCTGAAAGTGATTGTATTCATAGACTCATAATCACATCTTATTGTTCTAGGAGCCCGTGTTGGATAAACATGTTATCAGAAGCTAATTTCTTGCCTTCATATTTCAGGCTGTTGGAAAGTGCTGTTTATTTTAATGTTAACAACCTGCTCTTTGGATTTCTTCTGACTTTTAACTACTAACAAAACAAAGTCAGGTTCTAAAACATTTAATATCTACACAATGCTTAATTTAATTATGAGATCCATAGAGATTATATACCTGGGCTGCACTGATCTCTTTCTTCACTGTGCCTGAGACCCTTCTAGAATATACTAGTATCTCAGTATAGTATGAATGAAAGAATCTGGGTCAGAAGTTAAGGATCTTACGTAGGCTTTCACATGGTTCTGCCCTGCTGGCTGCATTGCTTATTCGCACTTCCCCATAGCTGCACACAGTGGTTCGACGCTGTCCTATCCTGCCCTACTTCTCATTACACTAAGACTTGCGTCAGCTCTTTCACCCATTGATGTCCAGCATGGCCGGTAGTTACCCATATTCCTGTTTTCTCTTAGACAGCCCAACTCTTATCCCTTTTTGATCTTTGCTCTTTCCAGACGTTTCCAACACCCAGTCCGCATTCCTTCCCACTCACTATGATCCTTGTTATCTTCAGAAATTATATTTGACCCTCAGAACAAGATCTCACTTGAGAACCTAAGCATTAAATAAATCAGTGCAATGGTGTTTAACTCACAAAAGCCATTCCATGGATATAATTTCCCATCGCTTTGAATGCAGCTCATTGTCCGTTCCTGCAAGCCCCATGAGTCTCGGCTCTGGCCACGTCCTCCAGAAACTGAGAGTCAAAATAAAGAAAGGTTCTCACAAAGATTTCAATGCGTGATCATGGAAGGAATGCTCTGTGAGAGGCAGGCAGTCTCAGAAAGGAGAGGAGAGTGATTACACGGGAAAAAGTGAAAGGCCCCCCGAGAAGGAATCAGCTTCTATACACGGATGCCTTCCCTGGTATTATCTGCAATTTCTCCTACTCTCAAATCATAGAAAAGTGAGTCTTTAACATTCTGGCTTAGATATTTTCTCCATTCCCTGCATTATGAAATTAGTTTTATTGTGAGTTCACTTTGGTAATAACATGAAACATTTATTTTTGAGATTTTGGAAAAACTTATTGTGTGTAAATTCCACCTTACTATTTTCCAGAAAGATGTTGAGAAAGCTGTTCCAAGCATTTTGACTTACTGCCTCACAGCAGATGCTAGATCCAGAATTCAAGAAATACCAGTGCTTTGGCGTTAAGCATTATCTCAGGCATGAAGATAGAGCCATGGAACGTTCCCAGACAACTGTATTAATTCACTCACATACAATCATTTGCTGAACCCATTCTTTTTTTTTTTTTGAGAAAAAAAAAATTCCGCCTCCTCCCAGCCTCCCACTCCTCCCCCCCTCCCCCCACTCCTCTCCCAGGCCCCCCACTCCTCTCCCCCTCCCTCTCAAGTCTGAAGAGCAGTCAGGGTTCCCTGCCCTGTGGGAAGTCCAAAGTCCTCCCCTCTCCATCCTGGTCTAGGAAGGTGAACGTCCAAACTGGCTAGGCTCCCACAAAGCCAAAACATGAAGTAGGATCAAAACCCAGTGCCATTGTCCTTGAACGCATTCTTGAGACCCGGAACTGTGCTGTATCATTGGGATCAGGAATGTGAACTAGGTGTTCACAGGCCTCTCCCTCCCCATGCTGGCATGCTAGTGGGAAAGCCAATAACAAATAATCACCTAAATTTATAAACAGCCCAATCAGAGCTTGCAATAAATGCTATGATGTAAATAGAAAAGGGCCCGATAGGGAAAGGATCATGGGGGAATTCTGCACTGGGGAAAAGGACTTGTTTCGTGATGATCACTTAGTGGTCAAGATTTATTTAAAATGCAGGTAAATTCGAATGTTTACCTCTTCTCTACCTGCCTTTCATTGCGTGTGTAAGCACACTTGAGAGAAGATACATGTATTATTCATTAAAAGATGCTTGTAAGAGGACATTTGTGAATAGGGTTAGGTAATTGGTTTTGTATGATGAAATGACATGTGACCTTTGCAACATTTATAATAAACAAGATGTAATCTAATTCTTTTATGAAAACAATGACTAGACTTATGTAGTTGAATGTTAATGCATAAGCCTACAGCATTATCATCGATGTTGTAGGCTCTGGGGGATGTACCGCTTTGCTAAATACAGGATGTTTTGCTGTAGTGGGCCTGAGGACTGGCACAGCCTGTGGGGAGTGCTGAGGAGCAGAGGTCCTGCGTGCTCCTACCATGGGCAGCATCCGTGGGCAGTATCCCTGTGTGTTTCTCAGAAGAGATCACCGTACGCTGTGGTGACTGTCTGCGAACCTTGTGAGATGCAGTCTCCACTTACCGCTTGCCATTTGTATCATCCAAGCTTGTGCTTCTACAGGATGATTCATTTCAGGCTTTTCTGAACCTTCCTCTAAGTTAGGGTGTCTTTCTTGTAACACATTTGGAGACGCAGGCTAGGGCTCATGACACATATTTCAGTTTTCTATTAATGCCCTGAAAAATTACCATAAATCTAGTGACTTAACATAGCACAGGTTTATTTTCTTTCAGTTCTGTAGTTTAAAGTCTGACAGGTTTGGGATAAAGTCATGAAGCTCTAGGGGACATTTTTTCTGACTTTTGGGGCTGTTGCCATCTCTTGGACTTTGGTCCCGTCTTCCACCTTCAAATGTAGGAGGAGAAAATTGCATTCTTCTCACCTTGCATTTCTCTGTCTTCTTGCATCAGAGTTGAGACCTATCTTTTCAGGAATTCCAGGATTATATAGATTATACATAATTATATGAGACTGGACCAATATGGATGTTCAAGGACAATGCCCCATCTGAGAATCCATGCACTGAACCGTATCTTCTAATATTCTTTTGCAGATAATTTATTCACAGGCCCCAGAGATTCGAATGTGACATCCTTTATGACTATAACTCTGAGTACCAGAAGGCAAATAAAAAACATGCAAGGCTTAGGTATTATTGGCCAGTGCCATTTGTGCCAGTACAGTCACCTCCTGTGACAGGACATAGCCTTTCAAAGAGCCCATGGAGCCTGTGTTACATTCTAAAAGATCATTCCTTCCTCTTTAGAGACACAATCCTCAGCCAGGTGCCTGAGAGACAGACCATGCTGGATTTCAGACCCCATCTATCTTGGTGTGATGTGTTAACCTGTACCATGCTGCGTTGGCTGAGTATGCTTAAGGGGAGGGATTATCTGGAATAGAAGTTTTGCAGTCTAGTAAGTTTTATCTCTTTGTAGGATGGTGATAAATCTGAGTGATGTCTTGGACTAGATGGTGATTCTGCTGCTCAGCTCCCTCCTAGGATGAAGCTGCCCGACTCCCCTTCACCATGCCTTTCTTTACTTCTGATAATTATGTGTTGTGGAAATCACTCTAACTATGTAAAAATGTGTTACATTTGCTTATGCTTATGCTGTGGAATATTACTTTAACTGTGTAAAGGTGTGTTACTTTGATTTATACTGTGTTTGTTTAATTGTGTAAAGATGTGTTGCGTTTGTTTCATCTTGCCTACCTAAGGCACCTGATTGGTTTAATAAAAAGCTGAATCGCTAAGAGTCGGGCATTAAAAGGATAGGTGGGAATGGCTGGCAGTGAGAATAAATAGGAGGAGAAATCTAAGCTCAAGAAGAATGAGAAGAGATAAGGAGAACAGAATGAGGGCAGACGAGAGGGACGCACTGGAGCCTAGGAACCAGGAAGAAGCAGTGAAAGTAAGACACACAGAAGGAAAGAGAAGTAAAAAGCCCTGAGGCAAAGATAGACGAGGAGAAACAGGCTAACTTAATTTTAAAGAGCTAGCTAGAGAAGAGCCTGAGCTAGGCTGAACATTCATACCTAATAAGAAGTCTCTGTGTCATGATTTCGGAGCTGGATGGTGGCCCCCCCAAAAAAAACTGGTACAGTTATGCATACTGGCTAGGGTGCAAGCTTCTAGAGTACAGCAGCTTCTGTTAACTTCCCTTTATATTCCTTATAGTTGAACCATGTGTGTGTGTGTGTGCACGTGTGTACACATGCATGTTTATTAACGTTTAGTGGGGAAGCCCACGCTTGTGTATTTCTCTTTTTTTGAGATTTAATATAATTACACCATTTCCCCTTCCCTTTCCATCATCCATATGCCCCTTCTTGCTATCTTTCAAATTCATGGCCTCTTAAAATTAATTGTTGTCACATGAATATGTATGAAGTCCCCTAAATATAACCTGCTCAATCTGTATAACTTTACTTGTATGTATATGGTTTCAGGACCGACTGTTTGGTATTGATAACCAATTGGTGTGCTCTTCTATGGGGAAGACTCTTTCTCCCACTCTCAGCTTTCCGTAGTTGCCTGTAGTTCTTTATATAGGGTGAAGACCTCATGATCTTTACCTCATCCACTTTGGCATGTCTACTGCTGTCCTTGCTCATGTTTAGGCAGTCATGTTGGTGAGACTTTATGGGTGAAACTTCTAAATTTACTAGGAGACACACTATCACAGCAAACTCCCTGATCCTCTACCTCCTCACAGTCCTTCTGCCCCCTCTTCCACAATGTTTGCCAAGCTTAGGTGAGGAGTTGTGTTACAGATGTATCTTCTGGAACCGGGCTCCACGGCTCTGCATGCTGATGACTTGTGCTTCTCTCTCATGGTTCCCCTTTGTTGCAGGAACAGTTTTCCTCGATGAGGGGTGAGAACCCCACTTCTCTGGGCAAAAGAGCAAATATTTAGAGTGTATTTAGAGATAGATCATGCTGGTTTAATAAAGTGACTGTGGCGGTTTGAATGAAAATGGATCCCCAAAAGAGTAGCCCTATATGGAGGTGTGGCCTTGTTGGAGTAGGTGTGGTATTGTTGGAGAAAGTTTGTCACCGAGGACGCAGGCTTTGAAGTCTTCTTATGTATGCTCAAGATGCCACCCAGGGTCTCTAACAACTTCCTGTTGCCTGGAGTCTAAGATGGAAGCCACGAGGCTTCTTCTTCAGCACCATGTCTGCTTGCTTGCCACCATGTGCACCATGATGACACTGAGCGAAACCTCTGAAAATATAAGGCACCCCAATTAAATAATTGATTAAGAGTTGCCCTGGTCATGGTGCTGGTGTCAGCAATAGAAACCCTAACTAAGACAGTGATGTTTGTAGGTTCTCCTCCAAGATCCGTTACTTAACTATTCCTGGGTTAGGTTTCAAGTAAGAGGATGCTTTCTCTCTTGTTGGGAAGATCCTAGTCCAATTAGTCAACCACCAGTTACTGCCAAGGTATGTGTGTCATGATGCCCCCCTTAGGATTATCATGCCATGCTGGTAGTTGTGGTCCATAAGTATTATGGTGGTTTGAAAGAAAATGGCCCCAAAAGGGTGTGGAATTATTGGAAGGTTGGCGTGGTTGGGGTAGGTGTGGCCTTGTTAGAGGAAGTATATCCGTGTGGAGACGGGCTTTGAGGTCTTTTGCTAAGGCTTTGCTCAGTGTCACAGCCTCTTTCCTGTTGCCTGGGAGACGTAGGACTCTCAGCTACTACTCCAGCGCCACATCTGTCTGCACGCCATCATGCTTCCTGTGCTGATGATAATGGGCCGGAATCTCTGAAACTGTAAGAAAGCCCACCACAATTAAATGCTTTCTTTATAAGAGTTGCTGTGATCATGCTGTCTCTTGACAGCAATAGAAACCCTGACTAAGACAGGACTCACAGTTGGACAGCACTGTTGGTTGCTTTCCTACTTTGCAAGCTTATTTAGTGTCTTCTGGTACCAAGAAAGCTGGTCCTCAGATAAAAGGTTTTCTAGTCAATTTCAGCTAAGGGGCCGTGTGTCTGAAGTTCAAGGTATCTTCAGCAATAGAGACTTATTTTTCACCTCTGGGTGAACCTCAGTTTTGATATTAATGATATGTGACACATAAAGGAACCAGTGACTAAAGAAACATGTGGTGGGATTTATAACAGGTCTTTAAGATTTAACAATGCTTCATCGTGGTTTTCTATAGCAACACAAAGCCAGTGTCGGACTGCAAAACTTATCTTCCTTCTTCTTTCTCTGTGCTTGACCACTCTCCTTTCCATGTGTCCGCCCTGTACTCATAACCTCTCTTTTCCTTTATAAGCTCATTTAGCCAAGGGTAGTGACTGAGGTACAATGGTAGAGAATTTGCTGGATTCTGTTGCAAGCATGCAAAATCAGCAAGTCAGTCAATCTATCTGTCAATCAGTCTGTCTGGAATTGACAGCTATGTGTGACTGAGTTTATCTTATCACTGTGCTGTGTCTTTAATTTCTAGTTACAGCACTGACGGTCTTTGCTTTAGTTTAAAACAATTGTCAGAGGAGATGTGAGAAGCATCTTTGCATCACAGGTGTCCTAGGTACCTCTGGCATCCTATTCCATTGCATCACAGGTCTCCTAGGTACCTCTGGCATTTTAGTCCATTTCATCACAGGTCTCTTAGGTACCTCTGTCATTCTAGTCCACTGCAGCACAGGTCTCCTAGGTACCTCTGGCATCCTAATCCATTGTGTCACAGGTCTCGTAAGTACCTCTGGCATCCTAGTCCATCGCGTCAGGTCTCCTAAATACCACTGGCATTCTAGTCCACTGCATCACAGGTCTCCTAGGTACCTCTGGCATCCTAGTCCATTGCATCAGGTCTCCTAAATTCCGCTGGCTTCCTAGTCCACTGCATCACAGGTATCCTAGGTACCTCTGGCATCCTAGTCCATCGTCACTGCTTCCCTCCTATTCTGGTGCCTCTGGTCTTCCTCTCCACAGTGAAGAGGCATTCGTCAGAGCATTCCAAGCACATTCTCCAGCCTCATATTAGAAACCTGCTTCTTCCAGTCTGGCCTACTTTGCCCTGTAATATTAGAATGCAGATAAGCATGGAGGTAGGACGTGCCGATGGGGTCATTACCGAGCTGATCCTGCTTCACAAGCTATCCATTTGCAGTGGGAAAGTTATGATGTGAGTCACAATTGGATTTCAAAACCACACGTTTGTCACTCCATATCCAGGGGAGACAGAGATTAATATTTCAAAATTTCTGAGGTGGCTCTGTGTATCTGCCTTGTTAAAATACATAATCTCTGAAGCCTGAGAGATAATGCCTTGAAGTTGAAACTATGATTATTTATTCGCCACAACTTCAGCATCATTTATGCGGCAAAGGATGAAAAAAGGATGACACTCCTCAACAACACCACTAAAACCACATTTAATACAGATTTAAACAGACAGCTGCTCGTTTGCTGGTTCCCCTGCTTATTGTAAACACATAGGGTTTTAGCAGCTGTGCCAGGGCTCTGTGCACAGTATAATAAGACAAATGTGAGTGGGTGCATTTAGATTGTAGCTTAATCTCCTGAAATATTGCTGTGATCAATTACTGTAGCATCATGGTACACAAATGTCCTCTTTAAATCAAAACGATCTGCCCACTTGTGAATACCAGCTCAGTGCTTTGCTTCAGGGAGAATCTGTGGGAAGGAAATTAATGCATAGAGAAATACTTTGTAATCAGAATATTAACATTTTGATTGAATTGATGGAACATTTAAATGTAAATATTCAATTGTCAAGACCAAGCTTGGGAGGGATGCTGTATCACACATGTGAAATCTGAACCCCTTTCCTTGATTAGAGAGAATTCCTTTTTTTTTGTTTTTTGTTTTTTGAGACAGGGTTTCTCTGTGGTTTTGGAGCCTGTCCTGGAACTAACTCTTGTAGACCAGGCTGGTCTCAAACTCACAGAGATCCGCCTGCCTCTGCCTTCCAAGTACCACTGCCTGGCAGAGAGAATTCTTTAATAGATGAAGAAGTAGCAGACCAAAGGACTTCCTGTTAAATACAGAAGGGTGGGCATTGTTCATTTTCCCATATGTGCAATATGCATATTGGCAGCTGTAAAGACAGAGGTTTTAGGCTAGTGGTCATTGATGGATGTAACCCGCCCAGTGGGTCAGTGATTCCAAGGTCCAGAAGAGGCGCTATCTGAAAGAGACATGGGTGGGAGACAGGAAGGAGACCAAGCAAGAGCCAGACAAGATTCTGTTCTCCATTTGTCAAGTTCTCTTTTTATTGGTAGAATGGTTGTGGCTTATATAGTCCTTGAATGAGGAATTTGGCTTGGGATGGGGGCAGGGGCATGGTAAGGGCAGGAAGGGATCTTGCCGGAGCAGCACTGGTTACAAGTTGACACACCTAGTGTTCTCTATGCAAGCGGAATTGTTCCTTTTGTGATTCCAACCACAAACAATTCTCTAGATAGTTGGAATGTGGGGCGGGTTCCTCTAACAGATAGCTCTCAAGATAGTTGAATGTGGGGCTCCCCGCAAACATCCTTAGGACAATAGTCCCTACTATAATCTTTGGGAAAATGGCTCCTGACAGATGGAATGTGTAATACTTTGCCTCAAGCAGTAAGCAGGACAACAGAGCAGAAAGATACCGGTGACACGGTGTGACCTCAGCTGTGGATGAGAGAGCCAAATCCATCCCCACATCTGTGTGACCATAGCCAAGTCACTTTACGTTCCAGGCTCATTTTTTTCACACTAGTCAAATAAAGGCAATGATACTTACCTTTACGAATTCACCTGAGAGGCTGGAGAGATGGCTCAGAGGTTGAGTCTAGCTGCTTTTGCAGAGGACCTGAGCTTGATTCATTGCACCTGCATTTCCCAGCTCACAACCATCTGTAGCTTCAGGTTCAGAAGGTTGGTAGGGCTTCTGGCATCCAAAGGACATCTACCCTCACATGCACTTACCCCCACTCACACATATACATAATTTTAAAAATCTTTAACAAAAATCACCTGAGTGGACAAGGAAGATGGCTCGGTGGGGACTGGAGTCTGGATCCCCGGCATCTACATATAAAAAAATGGATGGCTGTGATGGTCCTCGTATAATCCCTATGCTTAAGAAGTAGAACTGAGCAGAAACTGAGAATCCTCAGTAGCTGAGTCACCCTGACTCAGTAAATAAAGGGAGGAGCAATCTAGGAAGACACCTGCATGACAGCTGCCACACACAGGTGCAAAAGTTCACTCACCCCTGCACTTACCTGGCTGAAAAATGCATACAAATACTCATAAATACTCATGACACCTCTCTCTCTCTCTCTCTCTCTCTCTCTCTCTCTCTCTCTCTCTCTCTCTCTCTCTCGTTTATGCGTGTGTGCGTGCACACATACATTGTGAAAAAAATATACCTGGCTTTCATGTGAATTGAATGATACAAAAGTTTGGAACTTTAGCAATGACTTAGCATCTCCACTAGACAAGAAATACATTTATTTATTTACTTTTGAGACAGGGTTTTGCTGTAGTTTTAGAGCCTGTCCTGGAACTAGCTCTTGTAGACCAGGCTGGCCTCAAACTCACAGAGATCTGCCTGCCTCTGCTTCCCGAGTGCTGGGATTAAAACCGTGCAACACCACCACCTGGTTCAGTTTTGTAATTTTAATAGAATTTTGTAAGATGGATCTGTATAGGCTTCTCTATCTCTGTCACCTACAATCTTTGCCTCCTGACTACTTTTGTTAGGATTTGACATAAATGACTCGATTCAATACTGATTTATTTCAGACTAAAATCTGCCCTATTCTCTAAAATCAAAGAGGGATCTGAATTTCCTTTGGACAACAGATTTTGAGTAAAGATCTTCCTGATTTAGCTTGTATTCTGATATTTCTTTCAGCCCATTTAAAGATGAATCTCTTTAAATGACTGGGTTTATTGTAAAGTGAATGTCTAGGTTGCTCTTGTTTGGTAGGGGTTGGTTGAGAGAGTTTGACTTTGATACATAATTAGAAGTGGGGCTATTTTCTTGGTCAAAAGAAATATTCTCACCAGCCATTCATTGGGCAGAACTTAGTATGTGGGATGGCTAAGACCCAAATGGCCATCAGATCACTTGCTTAGGAAGCAAGAGTCTTCAGAAGGTGTAAAAATTTGAAGGGCTAGCTCTGGGTTCATCGAGGAATTCTGCCTCAATAAAGTAAAGTGGAGAGCAGCGATGAGTGTGATTTCACACTTGGTGAGAACATCAGTGAGTGTGATTTCACTCTCAGTGAGAGCAGCGATGAGTGTGATTTCACTGTCTCTGAGAACAGCAAAATTTCAGTGTTGGTGAAAGGAACGATGAGTGTGATTGAGAGCAGCAATGAGTGTGATTTCACTCTTGGTGAGAACAGCAGAGAGTGTGATTTCACTCTCAGTGAGAGCAGCGATGAGTGTGATTTCACTGTCTCTGAGAACAGCAAAATTTCACTGTTGGTGAAAGGAACGATGAGTGTGATTGAGAGCAGCAATGAGTGTAATTTCACTCTTGGTGAGAACAGCAATGAGTGTGATTTCACTCTCGGTGAGAACAGCAATGAGTGTGATTTCACTCTCGGTGAGAATAGCAGAGAGTGTGATTTCACTCTCAGTGAGAACAGCAGAGAGTGTGATTTCACTCTCAGTGAGAGCAGTGGTGAGTGTGATTTCACTCTTGATGAGAACAGTAATGAGTGTGATTTCACTGTTGGTGAGAGGAATGCTGAGTGTGATTGAGAGCAGCAATGAGTGTGAATTCACTCTTGGTGAGAGCAGCAATGAGTGTGATTTCACTCTTGATGAGAACAGTAATGAGTGTGATTTCACTGTTGGTGAGAGGAATGATGAGTGTGATTGAGAGCAGCAATGAGTGTGAATTCACTCTCCGTGAGAGCAGCAATGAGTGTGATTTCACTCTTGGTGAGAGCAGCAATGAGTGTGAATTCACTCTTGGTGAGAGCAGCGATGAATGTGATTTCACGTTTGGTGATGGAGAAGGAACAAGGCCAAGTAGGATCAGAAAATTGTACAGCATCGCTTCACAAATGAAGAAACTGTGGTAGAAGCGGGGGAGGTGAGAATGGCTGAGAATGATTTGAGAAATACGTTCATAGATTTAACTCCACACAGATTTAAACTATATCCAGGTAACCACTTCCATTTCCCAAGGAAGTGATCTCTGTGTTTGTTCTGTTATAAACAGCCTTCCAAGTTGGTGCTGCACAGATCCCCTTTCCTATCCCAATGGCTCTATTCAGCATCCTCTCCAGCCAGGCTTTGGAATGAGAGACTCTCCGCAGATGTCAGACAAGCTAGTCAGCATTACACAGGGAAAGAGAACACTAATTCACTGTCTCATGCTCACCATGTTTCCCCTCCTGACCTCTTCCTCCACATCAAAGGAAGGGCTGCTGACCTACCTTGAACTAAAGAAGAAAGCACCCCTCTCCTCAGGAAACCATCATCACAGAATCATTGGGAGGAAAGACACACATTTGAAGAGTATGGATAATTGTACCAATCGCTTCAGTCAATCCTCCATACAGAAGGGTGGAGTGTCACTTTTTTAAATACCAGAGAAGAGAAACAGGGTATGGGGAAAGTTCCTGAACCTCATTCATGTGTGTTGCCACAGGGTCTGGGAATCCCAGGAGTCTTGGCATTGGGGTTAGTGGGTTTGACAACAAAGGCAGAAAGTGTCTCCGGTAAGGAACTGTCTAATTAATCACAGGCTATCAGAGCTCTTCAGCAGGAAGAGTCTCAGAGGTCTTAACGACCCTCCTCAGCAATGTTAAAACCCAGCTTGGTATGACTTCATTTTCTTAGAGACACAAGATTGATCTGGCTATTGGTGAGTGGAGACACCAAGGCTTCATTCCATAGACGGTGTCATTAAATGGGAAGATTAAGTGCCCTTGCATAAAGGCGCTAAGAAGACGGAGTGATTCACCGGGAACACAAGAAAGATAAAGAAAACTCAGAAATATGGATTTTAAAAGGCGAAACCTCAGACTCTACCTCATTTATTAGCATCATAAAAGGTTTAGTGGAGAGTCTGAGCTAAGAAAAATGGTTCCTTTGTGTCAAATCTTTAGGGATGTGGGAAAGAAGAGCTAACTGAGTCTGGTATCCCTGAAGAGTGCCTTATTTCTCTGATAGGCTGTTTTGTGTCCCTCTAAGTTTTTCAAGACTGACAGGAATGGAAGGACTTTTTCTTCTTCTTTTTTAAATTAAAAGTCCAGCAGATTGGGACAGCTCAACTATTTCCCTTCAAGGGGCTTAGAGGCAGATTTGTTAAAGGGCTCCTATTTCATTATTCCTTTCCTGAGTTCCCATGGCCCTTCCCTCCAGGCATCCAGTAACTACAACGTCAATCCTTACCCACTGCAAGACATAGGAGGAGCCAACTTCTGACTTATGAAGAGTTTTATGACTCTGATGGCCTCACTATTGGGGAGGGTTACTGACCTCTGAACCCACCCTGACTGTTGAAGCGGGACACATGTGACATGGACTAGTATTCATCAAATAATGAAGCCAGTTTTTAAGATTCAATTGTGCAATAGACGTGAATACAGGATTTTGGGAATCAACTGTCTAGTGGCCCATGTGTGGGTGAAGCACAGTAGGAGACGGAGAGAGATGGGGCCTGTGTTAGCAGGAGTATTTTTTTCCTTGGCAGTCCAATCTTAAATATGCCCTGCAGGGTGAATGGGACATTTTTTAGGAGGACTTAGCTCAGGAGTTCTCCCATTTGCTGTCTTATATGTGTTCTAGATCCTTAATAAGGGTCTAGTGCTTAGCATATATTTTGGCATCCCATTCATTCCTCATTCCACACTCAGTGTCAAAGGAATATCTCTTTTTAAGTTATTCTGGAGGAGACAAAAGAAAACTAAGATCTAGCCACCCAACCCAACATCTTTCTAGGATTTGTGATTCAAACATCAATATGTTCTCGTAGACCTTTAAACTTAATAGTTCCAGGTGAAGGTTGTCTTGTGATGTTTAGCTGCTTAAAGAAGGCAGCCAACACACCACAGGAAACCACTGAAGGCTTTGAGGTGGGTGGGTAGGGATTCCAAACTAAATTTAGATTAGGCAATCAGGTTTTAGCACATGAGATGTGTGCAAGAGTTTTGGTCTCAGAGAAGGAGGGATAAAGTCCTGTTGTGCATAAACATGCTATGTGGTATAGGAGGTCCTTCTGTTTATGTGTTGCTTTCATTGGTTGAATAAAGAAACTGCCTTGACTTTTTGATAGGGCAGAACTTAGGTAGGTGGAGTAGACAGAACTGAATGCTGGGAAGAAGGGCAGAGTGGCAAAACACCATGAATCTCCTGCTTGGGATGGACACTGGTTAGAATCTTGCTGGTAAGCCACAGTTATGTGGCAATACACAGATTAATCGAAATGGGTTAAATTAAGATGTAAGAATTAGCCAATAAGAAGTTAGAGCTAATGGGCCAGGCAGTGTTTAAATGAATACAGTTTCTGTGCGATTATTTTGGGTGTAAGCTAGCCAGGCAGCTGGGATGAAACAGGGGCCCCACTCCCTACAACAGATATGATCACCCTGTGAGGGAATATGGATAGCTATTGTACATATTTGGAAAACTTGATATAAGGGGAGACTGTGTATTTCCAAAAGGAGACTTTGAGTTCCCCTGGGTCCCTGGGTGTAAAAGTATAGTTCTTCATAGTCTGGTCTCGCACAGCTCCCTTAGTTTACTCCACCCTGTGTTCCTCCAAGGGTACCAACTCCCAGCCCTAGTTACTCTGACACAGCTTTGCTTGTCTTTCATGATTCTGTATTGTCGTAGTGGGCAGATGGACTAGAAGTAAATCCCCACTTCAGTAATTTGACAGAGTTCCTGAGCATCCAACAAGTATTGGGCATCATAGAAATGCAACTGTGGGTAGAGAAGACAGGCTGGCCTTTCCCCAGAATTCAGTACGAAGGATGCTGTACTGTTTTCCGCCATGCTGACAGCATTGTCGTGTGGACCCCTTGAGAATGCCCCTGGTCACAGCCAAGTGGAACACTGCCTCTTGTGTCGACAGTTTCTCTTTTCTGAGCATCCTGCAACCGCGAGGCTTGCTTCTATCTCTTCTCTGTCAACAGAGATCTCAAGGACAGTAGGGTTCACTTTGTATCGTCAGAGCTCACACACTCATGTCTCAAGTGGCTAAGAAGCACTCTAAGTATGTTCAGAGTGTTCCTGCATATCCCAGACACCCTGCTGGCAGGGGTCTTTGTATCAACATGGTCTTAAGCACTCAGCAGGACTCGGAAAGCATATCTTTATGTGCTTCAGTTTTGTTAGGATTAGAGGGCATTCTTAGATATTTTCTTTTAAAATGCTTGCAGGGTGTTAAGGCTTAGGACATAAGAGTTACACCTCAAGCATAGACTGTACCACCAATAAAGGATGTTTGTGTTTCTATTTCTCTCCTGTTCATGTGCCATGCAGCTTGTGTAAGGTGCATGGAAGAAAACAAATGCCTGTATCCAAGTAGCAGAACACACGTATGACGAACAGCTCATTTTCCTGGATGAGATTTGGGTGCACTTTTATACTACATGAACATTTTGGATTTCCATTTTCCTCCATGAAGTGTTTTCTTAGGCCACAGGGTCTATAGTTGGACAATGAGGATAACCAGTGTCAAATGTAGTAACGGAAGGGGAGGGAAGGGGGACAGTTATATATATTCTCTACGGCTGGTGGGTTGGTTATTGTAAGGCTCATCAGGGACATGGAAGCTAAGAAATACATCTTAGTCGAGCCTCCTACTTCACAAACTTTGAAATGAAGGGACTGGAAATATCAGGTTATAGATACATAGTTAGCTCGTAGCTGTGAGAAGGTTAGAATGTGTATCTTTTGGTTTTAAATGCAGATTTAATTTTTAAAATTTTTGTGGTCTTTCTTTTAGTAAAGATAGCCTGGCCTTTGGTTTTATATAATGGACTAAAGAAAGAGGCTTTTATTTGGGGGAATTATGACACTTAATAACTGGGCATCCCAATCTGAAGGCATCTAAGTTTATTGGATTCTTTTATGCTTGGCAGGAATTCTAAAATCTTATTAAATCAGTGATGTGGGCTTCCCCTCTGTATTTTGTGAATATGTTTTATTACCATTGATTAATAAAGAAGTTGCATTGGCCTATGTCAGGGAAGACGATAGGTAGGCGGGAAAACTAAACTGAATGCCAGGAGAAAGAAGGCAGAGTCAGTCAGATGCCATGAGCTGCTAAAGGAGAAGGATGCCAAAACCTTACTGGTAAGCAACAGCCTTGTGGCAATACACAGAATAATAGAAATGGGTCAATTTAAGATGTAAGAGCTAACTAGGAATATGGCTGATCCACTGGCCAAACAGTGTTGTAATTAATATAGTTTCTGTGTGTTTATTTGGAATTGAACAGCTGCAGGCCCTGACAGGACAGAAAATTCCAGTAACAAATGGTGTCCAAAAAATGCAAATCAAAACAACTCTGAGATTCCATCTTATAACTTCAAGAATGACCAAGATCAAAAACACTGATGACAACCTAGGTTGAAGAGGATGTGGGGTAAGAGAACATGCCAGCATTGCTGGTGAGAGTGCAAACTGGTGCAAGCCCTTTTGGATATCAATATGGCATTTTCTCAGAAAATTGAGAAACAATTTTCCTCAAGACCCAGCAATACCACTTTTGGGTATATACCCAAAGGATGCTCAATTGTACCACAAGGACATGTGCTCAACTATGTTCATAGCAGCATTGTTTGTCATAGCCAGAACCTGGAAACAGCCTAAATTTCCTAAATTTGACTGAAGAATGGATAAGGAAAATGTGGTACATTTACATAATGGAGTACTACAAATCAGAAAAAATAATGACATCTTGAAATTTTCAGGCAAATGGATGGAACTAGAAAACATCATATTGACTGAGGTAACCCAGACCCAGAAAGAAAGACAAATATAATAAGTACTCACTCGCAAGTGGCTTTTAGACATAAAGCAAAGAAAACCAGCCTACAGTTTACAATCCGAGAGAACCTAGACAACAATGAGGACCCTAAGAGAGACATACATGGATCTAAACTACATGGGAAATAGAAAAAATATAAGATATCTTGAGTAAATTGGGAACATGAGGACCGTGTGAGAGGACAGAAGAGGAGAGAAGAGGAAGGGAGGGGAGCAGAGAAAAATGTATAACTCAATAAATTAATAAAAATTTAAAAATCAAAAAGAAAACAAATGGCACCCAAACATTTGGCATGAATTTCCACATAAAGCCTCAAAAAACTTTAAAAAAAAGAAAAGACAGACAAGAGTCAAGCACAGCTTCTTTGTAACAGCATTGTCTCAGGTGGGCTCTGTTGGCCATTAGCAAGCAGAGGCCTTGCTCCTTTAAAAGAGGCTTTCTGACTCAACATTAGCAACAAAAACCATGCAGCTCTTTTAAGAGGCCCTGCCACCAAACACTTAAATAATGTTTATGAGCAGCCAGCAGCATTATTTTTTGTGGAAGCATGGGCCTAGAACTCCATAAAGTTGTGGCAATAAGGGTGGCTCCCGCCAGTACTTCCTCCATGAAGCTAGATTCTCAGGAAGCTAAGGAGTGGGCAGAGCCAGCCACCAAAGCTGCAGCTTGAATCCTAGCCATGCTGCTTAGCAGATTAAAAACTCATGTGCTCAGAAAAAGAGAGAGAGAGATACAGTAAAGACAGATTCAGACGGAAATAAGAAGAACAAACCTCTAACTGGTTATATTTAAAAATATACATAGGGTTGAGAGACAAAAGAAAAAGGATAAAGTCCTTAAGAAAGAAATAAAGTAGTTGTGTGTGGTGGCATATGCCTTTAATCCCAGCACTTGGAAGGCAGAGACAGGTGGATCTCAGTGTGTTCAGAGATCCTTGTCTACAGATGAGATCCAAAGATATACTGAGAAACCATGTCACAAAAAACACAAATTAAAAAAAATAAAAGTAAAAGAAATAGAAAAAAGCTATGTAAAGATGGAAAATTCTTAAAGAGTCTGACTTATGTATATTACTGTGTCTTCTTTGAATTTTTGACTGTGAATGAGCTAATTACCAAGAGACATTTCAATGTAGGGCTGCTAAGCTAAACCAACATATATATTTTAAAGTTGCTTGACTTTAAAATTTGAGTCTAAGGATATGTTACTTTAGAAAAAGAGATTTTGCTTTTGTTTCTAAAGAGGATGGGAACCTGTGAATTCCTTATAGGCTAATGAGGTTTGGTGGAACAAGAGCCCCTGAAAGGTCTCAATGAACCCTAAAAGTTCTTTGCCCAACAAACAACAGGATGCAGTTTGGAGAAGACTATGCCCAAATTCCCAAAATGATTGTTTATTATTGTTTATTTTCATTTTAGAAGTATTAGCCATAAATGATTAATGGTAATAGTCAATTTCTAAAAAAAATAAGGAGATAATATATAGAGATGAATACTTTGCATTGGTATGGATCTTGGTGTAGTATAAAAACTTAAGATCAATTTTGTTATGCTGTGTATATATATTTCTTCTCTTGTTTAAAGTATTGTGCAGCTGTTTAAAAATGTAAATGTATAGTTAAGAAATATACATTAATAGATAATAATCTATAATAATTGAACTTTAAATTATGTTAGTTAGATTTTTTAGATATACAGAGATATATTTTAGTTAATCTTCAACACTTCAAAGGTGTATAGAAATTGGCATTTAAAATGTTTTAAGAACTTGGACTTTTCTCTACATATCTGCATCTGGAAGCACCAAATACTTCAGAGAGGTTGCTGGGCATTGAAAACTGTCATTATGGAAGTTGCCTTCAATGTGACAAGGCTAACCATGTGGGCAAGAAACTGCTCTTGCCTGTACTGATTGATGATATGCTATATGAACTGGACATGCAGAACCCACAGAAAAGTGACTGCTGAACTTTCCAAAAGATGTGATGGTCCTTCAAAGTTCCTGCTTCACAGAAGAAACAGGCAGACATTCTGCATAACACAGAAGGAAGCAATCGATGAACTTTGCCAGTACCAGACACAACAGATCTTCCAACTTACTGCTTCACTGAAAAGTCTGCCACATACTATGGGCCTATAGGTTGACGATAGATACCCCAATATTACAGAAGAACTTTGGGTGATTATAGAGGCAGTGAGAGTTCTCTGTCTTTTCTAGAACTTTGGAAATTACTTACAGTTCACTTCCGGTTTATGTAGGTAATATTATGTCCTTATGTGTCTTTGATGGAGTTGAAGACTAGATTGTCATAATTATAGTTTTCATTTAGGTATGATAAAAGGTAAATTGGATATAAAACTTTAGACTCACAAAGAGAGGATAGATGATAGAGTAGTTTCCTTAATTTGCCAAATGTCAATGGATTAAATATTGTAACTGTAATTCTTATTTAATAACTGTTTTGTATATGTAATTTAAGTATGTTAAAGTTGAAATCTTCCTTTTTATTTATACAGAAAAGGGAAGATGATGTGGGATTCCCCTTTGTATGCTGTAAATATGTTTTATTACCATTGGTTAATAAAGAAGCTGCTTTATCCTATAGCAGGACAGAGTATAGGTAGGTGAGGAAACTAAACTGAATACAGGGAGAAAAAAAGGCAAGAATCAATCCAATGTGATGTAGCTGCTGAAGGAGAAAGACACCAGAACCTTCCTGGTAAGTCACAGCCTTGTGGATATACACAGATGAATAGAAATGGGTTAATTTAAGAAGTTAGAGCTAACTAGGAATATGCCTGAGTCATTGACCAAACAGTGTTGCAATTAATATAATTTCTGTGTGTTTATTTGGGACTGAATGGCTGTAGGACCAGGCAGGACAGAAACTTCTATTTACAAGTTGGGTTTCTTTACTATCACAATTCCTGGAAAATATATTTGAGTATCTTTATCACCACGATAACAATGAATTCTTCCATTTCTGTGTGTGTGCGTGTGTATAGATGTTATGCATATAAATTCTATATAAGGTTATATAGATTATCATACAATATTTTAAATGGTAATATAATAACATAAAATACTCCCCCCCACAAACACACATTTCTAAATGTAGATTTTTGATATGCTCTAGATTGGAATACCAAAGAGCTAGCCATGAAAGATAAATAGCTTGTAAGCTGGGATCTACTTGACATTTTATTCTTTATTTAAATTAACATGTATAATTTATAAAAGGAGTGAGACATGTTTGCCTATTGACTCCCTGAGCAAAATATTTTTCCTGTATCTATGGTGGCCATTTTCAGGCTTGCTCATTTGCTTCCTCTACAGTTTATCCACCACCTTCTTGTTCTGATTCTCTGTAATCTGATAGCAACATATGCTGGCTCCACTCTTTCCTCTGTGTGAGCTCAGCTGCCATGCTGGGCAAGGAAAGTTTTCCAAGGGGAATATTATGTGGGAGTATTTGGGTAATCTCAGTGATTCAGATTTACCCATTCAGCAAGTCATATATGACTACATCACCAAGTATAGTAGCAAAATGAATTCAATTTTAGAGTATTTTACATGAATGTATGGTTAGTTGGGGACACAAAAGAGGCAAAAAAGTAGTGATTACCTGAAAAGTCAGAGCTGTGTGAAGAAATGGCATGGGCACTTTACAGTTTGTGACTGCTAAGAGATATCAGAAGAAGAAATGACATTTGTGTGCTTGAGCGTTTGGGGTTGTGGGCCATTTGAGCGAAAGCTGAATGAATAGGTAGGAAAGAGCTAGACAAAGCAGGAGGGAATATTCTTGAATGATGAATGACTGAATAAAGGCTTCAGGTCAGAAAGAAATGTAGCTGTGAGAGGAACTTGAATTTATCCCCTCTGGCAGACGTGGCTGGGGAGTAGAGAAGAGGAAGCACAGACAAGCTACAACTTGGAAGCCGGAAGGTGGAGATGCTGGGAGACTCTGCAGACTATCTTTCTGGGCTGCTTTTACAGGGCGGGGGAATGAGCGATGGCAAGTGGATGAGTGGCCACTCCGTCATGTCGCCGGGGTCTCTGAGGTACTTACTCTCTGCCCCAGGGTTCTCAATGAGTGAGTTCAGTGTTTGTAGTTCTCATCCCTGACTTTAACTCATGTATCCCACGTGAACTCGGTTCACTTCTGCCTCATCTCCACTGCCTGGTTTTGGTTCATGTTTCTGTGGTTGTATGAAGCTCTACTGCAGCTGTCCCGAATTATAGTGGCCAGGGCTGTACACATTGTCCGAGCAGAGATGACGATAGACAAGCCGTGCTAAGGCCAGGTATTACTTTCTCAGGAACGTGGAGATGGGTAAGACAGTGGAGACAGCAGGAGGCCAATCAGAGTTCTTTTAATTGTGCAGATCTGATGTTTTGGGCAGGTAGAACTGTGTGAATTCCTTTCACAGCTTTTCTCCCCTTTGCCTGAGACATTGAGATATCACAGGTTTCGTTTAGTGAGCACTGTAAAAGCTGTCCCTCTTACGTTCATTTCTTTAGAGTCGCATACAGTTGTAACAGTTAACCTCTTTTAAATAGTTTTCCTTTTCCTTTTATTTCTCTGCTACTGAGAATAAAACTGAAAATTAAACCTTGAAATCAAATCCATAAATCTTAAGCTACTACTAGAACAAAGCTCACTAGCCAAGTAGTTAGCCTAAAAGACCCATATGCTGCCTGATCCCAAGAATTAAGCTGGATTCTACTTTTCTGTTACACACCAGACTTTATAAGAGAGAGTAGGAATTCAAGTGGCCCAGTGAAAGAAATCGTAGTTCCTAATAATGAGAAAAATTCAACCGTGTGTGTGTGTGTGTGTGTGTGTGTGTGTGTGTGTACGGGGTTACTGCACATCAAATTGCATATTAAGCAAGCATTCTAACACTGAAGTATGTTCCTAGTCCCTTTGGATTATTTTACTTTAAGATAGGTTTCAATAAGTTACCCAGAGCTGACTCTGAACTTGAATTCAGCCTCCTACATAGTTGGAGTTAAGATCTTGTGCCACCAAGTCTGGGAAAATGTTACCCATTCTTGTCTCTGTATTTTTATTAACTCAGCTCTCATACCCAACTTTCCCTCTACATTAAACAAAATTGATTGAACACAATGATAATACCTTGGAAGTAAAAATTTGGATTACCTTCATTCATCCAGGCCCAGAAGTTCTATTTAAAAATACTTAAAATATGTGTGACAGGACGCCAACCAATCAGAACAAAGAAAGCTAAAATGGTAAGACTGGGCCAAGAGTATCAGTTTTGTATGACTTCAGCTTCTGTTGAGGGAAGATTTTTTTTAAACTTTATTTTTATTTTATGTGCATTGGTGCTTTGCCTGCATGTCTGTATGAGGGTGCCCCTGGAACTGGAGTTAGAGACAGTTGCGAGCTGCCTTGTGGGTGCTGGGAGTTGAATCTGGGACCTTTAGAAGAGCAGTCAGTGCTCTTAACCTTGGAGACATCTCTCCAGTCTCTGTTGAGAGAAGATTTTAATGCAGCAATGGAGGTTATCAGGGAGACATGTGAGTGCCTTAGGAGATAGTCACTTGCCAAATTCATAAAAATATTATGATTGAATATTAGCTTTGACCCTATATTGGTTTACGTCACACCTTTTAAAGATCTGTTGAAAGATACATAAACATTAGGACTGTGATATTTCACACAGATCTATTATATTATCATCAGAACATGGTGTTCTTTTTTTAAATCCATGGTTACTATTTTTTGTTGTTGTGTTTGAAAGAAGACTTTTCTGATATTATTAGAGTCACTCTGCTCTCTCTTCTTCTTGGACTGATATAAAACTTGTCTATTTTTTTATCTGATTTGTGTCTTGATATTTCAAGTGCATTTTTTATAGACACCAAAATGTTGGGTCCTGCTATTTTGTACAATCTGACAATATTTGTCTTTTAAATGGAGTATTTAGAACATTTTTACTTAATGTGATTATTTCTGCATTGGTTAAAGTTCATTATATTATTCCTTATTTTCTGTTTGCTCATGTTTTCTTTGTTTGACATCTATTCATTTTATACCACATTTGGAGGGATTATTTTTAATCTCCTATTCATTATTGGATAAAATTCTTTAAAATAGTTCAGAGATTGATATTAAGATTTACATGTTTGAAACTCACAATAGGTTAGATTTAAGTGTCATTATTTCCTCTATGGTACAGGAACCTTATAAAAGTGTATTTTTATTTTTCTTCCTGTTGCCATTGGACCATTATAGCTATGCATTTTCCTTTTCTGTATATTATAATCTTCTCAAATATAGTGGAATTTTTATATAAAATTCAGCTTATATTGCAAAAGAGTAAACAATCAAAACCACATATTAATCCATATAATGACCATGTCTGGTCTCTATTCCTTTGCATAGGTTCAGATTTCCGTTTTCTTGTACTACAGATACTCAGCACACATGCGACTTACATGTATATGCCTTCAGGGCTGACAACTTTGTATTGGATAATCACCTGGGATAACCAATTGCCTGCGGAAGACTATTTCTCCCATTCTCAGCATTCCTTAGTTGCCTGTAGTTCTTTGTCTGGGTTTGGATGGAGCCCCACACGAGCCTCCACTTCCATGTTAGCACGTCTGTTGGTGCCATTTCTGCCCAGGTTTTGCTTAGAAAGGCATGTTGAAACATCATGAGTGTAGCTTAGCTGATATTTCTAAGAGATGCAGTTCACTGCTGCTAGCCTAGTCCCCTGGCTTGTGTGATCTTTCCATTCTGCTCTTCCTTGATGCCTCCTGTTGTAGATGGACCAATTGCGGCTGCGCACCACACAGTTCCTTGTCGTTTGTATTCTTATCAGTTGTGCCTTTTTTGTAATAATCTCTTTCGGTTGCAAAGAGAATTCTATGATGAGTGGTGAGGGCAATATTTATCTGTGAGCAGAAGGGTAATTTTTAGAATGCAGTTAGGAATTATGCTAACTTAGTGAGGTAGCAGTTGTAGGTTCTCCTCCTAGATCCATGACTTCACTAGGCCTGGGTAATTGGCTAGGTTTTCAGAATCAGGAATGGTTTCCCTCTTGTTGGGCAGCCCTTAAGTCCCATACTGTTAGTTACTGCCAAGATATTAGTGTCCTCTATTGAACTCTTAGGGTTGCTGGTTATTTTTGTGGGCCATAGGCAGCATAGCTTTCAAGGTACCAGAAGGTACAGCTCAAGCTTCCAAGGAATGGTGGGAGTAACCAAAAGTCTTTTTGCCATTTTTACTTATTATTTTATAAGCTTTTTATAAAAAACTTTCAGGTCATCAAAAAACTTTGCACACAGATATTTTTCATAAAGACTTAGTGTTTGTTTACCAAAAAAGGTCTTTGCTAGGTAAAACTTTGATTGGCAGTCTTTGTACTTTTAGTATGTTGTTGATGTCTGAGTTGATGACCCCACACCTGTGCACATATGGGCAGCGTTAATTAGACTCACTGGGTTCTTAAACAAAAAAGAGGATTGGAAGTGAGCTGGGAAAGTTTGAGGAAGTAGGAAGGATAGATATGATCAAGGTATATTATACAAATGGGTGACATTTTCTAATAGTAATACATTTGAAGTGGACTTTGCTTTATAGTATTTCTGGGTAGTGCTTCTCAATCTGAGGGTCAGGACCTGACTATCGGATATATGCATTATGATTCATAACAGTAGCAAAATTTCAGCAGCGAAAATAATTTTATGGCTAGGGATCACCACAACAGGAGGAAGTGTATTAAAGGGTCATAGCACTAGGAAGGTTGAGAAGCACTGGATGAAGAAACAAACCAAACCGAATGCAAACCAAACCCTGCCGTCTGCTGCACAATGCATTTCTTCGTTCGTGTTCTTCTAACTAATGCTGCTGCTGCTGGATTTGATTGTAATATGGTTTGCTTTTGTAAAAGTCCACAATCCTTACATTTGGAACTTTTATGTTTCTTGCATATGAACTTAAGAGTTTTTACAAATTTTGAAAGTAGCCAGCCATTATTTACTTAAAATCTTTATTTTTTTGCCTCCAACTCTTTTATTTCTGAAGACTGTATTCGTTATCCTGTTTTCTTTTTCACTAACTGGTTTGTATAGCCACATGTTCAGTTCATACACCTTCCTCTGCACTACATAATTTCCCATTAGCCTCATGCAGTGACTTCCCACCTCATGTCTTGTAGTGTTTGCTTCTTGGAGTTCATGCCATTGTTCTATATTCTGTGTCTTTACTGAACATGTCTGCCTTCCCTTAATTTCTTTAACATAAGTAATAAATTCATAATAACTGTTTCAGTGTCAACAAGACCACCTATTGACTTAATAACTAATAACTTATGTCATTTATTCACTGGTATAGAGCAAGGTTTTTCAGAAGTGATGATATTGATATTGGCTAGTTTCTGTTGTGGCGAATTTCCTGTACATGGTAGAAATTTTAGTATTATTTTTGTTTTGCAGTAGATACAATAACTTCTTAGTCCTGATAATTAACATTTTCTCGAGACAATGACTAATGTTCGTAGGTGGGAGATAGTGGGAAAGTTCCCTCAATTGACAATAGAGGGTTTAGATTGACGTTTCTTCTTATTTTGAACTGTATGCTTCTGCATCTTTAGAAAACTTTTTAAAAATCAGATGGCATGTATTGTGGCTTCATTTCTGGTTACTAGAGATTTTTGAATTCTTATGAATATTATTATATTTTGTTTTTGATAACATTAAGTTCCCTTCAACAACCAAATTCCTTGAATTGCTCAGCATTGTTAGGCATGAACAAAAAAGTACTTGTGCTAAGGTTTAACCTTTGCTCCACTAACAAGGCAGAATTTTACTGTGATTTTTCTGACACCATGGAGTTTATGAGGGTCACCACTGTGACTGACAGAAGCAATGGCTTTAATGGCCCTCTTCGAACGTCTGGAACTGTTTTAAGTTGTTCTTAGGGTTCATTTCCATGCTTACCAGAAGTCACCTGAAGACCTGCGGGGTGTTCCTCGCAGATCTGGGAATCACCTTACACATGCAGCGTTTTCTTCTCCAGGACTGTCTGTAGCAGAGTGTAGATACTGTTGTAAAACCTAGCTCTATTTGCCTTCTAGACTTCCCTGTCCCATCTGCTACACCCCAAAAGCTACACCCCAAAACACAGTGGTCTCACCTCAGCTTCTTTCCTGTGTGTGTCCTTGACAGACCTATGGTGGTCTAGGGCAATTGTTAACGTTATTTAGTTTCTGCCCTTTGGGGCCTCACTTCTTTCTTGTATGATGTTCAATGAAAAATATCATTGTTTTATGTATCTTAGTTTTTCTTTAACTTTCTTCATGTCCCTTCTTCTTACCTAGAGTCAGGAGTGCTTATATCTTCTTTAACACCCAATGAAGCCGAAGCCAATGCCAAGAAGGTGAATGTTACCTAAGGCGTGTGCTTGAGACACAGAACACATTTCATGCATGCCAGTTTCTGGCTCTGGTTAGTGATGTCCTGGTGTGGCACGAAGTATTGCTTGTGTCTCTTCTTGCTCTTGTACTTAAGCCTTACCAGGTTTTTAAAATTCTTTCCTGCCTCGGGACACTTCTACAAGATACTCTCACTGCCGAGCTCTTCCTGGCTTCCTTGTATGACTTTATCCTTCATGTCTAATGTGGGTAGTAGCTTCCCTCAGTATTGTTTCCCTCGCCCACTCTCTCAAAGCCTTTTTCATTTCTTTCATTACAATTAATAATTCCATTTTTTAAAATTTATCTGTACTAGTTCACTACCTACCTTTTCCTTTTTGCTGCTACTCTCATTGGATCCTAGGCTTTGTCTGCTATTTCACAGCTTGTGGACTGGTTGATTTTCAGGACGCTGGACAGGTATCCGGTCCACATCTGTTTGTGTTTATCAAATAGTATTCCAATGTGACATTGATGTAACTCCTCAGCAGGGACTTGTAGAGCTGATCTTACAAAGCAAGTCATCTTTAGAGCATCACTGTGTGAAGCAGAGCCCCATCTGAGCTCAGAAGTACTTAGAACAATTCACACACTATTTACTGTGTAGGTCACTCCAGTTTGATGCCACTTCAGGTACTCACCCTGGATGAAGGGGAAGAGTTCAGTGAGCATCTAACCAGGGTCCTTTACAGCAATAGGTTGTAGGGGTTTCAGATTTTTAAAATTATGATTTCTGTCTTCCTTATGAAAAGAGTAGGTAGTTAAAGCTATTGGACGCCCAGTCCCAAAGGAGACTAGATGAACGTGAGCTATTAAGGAATACAACACACTCTCTAAGAGAAAAGGAATTGTGATTTCTGAATATATATTGTGCATATTTGAATATGTATATTATAGACACTAGTTATTTACTTACCAAGTCAAGCCTCTACTAGTCTCAATGCTCAGAATATAACCTTGAGAGAAGATAAAGTATGTGCCACACACTTCCTATCATTTTACTTTCATCCCAATATTTCAACAAAGAAACTTGGTTCAGAGAGGCCAAATGCATTGCTAAAGTTCACTTCTTGTGAAGTGTCAACTGAGTGTTTGAAAGCGGGTTTCCTTGACAACAGAACGTGGATTCTTCTCCATGTACGAGTCTGGCTCTTCAAAAGCACTTCACAGGCCAGTGAGATATGATACCTCGAAGACAAAGTAGACTCCTGGTTGTGCTAAGCAGTAGGCAGTAGCCCAGGGCGTGGGTCGCTACCTCCGTGTTTCACCTGGGCTAGAGTGAGCATGAGAGAAGTCATGGTGGGCTATAGTCATTGAACGTGTGTTCTCCAAGGCTGATTGGCTGGCAAGAATGGTCCCATGCTGAAAAGTGAGGTGAAATAACATTTTCTCTCTACCTCTTATACTGACTTCTGATATTACATAAAACATCCCACAGTTTACCAAACTATAAAATGGCTGAAGAAGGTGATGGCTTAGATGGAAGAGAAAGATATCAAGGAAATAGAATCTTGGGTGGAAATCAGTTTCTGCATGTGATATCACCTGTCCTTAAAGAAAAATACATTGAGGGGCAGGGAGGTGACTGATTGGCTAAAGGCGCTTGCTGCCATGCCTGACCCCAGACTCTATCCCTCAGAACTCCAATGGTGGAAGAAGAGACCTAACCCTCACCAGGTTGTCATGGACCCTCCCCATGCATGTCATTACATGCACAGATGCACACACACAGACTTTTATACACACACAAACCTACACACAAAATTATATATAAAACAATAATAAAATAATTAAAATGAAAATGTCTTCATATCTTCAACTCTCTCTGGATTGCTTTTTGAAATATTTTAAATATTTTGGTAGAACTCTTCTTAAAAACTGGATATGCTAAAATATAAAAAGTCTCTTATCTATAAAGTGATCCTATTGTCAATGTCAAGAGTTCCATGCTTAGTTATGCATTTCTTTGGATTCATTGTTTAATAAGCATTCTGCAGAACCAGTGATCATTTTAGTGGCCAAGTATGGCATATGTGTTAAATGCATAATGCTCACATTTGGGTTGTTTTAATAGATCACTGTTTTACAAGTCCTGAGGCCCTAGTGACTGGGGACTGAGACTTTGATGTGGTAAGACAGATCCAAAAATGCCGGCCCAGTGTTAATCCCCCACCAACCCTCAGCTTGCTCTCCATAGCTCCAGTCACATTCCTAGTATACTACACAGGGAAATGCAGACTTTTGTTGCACCCAGCGAGCTAGTAAATAGGTTTTCTGAGATCACCCAAACCTGCCACCATAGCAAATACGCAGGCATAAATGACAAACTAGTAAATGAGGGTGATCAAGTTCTACTTTATTTATAGGCCGTATTTTAAGATACTATCATTTGTATCTGTCATTTTTTCAACCACTTACATTTATCATTATTATTTTGTAAAGGCCAGTCTGCTGACCCCTGCCTTTAGCCTCTGCTTACGTGCCTAATTCTTACGACAAGCTTTGTCTTCCTCTCTTCCTACTTAGAGCACAAAAATTCAACTGGTCTCGGAGCTCTGCCTTCTTTGAAACCCTACCCCTCTTAACCATCGCAAACCCAGGATTCATATCCCGCATGACATTTTGGCTTTGATGGCTGGCATGCTTTATCTGACTCACAATGGTTGTAGTGGCAGTACATCAAACTAAGGGATTGCCAAATATTGCGATTCTGCATGCCTTCAAAGACCTGCAGTTTAAGGACTGGCAAGCTACAGTTAGTCGAAAGGCTGAGCATTCTAGCTCCTATGTGCATGACGCCTAAGCTGGGCGTCTTCCAGAGGGGGTCAGAAGGACTCTCTAGTGCTTTGAAATAAGATCAGTGAGAAGCATGTGACCTACAAAGAAGAAAGAGATGTCCCCAGCAGTAGAAAGATGCACCAAGCCCATCTGGACAATGAAATCTGGCCAGCCGTTTGTGGCTATAACAATGTTGCCTAAAGCAACAGTTTACCTCCAGGTTGGAAAATGACAGCAATAAAAAATACACAGAATCTGGACAGAGAGATAAATTCTAGGAAAAAAAAGTAAAAGAAAAAAAAGAAAGAAAAAAGGACCCCCACTAAGGGGAGAATGAAAGGAAAATATTTGTATACATATATAAAAAGGCCTTATCTTCTTCCCTAACACATTTCTTTGAAGATACAAATCGATGGTTTCTCGTTATTCCTGTTAGAGCGAAAAACAAAAACCCTGAGATTTATAAGCAGTGTTGTTTATTTATCATCCAAAACCTCTCCTCATACCATATGGTTGTGAAATTTACAGAGAGGAGATTGCCTGCTTAATTCAATGGCTCTGGCAAAGCTAGCAGGCAGGGAGAGCATCCCAAAAGCTTCCTCAACACATGTGTCAGCACGCAAGGCATGGAGCCATGATTGCCCGGGAGCAGAGGGAGCCCTTGTCTCTACAGCAGAAACCACAGCTTAGTGAGGTAGAACAGCTAAGAAAGCAGCACTCAGTTCCACCTTCTCGTACACTACAGAGATGCAGAGACCACGAGGAAGAATGAGAGGCCAGTGAGAGTGAGGATGCTGGGGCAGCTGGTGACTTGCACCGCTGGGAATGCGCAGGCTGTTCTTCTTCTTAGGAAGGGAAAGTCTACTTGGGTCTCTATAGGACCTTTGCTTCACTTGTTTCTCCTGGTGCCAACGAGAATGAGGAAGGAAACTCCGGATCAGTCTCAGTTGCTGAGTACTTACACAGAAAAGTAGTTGCTGGCTGTCCTTAAGGAGCGAGGCAAAACTCTACCCTGATGGTCCTTTTCCACTGCTATTCACATTGCAATACCAAATTTTTGACAAATGGGAAGGAAGGAAACTGTTGGCACTAAAATGCTTGAAATGCACATGATGAAAGCATCTGGGTAGGGAAAGGAATTGTCAAGGGAGACAATTAAATAAGAAGGACATGATGGGGCTGGATATGGGTGTAACTCAGTGGTAGAGCACTTACCTAGCATGCATGAGGTTGGAGGCTTAACTTGCAGAGCAATACTCAAGGAAAATGGCTTGGTGGGCCATGGCAGAGGGAAACCTCAGGCCTATGACTTCCTGCATGCTCTCCAGACAATAGTCCATTACCCACTGAGTGGTTACAGCCCAAAAGGACTGACTATACCTTGCAGGGGCCCTGCTCCTGATACATACAGTATCAGTTGCCTTTTCATATCCACGTGGCTGCTCTTGTGGGTCATCTCCCAAGATATTATACAACTCCCCCAAATGTTTCTAGTTCCAGCATTGCTCTGTGAGTTACATCCCCACGTTCCTAAGGGCTATGCTATGTACTATTGCCCTTTGGGTCCCAGGACACTGAAATTGAACTCATTGCTTCTCTCGCCTTAGTTCTCGTAGACAGTTTTTCACTTAGCCACCTCCCCCTTCCATTCTCACTTTAGTGGCAATGACAAACCTATAACTCTCCCATGTTTCCCTCGCCTTCATCTCCAGTCGCTACTGAGTTCCACTAACTGCAGAAATACCTCATCCTTTAGTCCTTCTCCCTCTCTGCACAACCCAAAGGAACAAGCCTGACAGGCTGCCTGAGATGCTCCAGTACTCCCTTCCCTTGTTGCCTACCGCCGAACACCCTGCTCCCAGTGCAAGTTTCCTGGTGGCATTGTGTATGCTCCCCTAATGTTCAGTGAGAAGCCCAGAGTCGTTTTCCAGCTGGAGAACCTTCATGGTCCCACGTTTCCCGTATATCATTGTAATTCAGTACCACCCCTTCATGCACCATTGTCATCACCATCGTTCATCCCTAGTCCAGAACATTATGTGCCATTGAATCCCACAATATCCAATGATTAAAGGAATGGCAGATGAGAACTACTGAGAATAGAAATGTCTCCCCTGCACCTCTCTCTGAGAAACGCTGTGATGTAGACAGGGCTGGTAGACGTATGCAACTGAATGGATTTGACAGTTATGAGTGTGTAAAATGGTGATAATAAAGCACAAGGTAGAGGAGTAGACACTGGAATTCACAGCAAGGAACAGAGATGAAGCCCAATCAGTCAACAGCCAGAATAATTAAGGACTCCCTGCTCCTCTGAAAGAAATCTATGAATAAAACAGAAGGACCTCAGAAGGCCAAGCAAAGGCAATTTATGGACAGGGAGTGGACAAAGCTAAATAAAATAAACCTGTCACTGAGGAGTATGGTAGAAGGAAAGAAAGGAGCAGGTGCGGACAAGAGGCATATACTTGCTGCAAGAGAAACGCTGGGGTCCTTACGAAGATGGGCAAAAGGGAGTCTCAGAAAGGCAGATGTCTGCCAAGACCATAATGGGTAGCCAGCCTTTGTCAGAATTGGAAACAACTGGCAAACCAAGGCCCATTCCACCATTGAGACACCTTTCTACACACAGAGGGAGTACAGCAAGGAGCCCTGGAAGTCTGAAAGGAAGAGACCCCAGCCACTGAGAGACTCAGCAAGAACTCTTGCTAAAGAAAAGTTTCATTTCAGCTGACCAGATAACCAAGTCTGTCAAGGCACAGGAGAGAGTAGGTGAGACAAAGGCTTGTCACCTCTCAAAGCCATTGAAAACCATAACAAATGCTACAGGTAAAGTTCCCAAACCAGAGAATCACTGCAAAGCGTACCTGCCTCCATTCCCCTGCACTAATTTTTTAGTGGCTGTGACAAATGCCAGGTGAAGTATGTAAAGAAGGAAGGATTTATTTGGGTTCACAGGTGGACGCTGTCCACCACACCAGGGAAACCATGGAGGCAGGAACAGGAGGAAGCAGGTCTATTATATTCATGGTTAGAAGGCAGGCAGAGATGACACACAGACTTATTTTTCTCCCTTTTTCTTCAGCGCAGGGCTCCAGCCCAAGGGACATTTGCCCCTACAATCAGAGTGCTCTTTTCACTTCAGTTAAATCTTTCTAGAAGCATCCTTAGAGACATACTAAAAGGTGTGCTTCTGTGGTTGTTTTAGATCCAGTCAAACTGGCAGTCAAGTTGAAGCATCACAAATGAGTCCTATGGCTTTATCTCTGTAAAGAGGCCAAGAAAAGCCGGGCGGTGGTGGCGCACGCCTTTAATCCCAGCACTTGGGAGGCAGAGGCAGGCGGATCTCTGTGAGTTCGAGGCCAGCCTGGTCTACAAGAGCTAGTTCCAGGACAGGCTCCAAAACCACAGAGAAACCCTGTCTCGAAAAACCAAAAAAAAAAAAAAAAAAAAAAAAAAAGAGGCCAAGAAAACATAGATGTGATTTCCATCCTGGTCTCCAAACTTCATACACTCTCTCATGCTCTTCATTCTTCATCCACAAGGCCAATTGAGAAGTCAAGTAGAAAAGGGAATACAATCTGAGATGCAGTGGTTGGGTTTCTGAAGTACACAATGGAGGAGCACCCTTTCCATTCCCATCACCACTGGACATTAGTGGACTAGGGGATAAGTAAGAAACACAGCAATGTAGTGCTAAGTCAATGAAATCCTGGTAGTGTTTGCTACTACTCAAGTCTCTGAGATGTGTATCTGCTCATGGTGATCCTCTGTTCCTTTCTGTCTCTCCAGAATGTCTATTTGCTATTCTCAAGGTGTTCTGTAATTCTGCAGCATCTAACATCACACCCCATCATAACACAGGCACTCACTAAACATTTGTTGATTGATTTCTGGGTCACAGAAAGAAACAACAGCTTCCTATAAAACCCAGATGTGTTTTACATGCGACAAACCTGATGTTCCAGAGAGATGTGTTTGGATGTGATGCTATCTGATGTGTTAGAGTAATGAGGTCTTAAATGGAGGGTTCCACCTACCTGGCACATTAAAACCAACAGATTTACACATTTCCTTTAGGCGATAGTCCTGTCATGTGATGCTAGTGAAATCCGCCTGTGCAGAGATCCAGATGTGTTAGACTAGGACAGATGAAGTAGCCGTGCAGCGTCTCGAGCCTCAAGAAATGGAGCATCCAAATGCCAGGTTTTCTCATCCATATTCAAGGGCTTAATATAGCAGCTGCCAATTTTCGCCATTTTTAGAAAGTCTTGCCTAACTTTTCTGTTATGCTCCCACACCTCTGATGAATTGCATGGCCAACGTTGATAACCCAGGAAATGACAACCACTTAGCTTTCTGCCGCTCCCACAAAGTAGGTCAGGAAGTGGAAGGGGAAGGAATTATTCTCTGGGACAGAGGTTTCACAGGGCAGAGAACTGTGGTTGCACGGAGTTGTTTTCTTGCATCCATCAAACGTCTTGGACATCTTGCCATCATCCCAACCCTGAGATTCAGTGTAATGATAGACGTGTGGGTTGAATTTCATGTGCCATTCTTGAGGCTAGTGTTCTCTTTATCCATCTGTCAGCTGCTGGGAGTGCTGGGACCTTCTTTAGAGGTCACTACTTTCCTATTTCTAGGACAGCCAATAACTAGCTGATCTGGGAACAGAAGTCATGACCTTTGGTTTTCAGTGGTCTTAAATCTGGTGAGATATGTGTACTAAGTCCCTCAAGGATCTGGCTTTGCTGGAAACCACATCCTCATTTGCCTATCTCTGTCTTCATTCTCACAGGCAGTTTGGTCTGTTACAGAGAAGTTGGCTCTGCTCTTGTTCCTGTCAACAATGACTCTGTTCTTGTAGGCATGTGGACATCTTAAAATCTCCTTACCTGTTCTCCCCCAACTCTGACTATGTGAAGTAAAGAGTAGTATTTGGCTTTGTTCCCCTTTTGCTCCTTACAGCCCACTGGTACCCAGTCTATTGAAATGAACACCTGATAAGGTTCTCTAATAACTCGAGGAGGACATGCTTCCCCAGACTGTCATGTATGTTCCTAACAGATAAGTCTTTCCAAACAGGCTCTGGTCTTTCTACCCCATCCAGTAAGGTCTGGAACCCTCCTTCATCACAAGATAAGTACAAGCTCATTAGAAGACATCACTTATCTAAACTTCCCTCCCTCCTAAATCTGTGTAGAATGCCTCATTTAGGCCTGTCCCATTTCTTCAATTTGAGAGCTTTATATTTTTTAAGCTTCAAGCCTCTGGACATGCATGGCATTCTGTTGGCCTCCCAATACTCAATCTTCACTTAACCTCTTTTCGTGAAGTCATATTTTCTTTTCCAGAATCTCCTTTGTTGCCAGTCGATACTGTCATAGCCTTTATATTGCCACCAATGCCATGGCCACCGTCATCATATTAATTTATGAAGAGCCTGTGATAGGCCTGTCCTGATGTGATAGGTCCTCTCTGTAGGTCCCGTCATTGGGTTCTCCAACAGTCCTATGGTATGCTTAGTTAAGACAGTTTCTCCCACTTTGTAGATGAGAAAACTGAAAGGTGTTACTTACTGACCTTCTTCCCACCACATGGTGACGAGGTGTGGAGCCAGGACTTTAAGCTGTGTCTCTGAACTTGCAGCTCACACACACTCAACGACTTGGCCTCTCTGCACTTGTTCTAACTGCTCTCTACTCATTTTTATTGGCTGACTTAGAAACAGTCGAAGGGTTAGTGCAGCATGCCACAGAATGGGCACGAGAGGCATATAAGTGTAAAGTCGTGTCTAATTAGACCTTTTATTCCCTCTCATTACGACTTACTGCTTCCCCATACTCTCTCTTCACCTTCGTTCTTTCTAGAAGACCAGAAAAGATATATCTCAAATAATCGTCCACGTGTTCTATGACACCATTTCTGGGGTCCCTTTTTGGGGATTTTAATGCTATCAGCTAGCCTTTGGCCCCCAGGACTGACTCGGGTTTTGCTCTCTGATTGTTTTATGAGAGATGGGCCTAACTCTCCAAACGAATATAACCCTTTCTGACTGTTTCATTTGTCTCACAGTTGAGTGGGCTTAGCCTGTCTGAGTTCTGGGCAGCACCATGTGAGTTCCAGGTATGTTTTCTTTGTTTAGCCCCCCTCCATTTCAGAACTTCAGTGGGTTCTCAGTGGTGACAGATCTGCATTCTTAGAACACGGGTCTGTATTTTGGAAGCTACCAGAAACCATTTGGAACCTGATCAGATGCACAAGATGTTGGCATGGCAGGGGTCTTTTGATGTCATTGAGTCTAACCCTCTCATCTTCCAGATAGAGAGCCATTCAACTGAGAAGTGTTGTTTTTAGTCGGAAGCAAGTCTGTAACAAGGAGACTCCAGAAACCCATTAGACCAGAACTCGCAGAGCTTGCTGGATATTTAAGTTTGGGCTGCTGTAGTTGATTTGGATCATGCTCCTGCCAGCTCCAGTGTTTGTCAACTGGCTGAGTGATTTTGCACCCCTGATGGGAGCCTGGGCTCTGCTCAGCTTCTTGAGTTGTCCAATTGAACACTGTCTTTCACTAGGGAGCAGCCCATCTGAGAACAGGTGCCGAAGCCCAGTGGGAAGACTTTGTGTGTGGAGCAGAGTGGGATGGGGGGCTGGATCCACAGCTAATAGACCTGTAGGTTCCAGCCTGGGATGGCAGTGAGAATCCTTAGGTCTGGACTTCTGCATCATTTAGGTTCCAAGGACTCTAGATCAAGTTGTCTGAGACCAATACTGTCATGTTTAATATTCAAGCTGTCCAGTGTATTGAAACTGCCTGTCTTCATTTCATTAGATCAACCTTTTCCAAGATGGGAAATAGGGAAAGTGGAGAATGGTGGGAGGATAGCCATAGGGTGGACTGAGATTATATCAAAGAATTGATCTGTTCTCGCCAGGTGTTTAGTGTGGATTTTTCTCAAAGAACCTCTCATAGCAACTCTACCCAGCAACTACTTGTTAAACCCATATTAGAGATGAGGAAGCTGAGGCCCCAAAAGTTTAGAAGATGGTTTCTGTATTATATTACTAGTAAGTGGAGGAGCAGAAATTTTTTATCTCAATTGTCAATTCAAGCATTCCTTTAGAAGAAAAGAAACTCTATTGTCTTCTGCTAGAGAGTGCTCATGAGTTCTCTTACACCTGAGTGGACAAAACTCCTCTCACATGCGACTTGAGATGCAGGTGCTCATTTGCTGTTGCTGACACTACATCTCAGGAGAGCCTTGATGGCCAGGTTCAAGTCCCTGTGCTGTGACTTGCTCCATCTCTTAACTTTTCCGAGTCCCTGTTTCTGAAATTTTATGAAAGAGATGAAATACCTACGCCAGTGGGTCACTCTGAGAATTGAATGATTAAAGAAGAAGTGTCTCATGGAAACCACTATGCAAATGTTAGTTACTTGATTGCTACTATGGCTTAGGGTGGCAGCCTTCCGAGAAATCAATTATGGACCAAAGTGTGTGCCAAAGTCTTCATCCCTGACCTCAAGAAGCTTATATCTTTGGCGGGAACAAATGACTGTGAAAATTGCAGGTCAAATTGTGTAGCAGAGATGAAAAACCCAGAGGAAACCAGAGAAAGCAAAGGTTGCTGGAGTTCAGGGCACGTGAGGAAGCTTTATGTAGGAGGCCGGAGTTAACTTCAAAGGCTCTGGAGAGGAAAGGAGGGTGAACTGAGGGAGATTTGCGAAAACTCTGTAGAGTTAATTAAAAAGGAAAAAAGAAATCCCTGTAAGTTGTCATCCTCTTGGGTCTTGGAGATTGTTTGACTTAGAACATCAGTGCTCAAAGTCTGGTCCAGGAGCCCCTGGGGTGCACCTGCATGACCCTTCCAGGAGAGTAATGAAGACTAAACCGTTTCCCATGTTTTTATGATTCCTGTTGAGTTTTCCTGAAGTCACATGGTGTGCATTGCTCTATCTATCTGGTAGAGTGTAGTCACATGGTGTGCATTGCTCTATCTGGTACAGTGTAGTCACATGGTGTGCATTGCTCTATCTGGTAGAGTGTAGTCACATGGTGTGCATTGCTCTATCTGGTACAGTGTAGTCACATGGTGTGCATTGCTCTATCTGGTAGAGTGTAGTCACATGGTGTGCATTGCTCTATCTATCTGGTAGAGTGTAGTCACATGGTGTGCATTGCTCATCTGGTACAGTGTAGTCACATGGTGTGCATTGCTCTATCTGGTAGAGTGTAGTCACATGGTGTGCATTGCTCTATCTGGTAGACTGTAGTCACATGGTGTGCATTGCTCTATCTGGTAGAGTGTAGTCACATGGTGTGCATTGCTCTATCTGGTAGAGTGTAGTCACATGGTGTGCATTGCTCTATCTGGTAGAGTGTAGTCACATGGTGTGCATTGCTCTATGTGGTAGAGTGTAGTCACATGGTGTGCATTGCTCTATCTGGTACAGTGTAGTCACATGGTGTGCATTGCTCTATCTGGTACAGTGTAGTCACATGGTGTGCATTGCTCTATCTATCTGGTAGAGTGTAGTCACATGGTGTGCATTGCTCTATCTGGTAGAGTGTAGTCACATGGTGTGCATTGCTCTATCTGGTAGACTGTAGTCACATGGTGTGCATTGCTCTATCTGGTACAGTGTAGTCACATGGTGTGCATTGCTCTGTCTGGTACAGTGTAGTCACATGGTGTGCATTGCTCTATCTGGTAGAGTGTAGTCACATGGTGTGCATTGCTCTATCTGGTAGAGTGTAGTCACATGGTGTGCATTGCTCTATCATCTGGTAGAGTGTAGTCACATGGTGTGCATTGCTCTGTCTGGTAAAGTGTAGTCACATGGTGTGCATTGCTCTATCTGGTAGAGTGTAGTCACATGGTGTGCATTGCTCTATCTGGTAGACTGTAGTCACATGGTGTGCATTGCTCTATCTGGTACAGTGTAGTCACATGGTGTGCATTGCTCTATCTGGAGGAGTGTAGTCACATGGTGTGCATTGCTCTATCTGGTACAGTGTAGTCACATGGTGTGCATTGCTCTATCTGGTAGAGTGTAGTCACATGGTGTGCATTGCTCTATCTGGTAGAGTGTAGTCACATGGTGTGCATTGCTCTATCTGGTAGAGTGTAGTCACATGGTGTGCATTGCTCTATCTGGTAGAGTGTAGTCACATGGTGTGCATTGCTCTATCTGGTAGAGTGTAGTCACATGGTGTGCATTGCTCTATGTGGTAGAGTGTAGTCACATGGTGTGCATTGCTCTATCTGGTACAGTGTAGTCACATGGTGTGCATTGCTCTATCTGGTACAGTGTAGTCACATGGTGTGCATTGCTCTATCTATCTGGTAGAGTGTAGTCACATGGTGTGCATTGCTCTATCTGGTAGAGTGTAGTCACATGGTGTGCATTGCTCTATCTGGTACAGTGTAGTCACATGGTGTGCATTGCTCTATCTGGTAGAGTGTAGTCACATGGTGTGCATTGCTCTATCTGGTAGACTGTAGTAACATGGTGTGCATTGCTCTGTCTGGTACAGTGTAGTCACATGGTGTGCATTGCTCTATCTGGTAGAGTGTAGTCACATGGTGTGCATTGCTCTATCTATCTGGTAGAGTGTAGTCACATGGTGTGCATTGCTCTATCATCTGGTAGAGTGTAGTCACATGGTGTGCATTGCTCTGTCTGGTACAGTGTAGTCACATGGTGTGCATTGCTCTATCTGGTACAGTGTAGTCACATGGTGTGCATTGCTCTATCTGGTAGAGTGTAGTCACATGGTGTGCATTGCTCTATCATCTGGTAGAGTGTAGTCACATGGTGTGCATTGTTCTATCTGGTAGAGTGTAGTCACATGGTGTGCATTGCTCTATCTGGTAGAGTGTAGTCACATGGTGTGCATTGCTCTATCTGGTAGAGTGTAGTCACATGGTGTGCATTGCTCTATCTGGTAGAGTGTAGTCACATGGTGTGCATTGCTCTATCTGGTACAGTGTAGTCACATGGTGTGCATTGCTCTATCTGGTAGACTGTAGTCACATGGTGTGCATTGCTCTATCTGGTACAGTGTAGTCACATGGTGTGCATTGCTCTATCTGGTAGAGTGTAGTCACATGGTGTGCATTGCTCTATCTGGTACAGTGTAGTCACATGGTGTGCATTGCTCTATCTGGTACAGTGTAGTCACATGGTGTGCATTGCTCTATCTGGTAGAGTGTAGTCACATGGTGTGCATTGCTCTATCCCTCTGGTACAGTGTAGTCACATGGTGTGCATTGCTCTATCTGGTACAGTGTAGTCACACGGTGTGCAATGCTCTATCTGGTAGAGTGTAGTCACATGGTGTGCATTGCTCTATCTGGTAGAGTGTAGTCACATGGTGTGCATTGCTCTATCTGGTAGAGTGTAGTCACACGGTGTGCATTGCTATATCTGGTAGAGTGTAGTCACATGGTGTGCATTGCTCTATCTGGTAGAGTGTAGTCACATGGTGTGCATTGCTCTATCTATCTGGTAGAGTGTAGTCACATGGTGTGCATTGCTCTATCTGGTACAGTGTAGTCACATGGTGTGCATTGCTCTATCTGGTAGAGTGTAGTCACATGGTGTGCATTGCTCTATCTGGTAGAGTGTAGTCACATGGTGTGCATTGCTCTATCTGGTACAGTGTAGTCACATGGTGTGCATTGCTCTATCTGGTACAGTGTAGTCACATGGTGTGCATTTCTCTATCTGGTAGAGTGTAGTCACATGGTGTGCATTGCTCTATCTGGTACAGTGTAGTCACATGGTGTGCATTGCTCTATCTGGTACAGTGTAGTCACATGGTGTGCATTGCTCTATCTGGTAGACGTGTAGTCACATGGTGTGCATTGCTCTATCTGGTACAGTGTAGTCACATGGTGTGCATTGCTCTATCTGGTACGAGTGTAGTCACATGGTGTGCATTGCTCTATCTGGTAGAGTGTAGTCACATGGTGTGCATTGCTCTATCTGGTAGAGTGTAGTCACATGGTGTGCATTGCTCTATCTGGTAGAGTGTAGTCACATGGTGTGCATTGCTCTATCTGGTAGAGTGTAGTCACATGGTGTGCATTGCTCTATCTGGTAGAGTGTAGTCACATGGTGTGCATTGCTCTATCTGGTAGAGTGTAGTCACATGGTGTGCATTGCTCTATCTGGTAGAGTGTAGTCACATGGTGTGCATTGCTCTATCTGGTAGAGTGTAGTCACATGGTGTGCATTGCTCTATCTGGTACAGTGTAGTCACATGGTGTGCATTGCTCTATCTGGTACGAGTGTAGTCACATGGTGTGCATTGCTCTATCTGGTAGAGTGTAGTCACATGGTGTGCATTGCTCTATCTGGTACAGTGTAGTCACATGGTGTGCATTGCTCTATCTGGTACAGTGTAGTCACATGGTGTGCATTGCTCTATCTGGTAGAGTGTAGTCACATGGTGTGCATTGCTCTATCTGGTAGCAGTGTAGTCACATGGTGTGCATTGCTCTATCTGGTAGAGTGTAGTCACATGGTGTGCATTGCTCTATCTGGTAGAGTGTAGTCACATGGTGTGCATTGCTCTATCTGGTAGAGTGTAGTCACATGGTGTGCATTGCTCTATCTGGTAGAGTGTAGTCACATGGGTGTGCATTGCTCTATCTGGTACAGTGTAGTCACATGGGTGTGCATTGCTCTATGTGGTAGAGTGTAGTCACATACTCTATCTGGTAGAGTGTAGTCACATGGTGTGCATTGCTCTATCTGGTACAGTGTAGTCACATGGTGTGCATTGCTCTATCTGGTACAGTGTAGTCACATGGTGTGCATTGCTCTATCTGGTAGAGTGTAGTCACATGGTGTGCATTGCTCTATCTGGTAGAGTGTAGTCACATGGTGTGCATTGCTCTATCTGGTACAGTGTAGTCACATGGTGTGCATTGCTCTATCTGGTAGAGTGTAGTCACATGGTGTGCATTGCTCTATCATCTGGTAGAGTGTAGTCACATGGTGTGCATTGCTCTATCTGGTACAGTGTAGTCACATGGTGTGCATTGCTCTATCTGGTAGAGTGTAGTCACATGGTGTGCATTGCTCTATCTGGTACAGTGTAGTCACATGGTGTGCATTGCTCTATCTGGTACAGTGTAGTCACATGGTGTGCATTGCTCTATCTGGTACAGTGTAGTCACATGGTGTGCATTGCTCTATCATCTGGTACAGTGTAGTCACATGGTGTGCATTGCTCTATCATCTGGTAGAGTGTAGTCACATGGTGTGCATTGCTCTATCATCTGGTACAGTGTAGTCACATGGTGTGCATTGCTCTATCTGGTAGAGTGTAGTCACATGGTGTGCATTAGCTCTATCTGGTACAGTGTAGTCACATGGTGTGCATTGCTCTATCATCTGGTAGAGTGTAGTCACATGGTGTGCATTGCTCTATCTGGTACAGTGTAGTCACATGGTGTGCATTGCTCTATCTGGTACAGTGTAGTCACATGGTGTGCATTCTATGTGGTACAGTGTAGTCACATGGTGTGCATTGCTCTATCATCTGGTACAGTGTAGTCACATGGTGTGCATTGCTCTATCATCTGGTAGAGTGTAGTCACATGGTGTGCATTGCTCTGTCATCTGGTACAGTGTAGTCACATGGTGTGCATTGCTCTATCTGGTAGAGTGTAGTCACATGGTGTGCATTAGTGCATTGCTCTATCATCTGGTACAGTGTAGTCACATGGTGTGCATTGCTCTATCTGGTAGAGTGTAGTCACATGGTGTGCATTGCTCTATCTGGTAGAGTGTAGTCACATGGTGTGCATTGCTCTATCTGGTAGAGTGTAGTCACATGGTGTGCATTGCTCTATCTGGTAGAGTGTAGTCACATGGTGTGCATTGCTCTATCTGGTAGAGTGTAGTCACATGGTGTGCATTGCTCTATCATCTGGTAGAGTGTAGTCACATGGTGTGCATTGCTCTATCATCTGGTACAGTGTAGTCACATGGTGTGCATTGCTCTATCTGGTAGACTGTAGTCACATGGTGTGCATTGCTCTATCTGGTAGAGTGTAGTCACATGGTGTGCATTGCTCTATCTGGTAGAGTGTAGTCACATGGTGTGCATTGCTCTATCTGGTAGACTGTAGTCACATGGTGTGCATTGCTCTATCTGGTACAGTGTAGTCACATGGTGTGCATTGCTCTGTCTGGTACAGTGTAGTCACATGGTGTGCATTGCTCTATCTGGTAGAGTGTAGTCACATGGTGTGCATTGCTCTATCTGGTAGAGTGTAGTCACATGGTGTGCATTGCTCTATCATCTGGTTAGAGTGTAGTCACATGGTGTGCATTGCTCTGTCTGGTAAAGTGTAGTCACATGGTGTGCATTGCTCTATCTGGTAGAGTGTAGTCACATGGTGTGCATTGCTCTATCTAGTAGACTGTAGTCACATGGTGTGCATTGCTCTATCTGGTACAGTGTAGTCACATGGTGTGCATTGCTCTATCTGGTAGAGTGTAGTCACATGGTGTGCATTGCTCTATCTGGTAGACTGTAGTCACATGGTGTGCATTGCTCTATCTGGTACAGTTGAGTCACATGGTGTGCATTGCTCTATCTGGTAGAGTGTAGTCACATGGTGTGCATTGCTCTATCTGGTAGAGTGTAGTCACATGGTGTGCATTGCTCTATCTGGTAGAGTGTAGTCACATGGTGTGCATTGCCCTATCTGGTAGAGTGTAGTCACATGGTGTGCATTGCTCTATGTGGTAGAGTGTAGTCACATGGTGTGCATTGCTCTATCTGGTACAGTGTAGTCACATGGTGTGCATTGCTCTATCTATCTGGTAGAGTGTAGTCACATGGTGTGCATTGCTCTATCATCTGGTAGAGTGTAGTCACATGGTGTGCATTGCTCTGTCTGGTAAAGTGTAGTCACATGGTGTGCATTGCTCTATGGCGCCATGCTACCTGCTCCAGGGAAGACGCACGCTATGAAGCTCCGACCCAGGATGGACTTAGGCTAGAATCTTCCGGTAAGCGCACTAGGGGCGCTACACAGATGATTAGAAATGGGCTAGTCCAGGTGTGAGAATTAGCCTAGAAGAGAATGGGCCAAGCAGTGTTTAAAAGAATACAGTATCCGTGTAATTATTTCGGGGCATAAGCTAGCCGGGCAGGGCAAGCGGCTGGGGTGTTTGGGGACGCAACCCTGCCGCCGCCCTCTATTACTACAGCTCTATCTGGTACAGTGTAGTCACATGGTGTGCATTGCTCTATCTGGTAGAGTGTAGTCACATGGTGTGCATTGCTCTATCTGGTAGAGTGTAGTCACATGGTGTGCATTGCTCTATCTATCTGGTAGAGTGTAGTCACATGGTGTGCATTGCTCTATCTGGTAGAGTGTAGTCACATGGTGTGCATTGCTCTATGTGGTAGAGTGTAGTCACATGGTGTGCATTGCTCTATCTGGTACAGTGTAGTCACATGGTGTGCATTGCTCTATCTGGTAGACTGTAGTCACATGGTGTGCATTGCTCTATCTGGTACAGTGTAGTCACATGGTGTGCATTGCTCTATCTGGTAGAGTGTAGTCACATGGTGTGCATTGCTCTATCTGGTACAGTGTAGTCACATGGTGTGCATTGCTCTATCTGGTAGAGTGTAGTCACATGGTGTGCATTGCTCTATCTGGTAGACTGTAGTCACATGGTGTGCATTGCTCTATCTGGTACAGTGAGTCACATGGTGTGCATTGCTCTATCTGGTAGAGTGTAATCACATGGTGTGCATTGCTCTATCTGGTAGAGTGTAGTCACATGGTGTGCATTGCTCTATCTGGTAGAGTGTAGTCACATGGTGTGCATTGCTCTATCTGGTACAGTGTAGTCACATGGTGTGCATTGCTCTATCTGGTAGACTGTAGTCACATGGTGTGCATTGCTCTATCTGGTACAGTGTAGTCACATGGTGTGCATTGCTCTATCTGGTAGAGTGTAGTCACATGGTGTGCATTGCTCTATCTGGTAGAGTGTAGTCACATGGTGTGCATTGCTCTATCTGGTACAGTGTAGTCACATGGTGTGCATTGCTCTATCTGGTACAGTGTAGTCACATGGTGTGCATTGCTCTATCTGGTAGAGTGTAGTCACATGGTGTGCATTGCTCTATCTGGTAGAGTGTAGTCACATGGTGTGCATTGCTCTATCTGGTAGAGTGTAGTCACATGGTGTGCATTGCTCTATCTGGTAGAGTGTAGTCACATGGTGTGCATTGCTCTATCTGGTAGAGTGTAGTCACATGGTGTGCATTGCTCTATCTGGTACAGTGTAGTCACATGGTGTGCATTGCTCTATCTGGTAGAGTGTAGTCACATGGTGTGCATTGCTCTATCTGGTAGAGTGTAGTCACATGGTGTGCATTGCTCTATCTGGTAGAGTGTAGTCACATGGTGTGCATTGCTCTATCTGGTAGAGTGTAGTCACATGGTGTGCATTGCTCTATCTGGTAGAGTGTAGTCACATGGTGTGCATTGCTCTATCTGGTAGAGTGTAGTCACATGGTGTGCATTGCTCTATCTGGTACAGTGTAGTCACATGGTGTGCATTGCTCCTATCTGGTACAGTGTAGTCACATGGTGTGCATTTCTCTATCTGGTAGAGTGTAGTCACATGGTGTGCATTGCTCTATCTGGTAGCAGTGTAGTCACATGGTGTGCATTGCTCTATCTGGTACAGTGTAGTCACATGGTGTGCATTGCTCTATCTGGTAGACTGTAGTCACATGGTGTGCATTGCTCTATCTGGTACAGTGTAGTCACATGGTGTGCATTGCTCTATCTGGTACAGTGTAGTCACATGGTGTGCATTGCTCTATCTGGTAGAGTGTAGTCACATGGTGTGCATTGCTCTATCTGGTAGAGTGTAGTCACATGGTGTGCATTGCTCTATCTGGTAGACTGTAGTCACATGGTGTGCATTGCTCTATCTGGTAGCAGTGTAGTCACATGGTGTGCATTGCTCTATCTGGTAGAGTGTAGTCACATGGTGTGCATTGCTCTATCATCTGGTAGAGTGTAGTCACATGGTGTGCATTGCTCTATCTGGTAGAGTGTAGTCACATGGTGTGCATTGCTCTATCTGGTACAGTGTAGTCACATGGTGTGCATTGCTCTATGTGGTAGAGTGTAGTCACATGTTGTGCATTGCTCTATGTGGTAGAGTGTAGTCACATGGTGTGCATTGCTCTAATATCTGGTACAGTGTAGTCACATGGTGTGCATTGCTCTATCATCTGGTACAGTGTAGTCACATGTTGTGCATTGCTCTATCATCTGGTACAGTGTAGTCACATAGTGTGCATTGCTCTATCTGGTAGACTGTAGTCACATGGTGTGCATTGCTCTATGTGGTAGAGTGTAGTCACATGGTGTGCATTGCTCTATGAGGTAGAGTGTAGTCACATGGTGTGCATTGCTCTATGTGGTAGAGTGTAGTCACATGGTGTGCATTGCTCTATCTGGTAGAGTGTAGTCACATGGTGTGCATTGCTCTATCTGGTACAGTGTAGTCACATGGTGTGCATTGCTCTATCTGGTACAGTGTAGTCACATGGTGTGCATTGCTCTATCTGGTAGACTGTAGTCACATGGTGTGCATTGCTCTATCATCTGGTAGAGTGTAGTCACGTGGTGTGCATTGCTCTATCATCTGGTACAGTGTAGTCACATGGTGTGCATTGCTCTATCATCTGGTACAGTGTAGTCACATGGTGTGCATTGCTCTATCATCTGGTAGAGTGTAGTCACATGGTGTGCATTGCTCTATCTGGTAGACTGTAGTCACATGGTGTGCATTGCTCTATCTGGTACAGTGTAGTCACATGGTGTGCATTGCTCTATCTGGTAGAGTGTAGTCACATGGTGTGCATTGCTCTATCTGGTAGAGTGTAGTCACATGGTGTGCATTGCTCTATCTGGTAGAGTGTAGTCACATGGTGTGCATTGCTCTATCTGGTAGAGTGTAGTCACATGGTGTGCATTGTTCTGTCTGGTACAGTGTAGTCACATGGTGTGCATTGCTCTATCTGGTAGAGTGTAGTCACATGGTGTGCATTGCTCTATCTGGTAGAGTGTAGTCACATGGTGTGCATTGCTCTATCTGGTAGAGTGTAGTCACATGGTGTGCATTGCTCTATCTGGTAGACTGTAGTCACATGGTGTGCATTGCTCTATCATCTGGTAGAGTGTAGTCACGTGGTGTGCATTGCTCTATCTGGTAGAGTGTAGTCACATGGTGTGCATTGCTCTATCTGGTAGAGTGTAGTCACATGGTGTGCATTGCTCTATCTGGTAGAGTGTAGTCACATGGTGTGCATTGCTCTATCTGGTACAGTGTAGTCACATGGTGTGCATTGCTCTATCTGGTAGAGTGTAGTCACATGGTGTGCATTGCTCTATCTGGTAGAGTGTAGTCACATGGTGTGCATTGCTCTATCTGGTAGAGTGTAGTCACATGGTGTGCATTGCTCTATCATCTGGTAGAGTGTAGTCACATGGTGTGCATTGCTCTATCATCTGGTACAGTGTAGTCACATGGTGTGCATTGCTCTATGTGGTAGAGTGTAGTCACATGGTGTGCATTGCTCTATCTGGTAGAGTGTAGTCACATGGTGTGCATTGCTCTATCTGGTACAGTGTAGTCACATGGTGTGCATTGCTCTATCTGGTAGAGTGTAGTCACATGGTGTGCATTGCTCTATCATCTGGTAGAGTGTAGTCACATGGTGTGCATTGCTCTATCATCTGGTACAGTGTAGTCACATGGTGTGCATTGCTCTATCTGGTAGAGTGTAGTCACATGGTGTGCATTGCTCTATCTGGTAGAGTGTAGTCACATGGTGTGCATTGCTCTATCTGGTAGAGTGTAGTCACATGGTGTGCATTGCTCTATCTGGTAGAGTGTAGTCACATGGTGTGCATTGCTCTATCTGGTAGAGTGTAGTCACATGGTGTGCATTGCTCTATCATCTGGTAGAGTGTAGTCACATGGTGTGCATTGCTCTATCATCTGGTACAGTGTAGTCACATGGTGTGCATTGCTCTATCTGGTAGAGTGTAGTCACATGGTGTGCATTGCTCTATCTGGTAGAGTGTAGTCACATGGTGTGCATTGCTCTATCTGGTACAGTGTAGTCACATGGTGTGCATTGCTCTATCTGGTAGAGTGTAGTCACATGGTGTGCATTGCTCTATCTGGTAGAGTGTAGTCACATGGTGTGCATTGCTCTATCTGGTACAGTGTAGTCACATGGTGTGCATTGCTCTATCTGGTAGAGTGTAGTCACATGGTGTGCATTGCTCTATCTGGTAGAGTGTAGTCACATGGTGTGCATTGCTCTATCTGGTACAGTGTAGTCACATGGTGTGCATTGCTCTATCTGGTAGAGTGTAGTCACATGGTGTGCATTGCTCTATCTGGTAGAGTGTAGTCACATGGTGTGCATTGCTCTATCTGGTACAGTGTAGTCACATGGTGTGCATTGCTCTATCTGGTACAGTGTAGTCACATGGTGTGCATTCCTCTATCTGGTAGAGTGTAGTCACATGGTGTGCATTGCTCTATCTGGTAGAGTGTAGTCACATGGTGTGCATTGCTCTATCATCTGGTAGAGTGTAGTCACATGGTGTGCATTACTCTGTCTGGTACAGTGTAGTCACATGGTGTGCATTGCTCTATCTGGTACAGTGTAGTCACATGGTGTGCATTGCTCTATCTGGTAGAGTGTAGTCACATGGTGTGCATTGCTCTATGTGGTAGAGTGTAGTCACATGGTGTGCATTGCTCTATCTGGTAGAGTGTAGTCACATGGTGTGCATTGCTCTATCTGGTACAGTGTAGTCACATGGTGTGCATTGCTCTATGTGGTACAGTGTAGTCACATGGTGTGCATTGCTCTATCATCTGGTACAGTGTAGTCACATGGTGTGCATTGCTCTATCTGGTAGAGTGTAGTCACATGGTGTGCATTGCTCTATCTGGTAGAGTGTAGTCACATGGTGTGCATTGCTCTATCATCTGGTAGAGTGTAGTCACATGGTGTGCATTGCTCTATCTGGTAGAGTGTAGTCACATGGTGTGCATTGCTCTATCATCTGGTAGAGTGTAGTCACATGGTGTGCATTGCTCTATCTGGTAGAGTGTAGTCACATGGTGTGCATTGCTCTATCATCTGGTAGAGTGTAGTCACATGGTGTGCATTGCTCTATCTGGTAGAGTGTAGTCACATGGTGTGCATTGCTCTATCTGGTACAGTGTAGTCACATGGTGTGCATTGCTCTATCTGGTACAGTGTAGTCACATGGTGTGCATTGCTCTATCTATCTGGTAGAGTGTAGTCACATGGTGTGCATTGCTCTATCTGGTAGAGTGTAGTCACATGGTGTGCATTGCTCTATCTGGTAGAGTGTAGTCACATGGTGTGCATTGCTCTATGTGGTAGAGTGTAGTCACATGGTGTGCATTGCTCTGTCATCTGGTACAGTGTAGTCACATGGTGTGCATTGCTCTATCTGGTAGAGTGTAGTCACATGGTGTGCATTGCTCTATCTGGTAGAGTGTAGTCACATGGTGTGCATTGCTCTATCTGGTAGAGTGTAGTCACATGGTGTGCATTGCTCTATCTGGTAGAGTGTAGTCACATGGTGTGCATTGCTCTATCTGGTAGAGTGTAGTCACATGGTGTGCATTGCTCTATCTGGTAGACTCTAGTCACATGGTGTGCATTGCTCTATCTGGTACAGTGTAGTCACATGGTGTGCATTGCTCTATCTGGTACAGTGTAGTCACATGGTGTGCATTGCTCTATCTATCTGGTAGAGTGTAGTCACATGGTGTGCATTGCTCTATCTGGTAGAGTGTAGTCACATGGTGTGCATTGCTCTATCTGGTAGAGTGTAGTCACATGGTGTGCATTGCTCTATCATCTGGTAGAGTGTAGTCACATGGTGTGCATTGCTCTGTCTGGTAAAGTGTAGTCACATGGTGTGCATTGCTCTATCTGGTAGAGTGTAGTCACATGGTGTGCATTGCTCTATCTGGTAGACTGTAGTCACATGGTGTGCATTGCTCTATCTGGTACAGTGTAGTCACATGGTGTGCATTGCTCTATCTGGAGGAGTGTAGTCACATGGTGTGCATTGCTCTATCTGGTACAGTGTAGTCACATGGTGTGCATTGCTCTATCTGGTAGAGTGTAGTCACATGGTGTGCATTGCTCTATCTGGTAGAGTGTAGTCACATGGTGTGCATTGCTCTATCTGGTAGAGTGTAGTCACATGGTGTGCATTGCTCTATCTGGTAGAGTGTAGTCACATGGTGTGCATTGCTCTATCTGGTAGAGTGTAGTCACATGGTGTGCATTGCTCTATGTGGTAGAGTGTAGTCACATGGTGTGCATTGCTCTATCTGGTACAGTGTAGTCACATGGTGTGCATTGCTCTATCTGGTACAGTGTAGTCACATGGTGTGCATTGCTCTATCTATCTGGTAGAGTGTAGTCACATGGTGTGCATTGCTCTATCTGGTAGAGTGTAGTCACATGGTGTGCATTGCTCTATCTGGTACAGTGTAGTCACATGGTGTGCATTGCTCTATCTGGTAGAGTGTAGTCACATGGTGTGCATTGCTCTATCTGGTAGACTGTAGTAACATGGTGTGCATTGCTCTGTCTGGTACAGTGTAGTCACATGGTGTGCATTGCTCTATCTGGTAGAGTGTAGTCACATGGTGTGCATTGCTCTATCTATCTGGTAGAGTGTAGTCACATGGTGTGCATTGCTCTATCATCTGGTAGAGTGTAGTCACATGGTGTGCATTGCTCTGTCTGGTACAGTGTAGTCACATGGTGTGCATTGCTCTATCTGGTACAGTGTAGTCACATGGTGTGCATTGCTCTATCTGGTAGAGTGTAGTCACATGGTGTGCATTGCTCTATCATCTGGTAGAGTGTAGTCACATGGTGTGCATTGTTCTATCTGGTAGAGTGTAGTCACATGGTGTGCATTGCTCTATCTGGTAGAGTGTAGTCACATGGTGTGCATTGCTCTATCTGGTAGAGTGTAGTCACATGGTGTGCATTGCTCTATCTGGTAGAGTGTAGTCACATGGTGTGCATTGCTCTATCTGGTACAGTGTAGTCACATGGTGTGCATTGCTCTATCTGGTAGACTGTAGTCACATGGTGTGCATTGCTCTATCTGGTACAGTGTAGTCACATGGTGTGCATTGCTCTATCTGGTAGAGTGTAGTCACATGGTGTGCATTGCTCTATCTGGTACAGTGTAGTCACATGGTGTGCATTGCTCTATCTGGTACAGTGTAGTCACATGGTGTGCATTGCTCTATCTGGTAGAGTGTAGTCACATGGTGTGCATTGCTCTATCTGGTACAGTGTAGTCACATGGTGTGCATTGCTCTATCTGGTACAGTGTAGTCACACGGTGTGCAATGCTCTATCTGGTAGAGTGTAGTCACATGGTGTGCATTGCTCTATCTGGTAGAGTGTAGTCACATGGTGTGCATTGCTCTATCTGGTAGAGTGTAGTCACACGGTGTGCATTGCTATATCTGGTAGAGTGTAGTCACATGGTGTGCATTGCTCTATCTGGTAGAGTGTAGTCACATGGTGTGCATTGCTCTATCTATCTGGTAGAGTGTAGTCACATGGTGTGCATTGCTCTATCTGGTACAGTGTAGTCACATGGTGTGCATTTCTCTATCTGGTAGAGTGTAGTCACATGGTGTGCATTGCTCTATCTGGTAGAGTGTAGTCACATGGTGTGCATTGCTCTATCTGGTAGAGTGTAGTCACATGGTGTGCATTGCTCTATCTGGTAGAGTGTAGTCACATGGTGTGCATTGCTCTATCTGGTAGAGTGTAGTCACATGGTGTGCATTGCTCTATCTGGTAGAGTGTAGTCACATGGTGTGCATTGCTCTATCTGGTAGAGTGTAGTCACATGGTGTGCATTGCTCTATCTGGTACAGTGTAGTCACATGGTGTGCATTGCTCTATCTGGTACAGTGTAGTCACATGGTGTGCATTTCTCTATCTGGTAGAGTGTAGTCACATGGTGTGCATTGCTCTATCTGGTACAGTGTAGTCACATGGTGTGCATTGCTCTATCTGGTACAGTGTAGTCACATGGTGTGCATTGCTCTATCTGGTAGAGTGTAGTCACATGGTGTGCATTGCTCTATCTGGTACAGTGTAGTCACATGGTGTGCATTGCTCTATCTGGTAGAGTGTAGTCACATGGTGTGCATTGCTCTATCTGGTAGAGTGTAGTCACATGGTGTGCATTGCTCTATCTGGTAGAGTGTAGTCACATGGTGTGCATTGCTCTATCTGGTAGAGTGTAGTCACATGGTGTGCATTGCTCTATCTGGTACAGTGTAGTCACATGGTGTGCATTGCTCTATGTGGTAGAGTGTAGTCACATGGTGTGCATTGCTCTATCTGGTAGAGTGTAGTCACATGGTGTGCATTGCTCTATCTGGTACAGTGTAGTCACATAGTGTGCATTGCTCTATCTGGTACAGTGTAGTCACATGGTGTGCATTGCTCTATCTGGTAGAGTGTAGTCACATGGTGTGCATTGCTCTATCTGGTAGAGTGTAGTCACATGGTGTGCATTGCTCTATCTGGTACAGTGTAGTCACATGGTGTGCATTGCTCTATCTGGTACAGTGTAGTCACATGGTGTGCATTGCTCTATCATCTGGTAGAGTGTAGTCACATGGTGTGCATTGCTCTATCTGGTACAGTGTAGTCACATGGTGTGCATTGCTCTATCTGGTACAGTGTAGTCACATGGTGTGCATTGCTCTATCTGGTAGACTGTAGTCACATGGTGTGCATTGCTCTATCTGGTACAGTGTAGTCACATGGTGTGCATTGCTCTATGTGGTACAGTGTAGTCACATGGTGTGCATTGCTCTATCATCTGGTACAGTGTAGTCACATGGTGTGCATTGCTCTATCATCTGGTAGAGTGTAGTCACATGGTGTGCATTGCTCTATCATCTGGTACAGTGTAGTCACATGGTGTGCATTGCTCTATCTGGTAGAGTGTAGTCACATGGTGTGCATTGCTCTATCTGGTACAGTGTAGTCACATGGTGTGCATTGCTCTATCATCTGGTAGAGTGTAGTCACATGGTGTGCATTGCTCTATCTGGTACAGTGTAGTCACATGGTGTGCATTGCTCTATCTGGTACAGTGTAGTCACATGGTGTGCATTGCTCTATGTGGTACAGTGTAGTCACATGGTGTGCATTGCTCTATCATCTGGTACAGTGTAGTCACATGGTGTGCATTGCTCTATCATCTGGTAGAGTGTAGTCACATGGTGTGCATTGCTCTGTCATCTGGTACAGTGTAGTCACATGGTGTGCATTGCTCTATCTGGTAGAGTGTAGTCACATGGTGTGCATTGCTCTATCATCTGGTACAGTGTAGTCACATGGTGTGCATTGCTCTATCTGGTAGAGTGTAGTCACATGGTGTGCATTGCTCTATCTGGTAGAGTGTAGTCACATGGTGTGCATTGCTCTATCTGGTAGAGTGTAGTCACATGGTGTGCATTGCTCTATCTGGTAGAGTGTAGTCACATGGTGTGCATTGCTCTATCTGGTAGAGTGTAGTCACATGGTGTGCATTGCTCTATCATCTGGTAGAGTGTAGTCACATGGTGTGCATTGCTCTATCATCTGGTACAGTGTAGTCACATGGTGTGCATTGCTCTATCTGGTAGACTGTAGTCACATGGTGTGCATTGCTCTATCTGGTAGAGTGTAGTCACATGGTGTGCATTGCTCTATCTGGTAGAGTGTAGTCACATGGTGTGCATTGCTCTATCTGGTAGACTGTAGTCACATGGTGTGCATTGCTCTATCTGGTACAGTGTAGTCACATGGTGTGCATTGCTCTGTCTGGTACAGTGTAGTCACATGGTGTGCATTGCTCTATCTGGTAGAGTGTAGTCACATGGTGTGCATTGCTCTATCTGGTAGAGTGTAGTCACATGGTGTGCATTGCTCTATCATCTGGTAGAGTGTAGTCACATGGTGTGCATTGCTCTGTCTGGTAAAGTGTAGTCACATGGTGTGCATTGCTCTATCTGGTAGAGTGTAGTCACATGGTGTGCATTGCTCTATCTAGTAGACTGTAGTCACATGGTGTGCATTGCTCTATCTGGTACAGTGTAGTCACATGGTGTGCATTGCTCTATCTGGTAGAGTGTAGTCACATGGTGTGCATTGCTCTATCTGGTAGACTGTAGTCACATGGTGTGCATTGCTCTATCTGGTACAGTTGAGTCACATGGTGTGCATTGCTCTATCTGGTAGAGTGTAGTCACATGGTGTGCATTGCTCTATCTGGTAGAGTGTAGTCACATGGTGTGCATTGCTCTATCTGGTAGAGTGTAGTCACATGGTGTGCATTGCCCTATCTGGTAGAGTGTAGTCACATGGTGTGCATTGCTCTATGTGGTAGAGTGTAGTCACATGGTGTGCATTGCTCTATCTGGTACAGTGTAGTCACATGGTGTGCATTGCTCTATCTATCTGGTAGAGTGTAGTCACATGGTGTGCATTGCTCTATCATCTGGTAGAGTGTAGTCACATGGTGTGCATTGCTCTGTCTGGTAAAGTGTAGTCACATGGTGTGCATTGCTCTATGGCGCCATGCTACCTGCTCCAGGGAAGACGCACGCTATGAAGCTCCGACCCAGGATGGACTTAGGCTAGAATCTTCCCGGTAAGCGCACCTAGGGGCGCTACACAGATGATTAGAAATGGGCTAGTCCAGGTGTGAGAATTAGCCTAGAAGAGAATGGGCCAAGCAGTGTTTAAAAGAATACAGTATCCGTGTAATTATTTCGGGGCATAAGCTAGCCGGGCAGGGCAAGCGGCTGGGGTGTTTGGGGACGCAACCCTGCCGCCGCCCCTATTACTACAGCTCTATCTGGTACAGTGTAGTCACATGGTGTGCATTGCTCTATCTGGTAGAGTGTAGTCACATGGTGTGCATTGCTCTATCTGGTAGAGTGTAGTCACATGGTGTGCATTGCTCTATCTATCTGGTAGAGTGTAGTCACATGGTGTGCATTGCTCTATCTGGTAGAGTGTAGTCACATGGTGTGCATTGCTCTATGTGGTAGAGTGTAGTCACATGGTGTGCATTGCTCTATCTGGTACAGTGTAGTCACATGGTGTGCATTGCTCTATCTGGTAGACTGTAGTCACATGGTGTGCATTGCTCTATCTGGTACAGTGTAGTCACATGGTGTGCATTGCTCTATCTGGTAGAGTGTAGTCACATGGTGTGCATTGCTCTATCTGGTACAGTGTAGTCACATGGTGTGCATTGCTCTATCTGGTAGAGTGTAGTCACATGGTGTGCATTGCTCTATCTGGTAGACTGTAGTCACATGGTGTGCATTGCTCTATCTGGTACAGTTGAGTCACATGGTGTGCATTGCTCTATCTGGTAGAGTGTAATCACATGGTGTGCATTGCTCTATCTGGTAGAGTGTAGTCACATGGTGTGCATTGCTCTATCTGGTAGAGTGTAGTCACATGGTGTGCATTGCTCTATCTGGTACAGTGTAGTCACATGGTGTGCATTGCTCTATCTGGTAGACTGTAGTCACATGGTGTGCATTGCTCTATCTGGTACAGTGTAGTCACATGGTGTGCATTGCTCTATCTGGTAGAGTGTAGTCACATGGTGTGCATTGCTCTATCTGGTAGAGTGTAGTCACATGGTGTGCATTGCTCTATCTGGTACAGTGTAGTCACATGGTGTGCATTGCTCTATCTGGTACAGTGTAGTCACATGGTGTGCATTGCTCTATCTGGTAGAGTGTAGTCACATGGTGTGCATTGCTCTATCTGGTAGAGTGTAGTCACATGGTGTGCATTGCTCTATCTGGTAGAGTGTAGTCACATGGTGTGCATTGCTCTATCTGGTAGAGTGTAGTCACATGGTGTGCATTGCTCTATCTGGTACAGTGTAGTCACATGGTGTGCATTGCTCTATCTGGTACAGTGTAGTCACATGGTGTGCATTGCTCTATCTGGTAGAGTGTAGTCACATGGTGTGCATTGCTCTATCTGGTAGAGTGTAGTCACATGGTGTGCATTGCTCTATCTGGTAGAGTGTAGTCACATGGTGTGCATTGCTCTATCTGGTAGAGTGTAGTCACATGGTGTGCATTGCTCTATCTGGTAGAGTGTAGTCACATGGTGTGCATTGCTCTATCTGGTAGAGTGTAGTCACATGGTGTGCATTGCTCTATCTGGTACAGTGTAGTCACATGGTGTGCATTGCTCTATCTGGTACAGTGTAGTCACATGGTGTGCATTTCTCTATCTGGTAGAGTGTAGTCACATGGTGTGCATTGCTCTATCTGGTACAGTGTAGTCACATGGTGTGCATTGCTCTATCTGGTACAGTGTAGTCACATGGTGTGCATTGCTCTATCTGGTAGACTGTAGTCACATGGTGTGCATTGCTCTATCTGGTACAGTGTAGTCACATGGTGTGCATTGCTCTATCTGGTACAGTGTAGTCACATGGTGTGCATTGCTCTATCTGGTAGAGTGTAGTCACATGGTGTGCATTGCTCTATCTGGTAGAGTGTAGTCACATGGTGTGCATTGCTCTATCTGGTAGACTGTAGTCACATGGTGTGCATTGCTCTATCTGGTACAGTGTAGTCACATGGTGTGCATTGCTCTATCTGGTAGAGTGTAGTCACATGGTGTGCATTGCTCTATCATCTGGTAGAGTGTAGTCACATGGTGTGCATTGCTCTATCTGGTAGAGTGTAGTCACATGGTGTGCATTGCTCTATCTGGTACAGTGTAGTCACATGGTGTGCATTGCTCTATGTGGTAGAGTGTAGTCACATGTTGTGCATTGCTCTATGTGGTAGAGTGTAGTCACATGGTGTGCATTGCTCTAATATCTGGTACAGTGTAGTCACATGGTGTGCATTGCTCTATCATCTGGTACAGTGTAGTCACATGTTGTGCATTGCTCTATCATCTGGTACAGTGTAGTCACATAGTGTGCATTGCTCTATCTGGTAGACTGTAGTCACATGGTGTGCATTGCTCTATGTGGTAGAGTGTAGTCACATGGTGTGCATTGCTCTATGAGGTAGAGTGTAGTCACATGGTGTGCATTGCTCTATGTGGTAGAGTGTAGTCACATGGTGTGCATTGCTCTATCTGGTAGAGTGTAGTCACATGGTGTGCATTGCTCTATCTGGTACAGTGTAGTCACATGGTGTGCATTGCTCTATCTGGTACAGTGTAGTCACATGGTGTGCATTGCTCTATCTGGTAGACTGTAGTCACATGGTGTGCATTGCTCTATCATCTGGTAGAGTGTAGTCACGTGGTGTGCATTGCTCTATCATCTGGTACAGTGTAGTCACATGGTGTGCATTGCTCTATCATCTGGTACAGTGTAGTCACATGGTGTGCATTGCTCTATCATCTGGTAGAGTGTAGTCACATGGTGTGCATTGCTCTATCTGGTAGACTGTAGTCACATGGTGTGCATTGCTCTATCTGGTACAGTGTAGTCACATGGTGTGCATTGCTCTATCTGGTAGAGTGTAGTCACATGGTGTGCATTGCTCTATCTGGTAGAGTGTAGTCACATGGTGTGCATTGCTCTATCTGGTAGAGTGTAGTCACATGGTGTGCATTGCTCTATCTGGTAGAGTGTAGTCACATGGTGTGCATTGTTCTGTCTGGTACAGTGTAGTCACATGGTGTGCATTGCTCTATCTGGTAGAGTGTAGTCACATGGTGTGCATTGCTCTATCTGGTAGAGTGTAGTCACATGGTGTGCATTGCTCTATCTGGTAGAGTGTAGTCACATGGTGTGCATTGCTCTATCTGGTAGACTGTAGTCACATGGTGTGCATTGCTCTATCATCTGGTAGAGTGTAGTCACGTGGTGTGCATTGCTCTATCTGGTAGAGTGTAGTCACATGGTGTGCATTGCTCTATCTGGTAGAGTGTAGTCACATGGTGTGCATTGCTCTATCTGGTAGAGTGTAGTCACATGGTGTGCATTGCTCTATCTGGTACAGTGTAGTCACATGGTGTGCATTGCTCTATCTGGTAGAGTGTAGTCACATGGTGTGCATTGCTCTATCTGGTAGAGTGTAGTCACATGGTGTGCATTGCTCTATCTGGTAGAGTGTAGTCACATGGTGTGCATTGCTCTATCATCTGGTAGAGTGTAGTCACATGGTGTGCATTGCTCTATCATCTGGTACAGTGTAGTCACATGGTGTGCATTGCTCTATGTGGTAGAGTGTAGTCACATGGTGTGCATTGCTCTATCTGGTAGAGTGTAGTCACATGGTGTGCATTGCTCTATCTGGTACAGTGTAGTCACATGGTGTGCATTGCTCTATCTGGTAGAGTGTAGTCACATGGTGTGCATTGCTCTATCATCTGGTAGAGTGTAGTCACATGGTGTGCATTGCTCTATCATCTGGTACAGTGTAGTCACATGGTGTGCATTGCTCTATCTGGTAGAGTGTAGTCACATGGTGTGCATTGCTCTATCTGGTAGAGTGTAGTCACATGGTGTGCATTGCTCTATCTGGTAGAGTGTAGTCACATGGTGTGCATTGCTCTATCTGGTAGAGTGTAGTCACATGGTGTGCATTGCTCTATCTGGTAGAGTGTAGTCACATGGTGTGCATTGCTCTATCATCTGGTAGAGTGTAGTCACATGGTGTGCATTGCTCTATCATCTGGTACAGTGTAGTCACATGGTGTGCATTGCTCTATCTGGTAGAGTGTAGTCACATGGTGTGCATTGCTCTATCTGGTAGAGTGTAGTCACATGGTGTGCATTGCTCTATCTGGTACAGTGTAGTCACATGGTGTGCATTGCTCTATCTGGTAGAGTGTAGTCACATGGTGTGCATTGCTCTATCTGGTAGAGTGTAGTCACATGGTGTGCATTGCTCTATCTGGTAGAGTGTAGTCACATGGTGTGCATTGCTCTATCTGGTAGAGTGTAGTCACATGGTGTGCATTGCTCTATCTGGTAGAGTGTAGTCACATGGTGTGCATTGCTCTATCTGGTACAGTGTAGTCACATGGTGTGCATTGCTCTATCTGGTAGAGTGTAGTCACATGGTGTGCATTGCTCTATCTGGTAGAGTGTAGTCACATGGTGTGCATTGCTCTATCTGGTACAGTGTAGTCACATGGTGTGCATTGCTCTATCTGGTACAGTGTAGTCACATGGTGTGCATTCCTCTATCTGGTAGAGTGTAGTCACATGGTGTGCATTGCTCTATCTGGTAGAGTGTAGTCACATGGTGTGCATTGCTCTATCATCTGGTAGAGTGTAGTCACATGGTGTGCATTACTCTGTCTGGTACAGTGTAGTCACATGGTGTGCATTGCTCTATCTGGTACAGTGTAGTCACATGGTGTGCATTGCTCTATCTGGTAGAGTGTAGTCACATGGTGTGCATTGCTCTATGTGGTAGAGTGTAGTCACATGGTGTGCATTGCTCTATCTGGTAGAGTGTAGTCACATGGTGTGCATTGCTCTATCTGGTACAGTGTAGTCACATGGTGTGCATTGCTCTATGTGGTACAGTGTAGTCACATGGTGTGCATTGCTCTATCATCTGGTACAGTGTAGTCACATGGTGTGCATTGCTCTATCTGGTAGAGTGTAGTCACATGGTGTGCATTGCTCTATCTGGTAGAGTGTAGTCACATGGTGTGCATTGCTCTATCATCTGGTAGAGTGTAGTCACATGGTGTGCATTGCTCTATCTGGTAGAGTGTAGTCACATGGTGTGCATTGCTCTATCATCTGGTAGAGTGTAGTCACATGGTGTGCATTGCTCTATCTGGTACAGTGTAGTCACATGGTGTGCATTGCTCTATCATCTGGTAGAGTGTAGTCACATGGTGTGCATTGCTCTATCTGGTAGAGTGTAGTCACATGGTGTGCATTGCTCTATCTGGTACAGTGTAGTCACATGGTGTGCATTGCTCTATCTGGTACAGTGTAGTCACATGGTGTGCATTGCTCTATCTATCTGGTAGAGTGTAGTCACATGGTGTGCATTGCTCTATCTGGTAGAGTGTAGTCACATGGTGTGCATTGCTCTATCTGGTAGAGTGTAGTCACATGGTGTGCATTGCTCTATGTGGTAGAGTGTAGTCACATGGTGTGCATTGCTCTGTCATCTGGTACAGTGTAGTCACATGGTGTGCATTGCTCTATCTGGTAGAGTGTAGTCACATGGTGTGCATTGCTCTATCTGGTAGAGTGTAGTCACATGGTGTGCATTGCTCTATCTGGTAGAGTGTAGTCACATGGTGTGCATTGCTCTATCTGGTAGAGTGTAGTCACATGGTGTGCATTGCTCTATCTGGTAGAGTGTAGTCACATGGTGTGCATTGCTCTATCTGGTAGACTGTAGTCACATGGTGTGCATTGCTCTATCTGGTACAGTGTAGTCACATGGTGTGCATTGCTCTATCTGGTACAGTGTAGTCACATGGTGTGCATTGCTCTATCTATCTGGTAGAGTGTAGTCACATGGTGTGCATTGCTCTATCTGGTAGACTGTAGTCACATGGTGTGCATTGCTCTATCTGGTACAGTGTAGTCACATGGTGTGCATTGCTCTATCTGGTACAGTGTAGTCACATGGTGTGCATTGCTCTATCTGGTAGAGTGTAGTCACATGGTGTGCATTGCTCTATCTGGTAGAGTGTAGTCACATGGTGTGCATTGCTCTATCTGGTAGAGTGTAGTCACATGGTGTGCATTGCTCTATCTGGTAGAGTGTAGTCACATGGTGTGCATTGCTCTATCTGGTAGAGTGTAGTCACATGGTGTGCATTGCTCTATCTGGTAGAGTGTAGTCACATGGTGTGCATTGCTCTATCATCTGGTACAGTGTAGTCACATGGTGTGCATTGCTCTATCTGGTAGAGTGTAGTCACATGGTGTGCATTGCTCTATCTGGTAGAGTGTAGTCACATGGTGTGCATTGCTCTATCTGGTACAGTGTAGTCACATGGTGTGCATTGCTCTATCTGGTACAGTGTAGTCACATGGTGTGCATTCCTCTATCTGGTAGAGTGTAGTCACATGGTGTGCATTGCTCTATCTGGTAGAGTGTAGTCACATGGTGTGCATTGCTCTATCATCTGGTAGAGTGTAGTCACATGGTGTGCATTACTCTGTCTGGTACAGTGTAGTCACATGGTGTGCATTGCTCTATCTGGTACAGTGTAGTCACATGGTGTGCATTGCTCTATCTGGTAGAGTGTAGTCACATGGTGTGCATTGCTCTATGTGGTAGAGTGTAGTCACATGGTGTGCATTGCTCTATCTGGTAGAGTGTAGTCACATGGTGTGCATTGCTCTATCTGGTACAGTGTAGTCACATGGTGTGCATTGCTCTATGTGGTACAGTGTAGTCACATGGTGTGCATTGCTCTATCATCTGGTACAGTGTAGTCACATGGTGTGCATTGCTCTATCTGGTAGAGTGTAGTCACATGGTGTGCATTGCTCTATCTGGTAGAGTGTAGTCACATGGTGTGCATTGCTCTATCATCTGGTAGAGTGTAGTCACATGGTGTGCATTGCTCTATCTGGTAGAGTGTAGTCACATGGTGTGCATTGCTCTATCATCTGGTAGAGTGTAGTCACATGGTGTGCATTGCTCTATCTGGTAGAGTGTAGTCACATGGTGTGCATTGCTCTATCATCTGGTAGAGTGTAGTCACATGGTGTGCATTGCTCTATCTGGTAGAGTGTAGTCACATGGTGTGCATTGCTCTATCTGGTACAGTGTAGTCACATGGTGTGCATTGCTCTATCTGGTACAGTGTAGTCACATGGTGTGCATAGCTCTATCTGGTACAGTGTAGTCACATGGTGTGCATTGCTCTATCTGGTAGAGTGTAGTCACATGGTGTGCATTGCTCTATCTGGTAGAGTGTAGTCACATGGTGTGCATTGCTCTATGTGGTAGAGTGTAGTCACATGGTGTGCATTGCTCTGTCATCTGGTACAGTGTAGTCACATGGTGTGCATTGCTCTATCTGGTAGAGTGTAGTCACATGGTGTGCATTGCTCTATCTGGTAGAGTGTAGTCACATGGTGTGCATTGCTCTATCTGGTAGAGTGTAGTCACATGGTGTGCATTGCTCTATCTGGTAGAGTGTAGTCACATGGTGTGCATTGCTCTATCTGGTAGAGTGTAGTCACATGGTGTGCATTGCTCTATCTGGTAGACTGTAGTCACATGGTGTGCATTGCTCTATCTGGTACAGTGTAGTCACATGGTGTGCATTGCTCTATCTGGTACAGTGTAGTCACATGGTGTGCATTGCTCTATCTATCTGGTAGAGTGTAGTCACATGGTGTGCATTGCTCTATCTGGTAGACTGTAGTCACATGGTGTGCATTGCTCTATCTGGTACAGTGTAGTCACATGGTGTGCATTGCTCTATCTGGTACAGTGTAGTCACATGGTGTGCATTGCTCTATCTGGTAGAGTGTAGTCACATGGTGTGCATTGCTCTATCTGGTAGAGTGTAGTCACATGGTGTGCATTGCTCTATCTGGTAGAGTGTAGTCACATGGTGTGCATTGCTCTATCTGGTAGAGTGTAGTCACATGGTGTGCATTGCTCTATCTGGTAGAGTGTAGTCACATGGTGTGCATTGCTCTATCATCTGGTACAGTGTAGTCACATGGTGTGCATTGCTCTATCTGGTAGAGTGTAGTCACATGGTGTGCATTGCTCTATCATCTGGTACAGTGTAGTCACATGGTGTGCATTGCTCTATCTGGTAGACTGTAGTCACATGGTGTGCATTGCTCTATCTGGTAGAGTGTAGTCACATGGTGTGCATTGCTCTATCTGGTAGACTGTAGTCACATGGTGTGCATTGCTCTATCTGGTACAGTGTAGTCACATGGTGTGCATTGCTCTATCTGGTACAGTGTAGTCACATGGTGTGCATTGCTCTATCTGGTACAGTGTAGTCACATGGTGTGCATTGCTCTATCATCTGGTAGAGTGTAGTCACACGGTGTGCATTGCTATATCTGGTAGAGTGTAGTCACATGGTGTGCATTGCTCTATCTGGTAGAGTGTAGTCACATGGTGTGCATTGCTCTATCTGGTAGAGTGTAGTCACATGGTGTGCATTGCTCTATCTGGTACAGTGTAGTCACATGGTGTGCATTGCTCTATCTGGTACAGTGTAGTCACATGGTGTGCATTGCTCTATGTGGTACAGTGTAGTCACATGGTGTGCATTGCTCTATCATCTGGTACAGTGTAGTCACATGGTGTGCATTGCTCTATCATCTGGTAGAGTGTAGTCACATGGTGTGCATTGCTCTATCATCTGGTAGAGTGTAGTCACATGGTGTGCATTGCTCTATCATCTGGTACAGTGTAGTCACATGGTGTGCATTGCTCTATCTGGTAGAGTGTAGTCACATGGTGTGCATTGCTCTATCTGGTAGAGTGTAGTCACATGGTGTGCATTGCTCTATCTGGTACAGTGTAGTCACATGGTGTGCATTGCTCTATCTGGTAGAGTGTAGTCACATGGTGTGCATTGCTCTATCTGGTAGAGTGTAGTCACATGGTGTGCATTGCTCTATCTGGTAGAGTGTAGTCACATGGTGTGCATTGCTCTATCATCTGGTAGAGTGTAGTCACATGGTGTGCATTGCTCTATCATCTGGTACAGTGAAGTCACATGGTGTGCATTGCTCTATCTGGTACAGTGTAGTCACATGGTGTGCATTGCTCTATCTGGTAGAGTGTAGTCACATGGTGTGCATTGCTCTATCATCTGGTAGAGTGTAGTCACATGGTGTGCATTGCTCTATCATCTGGTACAGTGTAGTCACATGGTGTGCATTGCTCTATCTGGTACAGTGTAGTCACATGGTGTGCATTGCTCTATCTGGTAGAGTGTAGTCACATGGTGTGCATTGCTCTATCATCTGGTAGAGTGTAGTCACATGGTGTGCATTGCTATATCTATCTGGTAGAGTGTAGTCACATGGTGTGCATTGCTCTGTCTGGTAGAGTGTAGTCACATGGTGTGCATTGCTCTATCTGGTAGAGTGTAGTCACATGGTGTGCATTGCTCTATCATCTGGTAGAGTGTAGTCACATGGTGTGCATTGCTCTATCTGGTAGAGTGTAGTCACATGGTGTGCATTGCTCTATCTGGTACAGTGTAGTCACATGGTGTGCATTGCTCTATGTGGTAGAGTGTAGTCACATGGTGTGCATTGCTCTAATATCTGGTACAGTGTAGTCACATGGTGTGCATTGCTCTATCATCTGGTACAGTGTAGTCACATGTTGTGCATTGCTCTATCATCTGGTACAGTGTAGTCACATGGTGTGCATTGCTCTATCTGGTAGACTGTAATCACATGGTGTGCATTGCTCTATGTGGTAGAGTGTAGTCACATGGTGTGCATTGCTCTATGTGGTAGAGTGTAGTCACATGATGTGCATTGCTCTATGTGGTAGAGTGTAGTCACATGGTGTGCATTGCTCTATCTGGTAGAGTGTAGTCACATGGTGTGCATTGCTCTATCTGGTACAGTGTAGTCACATGGTGTGCATTGCTCTATCTGGTAGAGTGTAGTCACATGGTGTGCATTGCTCTATCTGGTAGAGTGTAGTCACATGGTGTGCATTGCTCTATCATCTGGTAGAGTGTAGTCACGTGGTGTGCATTGCTCTATCATCTGGTACAGTGTAGTCACATGGTGTGCATTGCTCTATCATCTGGTACAGTGTAGTCACATGGTGTGCATTGCTCTATCATCTGGTACAGTGTAGTCACATGGTGTGCATTGCTCTATCTGGTAGACTGTAGTCACATGGTGTGCATTGCTCTATCTGGTACAGTGTAGTCACATGGTGTGCATTGCTCTATCTGGTAGAGTGTAGTCACATGGTGTGCATTGCTCTATCTGGTAGAGTGTAGTCACATGGTGTGCATTGCTCTATCTGGTAGAGTGTAGTCACATGGTGTGCATTGCTCTATCTGGTAGAGTGTAGTCACATGGTGTGCATTGTTCTGTCTGGTACAGTGTAGTCACATGGTGTGCATTGCTCTATCTGGTAGAGTGTAGTCACATGGTGTGCATTGCTCTATCTGGTAGAGTGTAGTCACATGGTGTGCATTGCTCTATCTGGTACAGTGTAGTCACATGGTGTGCATTGCTCTATCTGGTAGACTGTAGTCACATGGTGTGCATTGCTCTATCATCTGGTAGAGTGTAGTCACATGGTGTGCATTGCTCTATCTGGTAGAGTGTAGTCACATGGTGTGCATTGCTCTATCTGGTAGAGTGTAGTCACTTGGTGTGCATTGCTCTATCTGGTAGAGTGTAGTCACATGGTGTGCATTGCTCTATCTGGTACAGTGTAGTCACATGGTGTGCATTGCTCTATCTGGTAGAGTGTAGTCACATGGTGTGCATTGCTCTATCTGGTAGAGTGTAGTCACATGGTGTGCATTGCTCTATCATCTGGTAGAGTGTAGTCACATGGTGTGCATTGCTCTATCATCTGGTACAGTGTAGTCACATGGTGTGCATTGCTCTATCTGGTAGAGTGTAGTCACATGGTGTGCATTGCTCTATCTGGTAGAGTGTAGTCACATGGTGTGCATTGCTCTATCTGGTACAGTGTAGTCACATGGTGTGCATTGCTCTATCTGGTACAGTGTAGTCACATGGTGTGCATTCCTCTATCTAGTAGAGTGTAGTCACATTGTGCATGCTCTATCATCTGGTAGAGTGTAGTCACATGGTGTGCATTACTCTGTCTGGTACAGTGTAGTCACATGGTGTGCATTGCTCTATCTGGTACAGTGTAGTCACATGGTGTGCATTGCTCTATCTGGTAGAGTGTAGTCACATGGTGTGCATTGCTCTATCATCTGGTAGAGTGTAGTCACATGGTGTGCATTACTCTGTCTGGTACAGTGTAGTCACATGGTGTGCATTGCTCTATCTGGTACAGTGTAGTCACATGGTGTGCATTGCTCTATCTGGTAGACTGTAGTCACATGGTGTGCATTGCTCTATGTGGTAGAGTGTAGTCACATGGTGTGCATTGCTCTATCTGGTAGAGTGTAGTCACATGGTGTGCATTGCTCTATCTGGTACAGTGTAGTCACATGGTGTGCATTGCTCTATGTGGTACAGTGTAGTCACATGGTGTGCATTGCTCTATCATCTGGTACAGTGTAGTCACATGGTGTGCATTGCTCTATCTGGTAGAGTGTAGTCACATGGTGTGCATTGCTCTATCTGGTAGAGTGTAGTCACATGGTGTGCATTGCTCTATCTGGTAGACTGTAGTCACATGGTGTGCATTGCTCTATCTGGTAGAGTGTAGTCACATGGTGTGCATTGCTCTATCATCTGGTAGTGTGTAGTCACATGGTGTGCATTGCTCTATCTGGTAGAGTGTAGTCACGTGGTGTGCATTGCTCTATCTGGTACAGTGTAGTCACATGGTGTGCATTGCTCTATCTGGTAGAGTGTAGTCACATGGTGTGCATTGCTCTATCTGGTAGAGTGTAGTCACATGGTGTGCATTGCTCTATCTGGTAGAGTGTAGTCACATGGTGTGCATTGCTCTATCTGGTAGAGTGTAGTCACATGGTGTGCATTGCTCTATCTGGTAGAGTGTAGTCACATGGTGTGCATTGCTCTATCATCTGGTACAGTGTAGTCACATGGTGTGCATTGCTCTATCTGGTACAGTGTAGTCACATGGTGTGCATTGCTCTATCTGGTACAGTGTAGTCACATGGTGTGCATTGCTCTATGTGGTAGAGTGTAGTCACATGGTGTGCATTGCTCTGTCATCTGGTACAGTGTAGTCACATGGTGTGCATTGCTCTATCTGGTAGAGTGTAGTCACATGGTGTGCATTGCTCTATCTGGTAGAGTGTAGTCACATGGTGTGCATTGCTCTATCTGGTAGAGTGTAGTCACATGGTGTGCATTGCTCTATCTGGTACAGTGTAGTCACATGGTGTGCATTGCTCTATCTGGTAGAGTGTAGTCACATGGTGTGCATTGCTCTATCTGGTAGACTGTAGTCACATGGTGTGCATTGCTCTATCTGGTAGAGTGTAGTCACATGGTGTGCATTGCTCTATCTGGTAGAGTGTAGTCACATGGTGTGCATTGCTCTATCTGGTAGAGTGTAGTCACATGGTGTGCATTGCTCTATCTGGTACAGTGTAGTCACATGGTGTGCATTGCTCTATCTGGTACAGTGTAGTCACATGGTGTGCATTGCTCTATCTGGTAGAGTGTAGTCACATGGTGTGCATTGCTCTATCTGGTAGAGTGTAGTCACATGGTGTGCATAGCTCTATCTGGTAGAGTGTAGTCACATGGTGTGCATTGCTCTATCATCTGGTACAGTGTAGTCACATGGTGTGCATTGCTCTATCTGGTACAGTGTAGTCACATGGTGTGCATTGCTCTATCTGGTAGAGTGTAGTCACATGGTGTGCATTGCTCTATCTGGTAGAGTGTAGTCACATGGTGTGCATTGCTCTATCTGGTAGAGTGTAGTCACATGGTGTGCATTGCTCTATGTGGTAGAGTGTAGTCACATGGTGTGCATTGCTCTATCTGGTAGAGTGTAGTCACATGGTGTGCATTGCTCTATCTGGTACAGTGTAGTCACATGGTGTGCATTGCTCTATGTGGTACAGTGTAGTCACATGGTGTGCATTGCTCTATCATCTGGTACAGTGTAGTCACATGGTGTGCATTGCTCTATCTGGTAGAGTGTAGTCACATGGTGTGCATTGCTCTATCTGGTAGAGTGTAGTCACATGGTGTGCATTGCTCTATCATCTGGTACAGTGTAGTCACATGGTGTGCATTGCTCTATCTGGTACAGTGTATTCACATGGTGTGCATTGCTCTATCTGGTACAGTGTAGTCACATGGTGTGCATTGCTCTATGTGGTAGAGTGTAGTCACATGGTGTGCATTGCTCTATCTGGTAGACTGTAGTCACATGGTGTGCATTGCTCTATCTGGTACAGTGTAGTCACATGGTGTGCATTGCTCTATCTGGTACAGTGTAGTCACATGGTGTGCATTGCTCTATCTGGTAGAGTGTAGTCACATGGTGTGCATTGCTCTATCTGGTAGAGTGTAGTCACATGGTGTGCATTGCTCTATCTGGTAGAGTGTAGTCACATGGTGTGCATTGCTCTATCTGGTAGAGTGTAGTCACATGGTGTGCATTGCTCTATCTGGTAGAGTGTAGTCACATGGTGTGCATTGCTCTATCTGGTAGAGTGTAGTCACATGGTGTGCATTGCTCTATCTGGTAGAGTGTAGTCACATGGTGTGCATTGCTCTATCTGGTAGAGTGTAGTCACATGGTGTGCATTGCTCTATCTGGTACAGTGTAGTCACATGGTGTGCATTGCTCTATCTGGTACAGTGTAGTCACATGGTGTGCATTGCTCTATCTGGTAGAGTGTAGTCACATGGTGTGCATTGCTCTATCTGGTAGAGTGTAGTCACATGGTGTGCATTGCTCTATCTGGTAGAGTGTAGTCACATGGTGTGCATTGCTCTATCTGGTAGAGTGTAGTCACATGGTGTGCATTGCTCTATCATCTGGTACAGTGTAGTCACATGGTGTGCATTGCTCTATCTGGTAGAGTGTAGTCACATGGTGTGCATTGCTCTATCTGGTAGAGTGTAGTCACATGGTGTGCATTGCTCTATCTGGTAGAGTGTAGTCACATGGTGTGCATTGCTCTATCTGGTACAGTGTAGTCACATGGTGTGCATTGCTCTATCATCTGGTACAGTGTAGTCACATGGTGTGCATTGCTCTATCTGGTACAGTGTAGTCACATGGTGTGCATTGCTCTATCTGGTACAGTGTAGTCACATGGTGTGCATTGCTCTATGTGGTAGAGTGTAGTCACATGGTGTGCATTGCTCTGTCATCTGGTACAGTGTAGTCACATGGTGTGCATTGCTCTATCTGGTAGAGTGTAGTCACATGGTGTGCATTGCTCTATCTGGTAGAGTGTAGTCACATGGTGTGCATTGCTCTATCTGGTAGAGTGTAGTCACATGGTGTGCATTGCTCTATCTGGTACAGTGTAGTCACATGGTGTGCATTGCTCTATCTGGTAGAGTGTAGTCACATGGTGTGCATTGCTCTATCTGGTAGACTGTAGTCACATGGTGTGCATTGCTCTATCTGGTAGAGTGTAGTCACATGGTGTGCATTGCTCTATCTGGTAGAGTGTAGTCACATGGTGTGCATTGCTCTATCTGGTAGAGTGTAGTCACATGGTGTGCATTGCTCTATCTGGTACAGTGTAGTCACATGGTGTGCATTGCTCTATCTGGTACAGTGTAGTCACATGGTGTGCATTGCTCTATCTGGTAGAGTGTAGTCACATGGTGTGCATTGCTCTATCTGGTAGAGTGTAGTCACATGGTGTGCATTGCTCTATCTGGTAGAGTGTAGTCACATGGTGTGCATTGCTCTATCTGGTAGAGTGTAGTCACATGGTGTGCATTGCTCTATCATCTGGTAGAGTGTAGTCACATGGTGTGCATTGCTCTATCATCTGGTACAGTGTAGTCACATGGTGTGCATTGCTCTATCTGGTAGAGTGTAGTCACATGGTGTGCATTGCTCTATCTGGTACAGTGTAGTCACATGGTGTGCATTGCTCTATCTGGTAGAGTGTAGTCACATGGTGTGCATTGCTCTATCATCTGGTACAGTGTAGTCACATGGTGTGCATTGCTCTATCTGGTAGAGTGTAGTCACATGGTGTGCATTGCTCTATCATCTGGTACAGTGTAGTCACATGGTGTGCATTGCTCTATCTGGTACAGTGTATTCACATGGTGTGCATTGCTCTATCTGGTACAGTGTAGTCACATGGTGTGCATTGCTCTATGTGGTAGAGTGTAGTCACATGGTGTGCATTGCTCTATCTGGTAGACTGTAGTCACATGGTGTGCATTGCTCTATCTGGTAGAGTGTAGTCACATGGTGTGCATTGCTCTATCATCTGGTACAGTGTAGTCACATGGTGTGCATTGCTCTATCTGGTAGAGTGTAGTCACATGGTGTGCATTGCTCTATCTGGTAGAGTGTAGTCACATGGTGTGCATTGCTCTATCTGGTAGAGTGTAGTCACATGGTGTGCATTGCTCTATCTGGTAGAGTGTAGTCACATGGTGTGCATTGCTCTATCTGGTAGAGTGTAGTCACATGGTGTGCATTGCTCTATCTGGTAGAGTGTAGTCACATGGTGTGCATTGCTCTATCTGGTAGAGTGTAGTCACATGGTGTGCATTGCTCTATCATCTGGTACAGTGTAGTCACATGGTGTGCATTGCTCTATCTGGTAGAGTGTAGTCACATGGTGTGCATTGCTCTATCATCTGGTACAGTGTAGTCACATGGTGTGCATTGCTCTATCTGGTAGAGTGTAGTCACATGGTGTGCATTGCTCTATCATCTGGTACAGTGTAGTCACATGGTGTGCATTGCTCTATCTGGTAGAGTGTAGTCACATGGTGTGCATTGCTCTATCTATCTGGTACAGTGTATTCACATGGTGTGCATTGCTCTATCATCTGGTAGAGTGTAGTCACATGGTGTGCATTGCTCTATCTGGTAGAGTGTAGTCACATGGTGTGCATTGCTCTATCTATCTGGTACAGTGTAGTCACATGGTGTGCATTGCTCTATCTGGTAGAGTGTAGTCACATGGTGTGCATTGCTCTATCTATCTGGTACAGTGTAGTCACATGGTGTGCATTGCTCTATCTGGTAGAGTGTAGTCACATGGTGTGCATTGCTCTATCTATCTGGTACAGTGTAGTCACATGGTGTGCATTGCTCTATCATCTGGTAGACTGTAGTCACATGGTGTGCATTGCTCTATCTATCTGGTACAGTGTAGTCACATGGTGTGCATTGCTCTATCATCTGGTAGAGTGTAGTCACATGGTGTGCATTGCTCTATCTGGTAGAGTGTAGTCACATGGTGTGCATTGCTCTATCTATCTGGTACAGTGTAGTCACATGGTGTGCATTGCTCTATCTATCTGGTAGAGTGTAGTCACATGGTGTGCATTGCTCTATCATCTGGTACAGTGTAGTCACATGGTGTGCATTGCTCTATCATCTGGTACAGTGTAGTCACATGGTGTGCATTGCTCTATCTGGTAGAGTGTAGTCACATGGTGTGCATTGCTCTATCTGGTACAGTGTAGTCACATGGTGTGCATTGCTCTATCTGGTAGAGTGTAGTCACATGGTGTGCATTGCTCTATCATCTGGTACAGTGTAGTCACATGGTGTGCATTGCTCTATCTGGTACAGTGTATTCACATGGTGTGCATTGCTCTATCTGGTACAGTGTAGTCACATGGTGTGCATTGCTCTATGTGGTAGAGTGTAGTCACATGGTGTGCATTGCTCTATCTGGTAGACTGTAGTCACATGGTGTGCATTGCTCTATCTGGTACAGTGTAGTCACATGGTGTGCATTGCTCTATCTGGTACAGTGTAGTCACATGGTGTGCATTGCTCTATCTGGTAGAGTGTAGTCACATGGTGTGCATTGCTCTATCTGGTAGAGTGTAGTCACATGGTGTGCATTGCTCTATCTGGTAGAGTGTAGTCACATGGTGTGCATTGCTCTATCTGGTAGAGTGTAGTCACATGGTGTGCATTGCTCTATCTGGTAGAGTGTAGTCACATGGTGTGCATTGCTCTATCTGGTAGAGTGTAGTCACATGGTGTGCATTGCTCTATCTGGTAGAGTGTAGTCACATGGTGTGCATTGCTCTATCTGGTAGAGTGTAGTCACATGGTGTGCATTGCTCTATCTGGTACAGTGTAGTCACATGGTGTGCATTGCTCTATCTGGTACAGTGTAGTCACATGGTGTGCATTGCTCTATCTGGTAGAGTGTAGTCACATGGTGTGCATTGCTCTATCATCTGGTACAGTGTAGTCACATGGTGTGCATTGCTCTATCTGGTAGAGTGTAGTCACATGGTGTGCATTGCTCTATCTGGTAGAGTGTAGTCACATGGTGTGCATTGCTCTATCTGGTAGAGTGTAGTCACATGGTGTGCATTGCTCTATCATCTGGTACAGTGTAGTCACATGGTGTGCATTGCTCTATCTGGTAGAGTGTAGTCACATGGTGTGCATTGCTCTATCATCTGGTACAGTGTAGTCACATGGTGTGCATTGCTCTATCTGGTACAGTGTATTCACATGGTGTGCATTGCTCTATCTGGTACAGTGTAGTCACATGGTGTGCATTGCTCTATGTGGTAGAGTGTAGTCACATGGTGTGCATTGCTCTATCTGGTAGACTGTAGTCACATGGTGTGCATTGCTCTATCTGGTAGAGTGTAGTCACATGGTGTGCATTGCTCTATCATCTGGTACAGTGTAGTCACATGGTGTGCATTGCTCTATCTGGTAGAGTGTAGTCACATGGTGTGCATTGCTCTATCTGGTAGAGTGTAGTCACATGGTGTGCATTGCTCTATCTGGTAGAGTGTAGTCACATGGTGTGCATTGCTCTATCTGGTAGAGTGTAGTCACATGGTGTGCATTGCTCTATCTGGTAGAGTGTAGTCACATGGTGTGCATTGCTCTATCTGGTAGAGTGTAGTCACATGGTGTGCATTGCTCTATCATCTGGTACAGTGTAGTCACATGGTGTGCATTGCTCTATCTGGTAGAGTGTAGTCACATGGTGTGCATTGCTCTATCATCTGGTACAGTGTAGTCACATGGTGTGCATTGCTCTATCTGGTAGAGTGTAGTCACATGGTGTGCATTGCTCTATCATCTGGTACAGTGTAGTCACATGGTGTGCATTGCTCTATCTGGTAGAGTGTAGTCACATGGTGTGCATTGCTCTATCTATCTGGTACAGTGTAGTCACATGGTGTGCATTGCTCTATCATCTGGTAGAGTGTAGTCACATGGTGTGCATTGCTCTATCTGGTAGAGTGTAGTCACATGGTGTGCATTGCTCTATCTATCTGGTACAGTGTAGTCACATGGTGTGCATTGCTCTATCTGGTAGAGTGTAGTCACATGGTGTGCATTGCTCTATCTATCTGGTACAGTGTAGTCACATGGTGTGCATTGCTCTATCTGGTAGAGTGTAGTCACATGGTGTGCATTGCTCTATCTATCTGGTACAGTGTAGTCACATGGTGTGCATTGCTCTATCATCTGGTAGACTGTAGTCACATGGTGTGCATTGCTCTATCTATCTGGTACAGTGTAGTCACATGGTGTGCATTGCTCTATCATCTGGTAGAGTGTAGTCACATGGTGTGCATTGCTCTATCTGGTAGAGTGTAGTCACATGGTGTGCATTGCTCTATCTATCTGGTACAGTGTAGTCACATGGTGTGCATTGCTCTATCTATCTGGTAGAGTGTAGTCACATGGTGTGCATTGCTCTATCATCTGGTACAGTGTAGTCACATGGTGTGCATTGCTCTATCATCTGGTAGAGTGTAGTCACATGGTGTGCATTGCTCTATCTGGTAGAGTGTAGTCACATGGTGTGCATTGCTCTATCTGGTAGACTGTAGTCACATGGTGTGCATTGCTCTATCTGGTACAGTGTAGTCACATGGTGTGCATTGCTCTATCTGGTAGAGTGTGGCCTTGGGTGGGAGGCTCTACAATGTAGCCTTTGCACTAAATTGTCTTTCTGCAGGAGACGCCACTGCTTGTCCATAAACTCATGCTGTTTTAATTGTTACTTTTGTTTTTCTAAGAGAAATTCAGAAAGTTAACCTGCTCTCAGATACAGTTTATAATATACTACATACTGCAAGATGCTAACAAACGTGAATCAAACCTCAGTGACTTTTAACTATATAAAAGAATCTAAAGTCATAAAAGTATGGAGCAGGTACTGTCATGTACAGGCATTCTGGAGGCCTCATGAAATATTGTAACATTCTGCCACCAGACTTTATGTCCTTTTGGCAGCTGTGCCCAAGAACTTCAAAATGATAAAACGCAAAACTGGCCAACATGTGTTAAAACTGTTACTCAAAAATTCTTAGTTCTACTGGAGACTGACTGGGATATTTCCATAGGGGCATTTGATTACTAGAAACTTAATGATGGCTTTTATTCTTTAAACTAGTTGTTGCACCTAAATAAATCTGTTCCAATAAAACAACTGAAGATATACTTAAGATTTTTATGTTAGAATATTTGGCTAGAAAGTGATCAACTAGAGAAGATAATTAAAGTAAATTATGATGCATTCATATACTGAAGTCTTGGAGAGGTTTGTTTTGAAAAATATTGAGCAGTGTGTAGTCCTGTTTGCAACATTATGTAAGGAAAAATTGGGATAGAGGTTGTATAAAGGATGAGTTTGAGCTTTGTAAACATACAGAGGATATGTATATGCATGTATATGTATACATACATGAGTGTACACATATCAGAACCATGGTTATATTGTCCTCTAGATGATGGAGCATGAATAAATGCCTATGCTGCCCATTTTTATTCTGTATTTGAAGATATTTCTGCTGTAAAATTTTAGTACTTTCGTATTTGACAACAACCCTGGAATGTGACATTCTTTTCATCCAAGGCTATGGAGTTGCTTTTGAGCCAGCCTGGGCTCAGATGGGCGGGCGTAGCTTCTGATCTTGGAGAGGGCATTTCTCTGGATGGTGTGGAATGCCGTGGGATGTGAGGATAAGCCTAGCTTCTAGCCAATTGTTTCCTTCCTACCTAGCCTTGATAATGGAAGCATTAACAAACAGATTAGAGCACTGGTTTGTACGTCTGGAGCATTTGGAATGTAGACCTTAAGGCCCTCCAGAGCAATTGTGTATTCAGATAATATCCCATGACTGACCCTGGGCAGGCCGCAGGGGCTGCTAGGTGAAAATTCAGCTTTCACTCCTGTGAGGAGATGGCGTGACAAAGGTATCAGGTGCTCCAAAAGGGGAGCTGCCCTTCGCTCTAGCTCTTGGAACACTTCTGCTTCTTCACTCCTGGGAGGGAAGATGTGAGATACTGAAGGACTTTTGTCCTCTCTGGATCGGCAGTAGGATCCTGCCAGAACAGCCTGTGTGGAGGAGTGTTTGCTTTGTTTTTAGTCTCTCACAGAGTTCCCAAAGTCAGAAGTGAATCCGGCTGAGCGAGTCCTCCAGGTCCTGGAATACATTTCCTTTTGTCCAGCATCAGCTGTGCCTGGCATCCTTCAGCTGTGTGTGAGGCTAAAAGAGACATCCAGTGTAGTTCCTTGACCTCCCTGGAGCCCCTGTCAGCAGAAAGGAGCCCCACATACAAAAATTAAACAAAAGCATAAAGCAAGAGCATAAAAGAAGATATTCTGTTCCTAGAGAGCTGTATGAGGAGTGACCCAGGCTGAGAGCTCTGAGGTCAGAGGCACCCAGAGAAAGGCCCCATGGAGAAGACACACAAAAGGAGATCTCTTTTCTCTTCAGAGCTGACTTCTTTGGGGAGGGAGAGACTCCATTAACTGTTGATACAATTAATAAAAACAGTAAGTGCTTTCCATGTGTTAGGGTTCTCTTATCATTGAGCTTGTCTGTGTGCGGAGAGTATGACGCAGTCTTTTTGATCTTGAGGGCGGGGAGATGGTCTCAGACTCCCCCTAGTTCCCATCTTTTCTTTATACCAGTTCATATTTACCCGGGATGTTTCTGGATCTGCACGCAGATGTAATTGCGCATGCATCAAATGGCCCCAACTGGGCATATTGAAATTTTAAAGGGGAATGGTAAACAGCTGTTCCCCAAACAGAGGTGCCTTGCTAAAAGTATCTGGAACCTTCTAGTGTGAGCCTCATTATTTTTGTCCCCAGGAAAACTTGGTGAAACAGTGTCGGGTCCATTTTCCCTAGACTTCAATTTGTATGTGTTGGCCACCTGCTGGAGGCTATCTTTGATTATGTGTAGCATTTGCTCTGTCTAACCATGTGCCTCTTGGTTGTTTATGGCTGATAGGGGAAGAGTGAGATGGCGGGGTCTGTCGACTGCTGGGCACGTATCTCTAAGGCAGCTGCTGTCTGCCCACAAATGTACAGGGCAGCTTTTCCTCTGGTGATGAGATGTTTGGTCTGTTACGGGGTTTCCCAGCCACTGACAGTGAAGTAAATTCCCTGGTATGAAGGCTATTTAAGCTTCACAGGAATTCTCTGAAGTGGTATTTATATTCCCATTGAGCAGATATGAAACATGAGCCTCATGCAATTAGCCTGAGGTTCTGTAGGCTGCATTTGAAACCAAATCTGCCCGACTGAAATGAATCCTCTTATGATTACGCTGGTGTGCCTTTTTGAATACTTGAGCTTAGCCGTGAGAGGGTCCTCTTGCAGATGTGTTCATTTTCTGATTTGCATTGTGGCTGCTGATTACAAATCTTTTAATTGTTACGACTCTTAACTACATGAGTGCTGTGCGGCTACATTTAAACATATTTTTGTTTGAAAATGTTTCAGTGGTATAAATAAAGTTAAGACCTTAAAGCCACCCTGCCCTACCTAAAGGTAGCTTACGAGTTATTCCTTTAATTTTTTCTATAGTTTTACATGAATTTTTGAGTGTGAACACTTAGGGAGTGTATATAAATTTTTGGGGGGTCTTTATACATTGTGTGTTTAAGTCGTTATTATTATTCAAGAGGCCTTTAACAATTTTAGAATTATGTCGTAGAGGGTTTGCTAGGTCAAAACTGTGATATTTACCTAATGAAGGTGTCATCTAAATTCTATGTCTCCCTCTCTGTTGGTGTATAATATAATAAATGTTGGTAGGTTTTTCTAATGAGGACTTCCAGTCTATAATAATCACATGGCTGCAGTGACATGCGCTGCGCCGTTGTTGTTGTCTTTGAAGCCAGCTTGTGTCCTTTTCATTTTCTTTCCAGGCCTTCTTCCTCTCCCCCTGTATGGAAAGTAGCTCTCTTAGTTGATACAGGTTGGGAATTTTCAGTATTTTGAACCCCAAATAAAACATCCCTACATATCTACTGCCTCATCTGCTGGCTCCACTTCACATCCCTCCCTTCCTCTTCAGATAAGATCACTATGGCTGTGGCCCTGCTCTTAGGTCTACATTTTACCTGATCTCAGGCATTCTTCATGATCCTGGGAATCAGAGTGAGTCCCGCCACAGGTTCCAGTCCAGCGGAAGGGACTGGAAGGAATCCAGGCTAATTCACTGTTATGTTATCATGCCGCTCTTTGTGTGGGCAGACGCAGCTGAAACATGAGCAACAAGAGGTTCCTGGGAGCTGTGCAAGCTTCTGGTCTTGGCATCAGTGTGCGTGTGGCTTTTCTGAAGCAAAGGGTGGGACCAATAACCACGTGGAGAATGAGGATCTTGAAATTGCTGGTTTGGGGCTTGAGGTCAGGAGTTAGTTATCCGCCTGGTTATTTGCATTCAGCTCGGGCTTCTTTCATTGCAACAGGGCCTGCTCCTTGGATGACGAGGGAACAGGCCAGCGGGAAGTGTGGATGATTTTTCATCACAAAGACCTTTTGGGCTGCTGTTGATTTTGAGCTGTGCTTTGGATACTCTGGACCCTGGCCTTGGAGTGAGTGCAGTTCGCCGCACAGACAACCCATAATTGACTCTGACCTCCTATTGTGTTTCTTCTCAGTGTATTTCAGTGAAATACGCCGAGGAGAGTGGCTCCCAGGCCTGGCATGATGAGGCATGGTTATGTCTGTTTATTCTCAGAGTTGGACTTTATTGTCTTGTCATGGTGACAACTGGAAACAGTGACCAACCATTCTGCGGTTGCTTATTGGACATCCAAATGGCTAACCCTTTATTAGATGTAGTGAGAGCAAAAAAAAATTGGTTGCTTCAAGAATAATCCCAGCCCAATTATGCATGGGAATGTTGGAACAAGGTTTTACAAAAGTTCTTACTACATCATTCTCTCTACTCTGATTTATGCTTGAGAACTTCCATAATTGGACATTAAAAATGCAAATGTCTACTGAAATCACAGATTTAATGTTTTAAATTTTGAATAGTAATTAAAACAGCCATGCATTTGTTATTGTTTATGAGATTATGATTAATTTGTTTTTATTTTTAAAATTTCAATAATTAATTTATTTTATATCCCGACCACAGTTTCTTCTCCCTCCCTGCCTCCCATTCCCTCCCTCCACCTTCTCCCATCCATTCCTCCTATGTTTCTTCCAGAGAAGGGCAAATATCAACAGAGCATCAAGTTGAAGACCTCCCCTTGTATTAAGGTTGGGCAAGACAATCCAATATGAGGAGTGGGTTCCCAAGAGTCAGCCAAAGTGTTAGGAACAGCCCCTGCTCCCATTGTTAGGAATCCCACAAGTAGACCAAGCTATACAACTGTCACATATGTGTAGAGCACCTTAGTTGTTCCCGTGCAGGCTCCCTGGTTATTGGTTCAGACTCTTTGAGTTCCTATGAGCCCAGGTTAGTTATTTTTGTGGGTTTTCTTCTGATGCCCTTGACCCCTCTAGCTCCTACAATTCTTCCTTCCTCTCTTCAACCAGATTCCCTGAGCTCAGACTACTGTTTGGCTGTAGATATCTGCATCTGTTTCTACCAGTTACCAGATGAAGGCTCTCTGATGATAATTGGGGTAGTCACCAATCTGATCAGGCTATGTATTCACTATAGCTAGGAATCTTAGCTGGGGTCATCTTTGTACATTACTGAGAGTTCTCCTTGCTCAGATTTTCAGATTTCTTTTTTTTTTTTGTTTTTGTTTTTGTTTTTCGAGACAGGGTTTTGCTGTAGCTTTGGAGCCTGCCCTGGGAACTAGCTCTTGTAGACCAGGCTGGCCTCGAACTCACAAAGATTTGCCTGCCTCTGTCTCCCAAGTGCTGGGATTAAAACGTGCACCACCAAAGCCCAACGTTGCCCTGGATATCTTACTCTGAAATGTCCCCCTACTTTCCAGTCATCTCTTTTAGTACTCTCTTTCTCTAGTTATTCCCCAACATGATCCCTCAAGTTGCTATCCGCACCAGTCCCCAGTCCACCTGGAAGTTCTTTTTTATTTCCCCTTCTCAAGAAGATCCATGTATCCTCCCTTGAACTCTCCTTGTTACTTTAGTCTCTCTGGGGCTGTGAATTGTAGCATGCTTTGTTTAACATCTAATATCCACTTATGAGTGGATATACACCATGCTCTCTTTCTGGATCTTGGTTACCTACATCATTTAGGATGATTTATCTAGTTCTATCTATTTGCCTTCAAATTTCCTGATGTCCTTATTTTTTTAACAGTTGACTAATACCCAATTGTGTAAATGTAGCACATTTTCTTTATTCATTCCTTGGTTTAGGGGCATCTAGGTTCTTTCTAGGCTCTATTATAAATAAAGCTGCTATGAGAATAGAGTAAATGTCCTTATGGTATGATTGAGCATCTTTGACTCTATCTATCTATCTATCTATCTATCTATCTATCTATCTATCTATCTATCTATCTACCTACCTACCTACCTACCTACCTAGAGTGGGATAACTAAACCCTCTTATGTACAAATGATAGTAGGACTGAGAATGAAATCAGAGAAACAACACTCTTTACAATAGCCATGAACAATATAAAATATTTGGGGGTAACTCTAACCAAGCAAGGGAAATACATGTATGACAAGAACTTCAAGTCTTTGAAGAAAGAAATTGGAGAAGGTATCAGAAGATGGAAAGATCTCCCATGTTTATGGATTGGTAATGATTAACATAGTAAAAATCATCATCTTACCAAAAGCAATCTACAGATTGAATGTGATCCCCATCAAAATTCCAACACAATTTTTTATAGACCTTGACAAAACAATACTCACCTTCATAAGGAAAACAAAACACTCAGGATTGCTAACATAATCCCATACAATAAAAAAACCAACAGTGGTTTTATTTTTTAAATTACTTTAAGATAATTGTAGATTTTATATTTTGAGAATTTCTTATGTGAGTTCATCATTTACACCACTTCCACCCTCCTTTTTCTCCTTCCAACTCCTCCTGCATTCATCCCACCGCTTCTCACACTCACACTTCTAATTCTTTAGTTATTGTTGCCAAAGACATGTGCACACGTTTACAAACACAACCTGCTGAGTGTGTTTAGGCTTGCTCATATGTATATGGCTTTAGGGCTAGCTGCCTGGCATGCTATAAACTGTTAGGAAGTTTGTTTCTGGAGAAGTCTTATTCTCCTTCTCAACAGCCATCATTTGCCTACAACTATTCATCTAGGGGTGGGACCTTGTGATAGTTTCCCCAGCTATATCAGAATGTCAACTAGAATGTGGTTGTCATTTTTCAGGTCTTGTTTATGCAAGTGTACTATTGAGATTTCATGTGTACATCTTTCCTGTCACTTATAGAAGATAGAATCCTGGTCCTCTAGTTCTGACTGGCTCTCCCATCCCTCTTCTACCGCATTCTCTGAGCCTTTATATAGGGGTTTTATTGAAGATGCATCACCTGGGGCTGGTACAGCTCAGTGCGAATCAGTTGTCCTCTGCATTTTGTCTAGTTGTGGCTTTCTGTTATGTTCGCTGCTGCAAAAGGAAACTTCTTTGATGAGGCACATGAGTTGTACTTACCTGTGCACACACACACACACACACACACAACACGCAATACTCTCTCACACACACATACTCATACATATGTGTGTATGTAATTTCTTTGGAAATAGGGTTTCACTTTATAACCGTAGCTGGCTTGAAATTTATTTTATAGACAGGGCTGGTATCTTAGTGTTTTATTGCTGTGGAGAGATACGATAACCATGGCAACTCTTATAAAGGAAAACATTTAATTGGGGCTGGCTTACTGTTTCAGAGGTCTAGCTCATTATTGTCATGGTGAGAAGCATGGTGGCATGCAGGCAGACATGGTGCTGGAGAATGAGCTGACAGTTCTACATCAGAAAAAGGAGACAACTGTGTGCCACACTTGTCATAGCTTGAGTGTATGAGATCTCAGAGCCCACCCAGAGTGATACACTTTTTCCAACAAGGCCACTCCAACAAGACCATACCCCCAATAATGCCATTCCCTATGACCAAGCATTCAAATACATGTGTCTGTGTGGGCCATTCCTATTCATACTAGCACATCCCACTCCCTGGCCCCAGTAGGCTTGTAGCAATAACATAGTACAAAAATGCATTCAGTCCAACTTCAAAAATCCCCATAGTCTATAACACAGTCTCAACACTGCTTAAAAGTCCAAAGTTCAAAGTCTCTTCTGAGATTCATGAAGAGAGATTCTTAACTGTAGTCTCCTGTAAAGTAAAAATCAAAAAGCAGATCACACACTCCCAACGTATAATGGCACAGGATATGTTTTACCTTTCCAAAACATAGGGAAAGGAGCAGAGTGAGGAAATACCAGACCAAAGCAATACTGGAAATTGGCTGGGCAAACTCTGAACTCTGCATCTCTATGTCTGATGTCAAAGTGCTCTTTAGATCTCCAACATCTTTTATCTTTGTTGAGTGCAACACACTTCTTTCTCTTGGGCTGTTTCTACTCCCTGTTAGCAGCTCTCCTTGGCACGTATCCCACAACTCTGGAATTTCCAGCATTTTGGGATCTCCAAGGCAATCCAGGTTTCACTTCCACAGTTTCACACAATGGACTCTTTGTGCCTTGGCCTCAGGCGCTTTCCTTTGTCACAGAGGGAGATCCCATAACTCCTTTCTTCTATCCTTAGCTCTAAAGCCAGACCTTGTGGCTGAAGTCAGCAAATTCTGCTACTTCCTGGGACTGGAACATGGCTCCCTTGTTCAATTTTATGTTCACCAGATTTCTGTTTTCTATGGTTACCTTTAGCGCCTAAGCTTGGCAGCCATGGAACTCAGTCTGTAGATCGGGTTGGCCTCGAACTAAGAGATCCACTATCCTTGCATCTGTCTTCTGAGTGCTGGGGTTAAGGTATGGGCCACCATTCCTTGCTCCAGTTCTACATCTTGATCCCCAGACAGCAAATGGAGACAACTGTGTGCCACACTGGATACAGCTTGAGCATATGAGACCTCAATGCCCACCCCCACTTCCTCTAACAAGGCCACACCTTCTAGTTGTGCCACTCCCTATGACCAAGTTTTCAAACACATGAGTCTATGGAGGCTATTCCTATTCAAACAACCACATTTGGTCTCCAACACACAGCGATCCTCTTACCTCTACCTTTGGTATGCTGGATTAAGTGTGTGCACCCACACACCTGGCTAAAATAATTGTAAATAAATACATGTGTGTATTATATATTTTATATATGTGTAATATAATATAGTAATTTATAATATATATTAAATAAACATGAAATAATACAATTCCCTATGATTTTTTAAAATATCCTAGTGGTTATACTGGCTGAATTGTGTCAAGCTGACAAACTTGAGTCATCAGAGAGGGAGGAACTGCCTCATTGAGATCCAACTGTAAGGCATTTTCTCAATGACAACAGGGGGGGGGGTGCTGAGGAAGGAGGGCCCAGTCCATGGTGGGTGGTACTATCCCTGGACTCCTGGTCTTAGATTCTATAAGAAAGCAGCTGAACAAGCCAGGAGAAGCAATGAGTAAGCAGCACCCCTCTGTAGCCTCTGCACCAGACCCTGCCTCCAGGATCCTGCCTTGTTTGAGTTCCTGTCCTGACTTCTTTTGGTGATGAATAGCAATGTGAAAGTATAAACCAAATAAGCCTTTTGGTCCCCAACTTGCTTTTTGGTCATGGTCTTTCATTGCAACCTTAGAAACCTTAACTAAGACATTATTTATCCTCAGTTTTGTAGAACTCAAGGGTTAGAAGAGAGGGATGGGTGGGGAAGGGATGAGGTGTAAGCAAAGGGAGGTGGAGGATGGGATAACAAGAACAGAGTGGTTCTCCAATGCAGAATTACATGGTGTCCACTGAGCACTGGCTGAGGGCCTTTGGAGGTCTGTTCATCTGTGTAGATGCCTGGCACTGGGAGCTGCTGCTGGCCTAAAGCTCAGCTCTATTGAAAAGCTGAGGAGCTACAATAGATGTGGTTTTCTTTTACAATAACAGCTCATATGCTGATTGCCAGTTATATCTCCAGATGTTTACAAGATGAGTGGGAGTTTGTTGGTTGGATAAAAAGCATACCTCAGCTCCCGTTGGTTCTACCGTGGGCAAGGTCTTGGTGGGTAGATTAGGCTGGGGTGAGTCTTCAGAATGTATCATTTCTAGGGCAAGGCCTTCTGAGCACCTGCAAGATAAGACAGGACATACAATTCTTTGAACAGTTTGAGAAGCTAAGAGCAGTGTCTCTTTTGGAGAAAATGTTGCCAATAATTAGCAAGGCAGAATGACTTACAGCATAAACTGGTGATTTTCCATGAAGAGGTCATCTAGACACACTGCAACACCAGCACATAAGTAAATGTGCCTAGTAGTGTTCACTATAGCATTGCTTGCAATAGCAGACTTTATTTACTTCTTGTTTATGTTTTGGATTTTTTTATATTGAGTCTTTTTGTGTAATCTTGATTGGCCTTGAACTTGAAGTTCTGCTTCCATGGCCTCTTTAGAATTGGAATTACAGTCTTGCATGATAAATAGTAGATTATTCTTTAGACAGGTTCTCGTGTATCTTAGGGTGACCTCAAACATTGCTGCTAATGAAGAGGAACTTCTGATACCTCTGCCTCCACATCTAAATGGTTGAGATTACAAGCATAAGCCACTACACCTGTTTTATGTGGTACTGGGAATCAAACCCAACAATTTGTACATGATAGGCAAGAATAATACCAATTTAGATACATCCTCATTCCTGTAACAGCAGATTTTTTTAAAAAAAATAAAAACAAAATGTTTCTAAATAAATGAATGATTAAGTGGATGGTAATGTATTTGTGAGCAGAATGCCAGGAGCAGAATATTACACAACAATTAAGATGAACGTATTATGGCTGGGTATGGTATTTTTGTTTTTTGGGTTTTCAACAGGATTTCTCTGTAGCTTTGGAGTCTACTCTGGAACTAGCTCTTGTAGACCAGACTGGCATTGAACTCATGGAGGTCCGCCTGCCTCTGCCTCCAGAGTACTGGGATTAAAAGCAGGCACCACTACCGCCTAGCTCATGGCAAGTGGGCTAGTGTATATGTCATTATCTTAACCTTGGGTAAAAGAAGTAAAGTATATCTACTATGATTGTGTTTGTTAAACTGTAAAGGTATGAGATGGGCAGATAGCTCAGTAGGTTCATTGATGTGGGATTCTCCTCCTTATGCTGTGAATACCATTGGTTAATAAAGAAACTGGCTTGGCCTGATAGGGTAGAACAGAGCTAGGCAGGGAAAACTAAACTGAATGCTGGGAGAAGGAAGGCAGAGTCAGAGAGAAGCCATGGAGCTGCTGCCAGAGACAGACAGGTTGAAAACCTTGCCAGTAAGCCACAAGCCTCATGGTAAAATATAAAACACTGGAAATGGGTTAAATTAAGATATAAGAGTTAGCCAATAGGAAGCTAGAGCTAATAGACAAATCAGTGATTTAATTAGTACAGTGTCTGTGTGGTTATTTTGGGAGTCTGGGCAGCCAGAAAAAAAAAAACAAGTAGCCTCCTACTACAGATCGTCACCCTGTAGTTGTGATTTCTTTTATCTACTAAGTGTTCTTTTATATATAATATACAGCCCTGCCTGCTTGCTCTACCCAGTTCAACATGGCAGAAGTCTGGAAGTCCATTCATTGTCCACCCAGTAGTTGTGGATTTGCGATCCACATGGGGCGCCAGATGGGGCAACTAAATCTATGTAAAACCTGAGAATACTTGGAAAGGAATTGTAGACACAGAAAAACAGTTTAGCTGCATTTTTTTAAAAGCTGGTGGCTTGCTTCAGCTCCCATAAAGAGGTCTTCCTGGTTCAGTGGTAGCAAAAAAAAAAAAAAAACTGCAGTTTTGAAACAGTGGCTTCCTGGTTTATGCTGTTGGTGCAACTCTGGCTCTTTCAGGAGGCCAAGCATTTAAATGGGATTTGTGAACAGCATCCTGCAAGTTGCTTAGTGGCAGCATTGGCCAACTGGTTGCCATAGTGGAGGTCATGAGAACAGCTCCCACCCAGCAGTCATGGAGACAATGAATGGACTTCCAGACTTCTGCCATGTTGAACTGGGTAGAGCAAGCAGGCAGGGCTGTATATTATATATAAAAAAACACTTAGTAGATAAAAGAAAGCCAGGTGGGCAGGGGTGTGAGACCTTCTCGGCTGTGGACCGTTTGAACTTTTTGAACTGGTCCACCCAGTAGTTGTGGATTTGCAATCCACATGGGGTGCCAGATGAATATGGACACTAAAAAGAAATCCCACACTAGCTCAACATTGAGTATAATAAAGGGCTGTTTATTTAGGGCTAGACTCACAGATCACAGTCCTATGCACTAATGGGGAATAGGAACCGAATCCAGCAGCCAGAAGAGATCAGGAATGCACTTTACACCAGCATTTATAGTCTAAGAGGCCATGCCCAAGTGGGTGGGTAACTTAAAGGCTACCGGCTGTAGGATTTCCTATAGCAGGTTCACAAGCATGGGGATCTAAGTTTAAAGCTCTTCCACCCTCAACAGTTTAATGTTAGTGCATGTGTCTATAATCCCAGCAGTGGGGGAATGGAGAAAGGAGATTACTGGAGCTCACTTTCCACTCAGCCTAACATTACTGGTGAGCTCCATGTTCATTGAGAGACCGTGTCTTTAAAAATCTGGTGGCTGAGTGATAGAGGAAGATGCTCAACATTTCTGACCTCTACACATGGACACACACCAGCATACATACACCCACACAGACACATACACAACCACAGATCATCATATATGCCAATATAATAACACTCAAAGCTATATTCTGTTTATAAATATAATTATGTGAGTAGTTACCATATAATTATGGACTCATTGTACTTTCCTGTGCATTGGAAGGAATTAATGAAAATGGATAGCACAAATGAGAGAGAATGGGTATATACTACACACACTCCAAATACAACCCTCTATCGTGGTGAAGCACAGCTGGGCTCGCGTGATCTTAGGCACAGAAGCAAGAGCCCTGTGTCTGTGCACATCTGCCGCCTTCTAGGTTAGCTACTCATCATGCAGACTGGCACAGTGCCGTGAAGGGACAGCCACTCTGCATGTATGAACAGGTTTTAGTGTTCGGAACACTTCAGTTTAGTGATGCTAGCGTCTGGATTTGAGAAGCTGACTTCAGAGGGCTAAGATGAGACTGTTTCAAAGTGACACCCCATCTCCCATTGTCTGATGCCTGGAGCCCCAAGATACAGCCTGCTTTGCTTCCATCAGAGCAAGTTCTGCCGGCACAGCTGTCCTGGCAGTAAGGCCAAGCCCTCTCTGCCATCTGCACTCTCCCCAGGCCAAGTGGGACTACAGAATACCGTGGTCAAGGCGACATGCCACAGCCGTGCTAGAAAGGACAGAGTCAAGGGCACCTTTGATTCCTCATGCTTGCTGGCTCCTTGAGGTACCTTCCATGAGGGGTACTTCCTTCTGTCAGCTTGAATGAGCAGAAACTGCCAGAGGCCTAGAGGAAGCTGAGCTAGAGAGAGCATCCTTTGTTGGGAAGTCCCTTCCCTCAGCAGCCAGTTCTACAAAAGAGCAAAGTCAGTGTGAATCTGTTTGTGGTGTGTAGAAGGAGAGTCTGCGTGGTGACGAGCGTGCTGCCTTTGATGGGGGCTATTTGGATTCTGGAAGGGAGTTTGTTGTGACATCAGTCATGTGGGGAGCCCTGAGATTTTAGCTCTTACAAGACGGTTGTTATAGAAAGGATGGCAAAAGTCTCTGGTTGGAACACAGCATAGAACTTGCTTGTTATGATAATAGAATTTAAGGTCCAAAAGGAGGTGTACAATGATCTGAGCTAAATGTCTCGTGTTAGTAATAGAGTAGGGCTTGGAGGATCTTCCCCCTTCATCCATTTGTGTGCAGCTCCTTTGGGCTGTGCTTTAATAAGACCTTGAACATGTTCTCAATAGCCCAAGTTGAACAGGAATTCCAGTCGGTCAGTTTACAGGAATGCCTCCTGCCTCTGTGGACTCTGCCATTCCCGGGTTATAACTGATCCTTTGGCCAGAATTCAGCAATAATCTGATTAAGTCTGTTTATCAAGGAGCTGCCCTACCCTCTCTGTAATTTCCATCTACTGATCCTCACTCTGCTTCTTGGCTATCAATCCCAATTTTCCTTGTTGCTTTTGGAATCTAGCCAAATCTCTTCTTCCCTATGGCAAAACTCCGTTGCAGTAGCCCTCAGGCTCATCGTACTGGTCCTCAGTAAAACTGGCTTCATCGTTTTAACCATTGTCAGATGCTGTTGTTTGTTTGCTGTTTCATTTTTCTTCCACAGGCTTAGAGAAATTCTCATCCAGGGCAATGCATTAGTATGCATTTTAGATTCAACTCTGAAGTCTGGGTTGCCAGTCTCCATGTCCAGTGTTCTTTTCCTGCACAGTGCTGCTTTTGTGCTGGAAGAAGCATAGATCAAGTCCTTTAGAGAATGTTTTATTTCAGTTAATAAAAGCATGCATCTTATTGCCTTTGGAGGTCGTAATTTTGTCGGCTACACTGCCTTGGAGGGCAGCATTGCTGAGGGTGGTAGGCTCATGCGGTATTTAACCTTGATTCTAATATGAGTGAATTACTGGTCCTTCTCTGGTACCAAGCGCTGCTGGATCTCAGCAGTCTGTGACAGTCATGCCAGCATCCAGAGCATCAGGTATGATCTCTAGGAGGATGGCTGTGTTTTGAGTTACTGTTAAAACTTAGCAGTTGGTTAGGATTTTGTGAGTAGGTTTGGACAAGTTCACTCATTTATTCTTAGAAATAAATGCAAAGCAAACCATTACTAGCCAATTCATTTAGCACTTTCATTATGCCAGGCATGATATGGAACATTGGAGCAGGTATATGATGTGTTGCTTACCTGCAGGTAGGTCAAGTCAAAGAAGCAGTCCTGTAATAAAGTAGATAAAAGAATGGGGCAGGCACAAAAATAGGAAGGAATGCAACAAGGGTGAAAGAAAAGCCACAAAGGGATTGTGATCAATTTCCCTGTAGGAAAGTCAGAAGATGGATAGTGTTAGAGTTAGGTTTGAACGTTGGAGACAAGTTTATTAAGAGGAAATAAGTGATGTCTGTTTCAGGGAGGGCAGTGAAAATGTGGGGCATGACTAGGAGAGTTCAGCAAAGCCAGGACGAAAGCCGTGAGGTGCAAATGGCTCATGATGGGCTCCGTAAGGACGTTGGAAACCAAATTTTCAAAGACTGAGTGTGGAAAATGAAGCTGCTCTGTGTGCATGCAGTGGGTCGTTTCCTCTGGAGTATGAGGTCGAGAGAGCTGGGTGTGCGGAGTATAGTCTCCTAACAGCACAGAGGATAGGTGTCAGGGAGAAGAATAGGAGCATCCTCCAAGCAGAAGACTGTTACAGATGCACGTGTGAGCCATACATGGGTGTGCGCAGGGTTGCGATGCTTGCTACTTAATTTATTTGGAGACAGAATCACGAAGACTTGGAGATAGAGCTGATGTTAAGAGATACAGGCAAAGAGAAAGACTGGAAGTGACTCCCCACATTCTGTGCCTGTGATAGTCTTGAGATCAAGCAGAGCAAGCCAGCTTCTCGGGGGGACTGATTATTAATGTTACTGTAACTAATATAAATATTGAGATGGCATCCTAGGGAGAGACTTCAGATGCCATAGGAATTTCTTTAGTGAACGTGTGAAGTATACATACTGGGTAACACCATGTTTTGTACCTGTTGAGAAAGGAGAAATGAGCAAAAACCTCTTCATTTTAATTTGTTTGTATTATTTCTCTCCCCTGGATCCTATTGGTCTTTCTCTGTGCTGTTATTTCTATATTGTCACAATAACTTCCTGAGGTTCAGTTATCTCCATTTCTCAGGTAAGAAACCTGAGGCTCCCGGAGGCTAAATTACTTGCCCCGGGCATGTAATTAAAGAGCTACAGAAATGGAAAAGAATCTTATTTCCAACTCTTCAACAGACATTTGGGACTTACTCCTCATACTGGGTTGCCTTGCCCAGCCTTGATTCATGGGAGATGCTTAGTCTTTCTGCAACTTGATATGCCGTGCTTTTTTGATGGGAGGCCTGCCCTTTCCTAAAGAGAAACGGAGGGAGAGTGGGGGGGGGAGACAGAGGGCCTTTGTGGTTTCTCTTTTTCATCTTATGGCATTTTGTGAAGTTCCTTGACCGTGAGGGCTTTCCTTGTGGGTTAGATGGTAGAACATAAAGGAAATAACCATAGCACCCTCAGAGAGTTAGAAAAGAAGCACGCAGAGTATTCTTCAGCGTGTGTAAGATAGAGAAAAGAATTCTTGTGAAGAGGTACTTTGAATGGTTTGAGGAAGAAGGGTAGAGAAACTTCAGGCCACAAATGGTTCTCAGCCTTCCTAATGCTGCAGACCTTTAATACAGTTCCTCATGCTGTGGTGACCCCAACCATAAAATTAGTCCGTTGCTCCTCCATAATTGTAATTTTCTTACTGTTATGATTAATAATGTAAATATTAGTGTTTTTTGATGGTCTTAGGCAACCCCTGTGAAAGGGTCATGACCCTTAGGTTGAGAACCTCTGCATATGGCAACAACCCTTTAGGTCAACCCATGGGCTTCTCAGGCTAATATATGAGCCAAGTCAGAACCATATTAAAGTTTGAGAATGGATAAAGGATTAAAGAGAAGTTAAAGACAGGTGGTTACTCTACTATCAGGAAGCCAAAGTCAAGAGGAATCGTAGAGACAGGTTGAGAACTGAAATTAAGAGGCTCAGTGCTTCACACTCACAGGTCAACTGATGACAGAGAGAATGCATTGACCTATAAATGCTTCAAAAGCCTCAGCTGGAGAAGAGTCTCAAGACGAACCACAGAGGTACTGAACACAGGAGGGGAAGGCTGGTGATCCTGATTGTCTGAAAGGAAGGGAGATGCATAGAGGATCGAAGAGTGACTGGAGTGTGGCAGGAAGTCTGTTCTCATGAATCCTGTGGTTAGGCACTTTCCCTTTTCCAGTGGGGAAGATGAGGAAGAAAGAGGAAGATCCAACATAGAAGATACCATTGGGTTGATCTACTTTATCCTCTGAGCCTTTCTGTGGTTTTTGCATTTGTCAATCGGCCAGAAATGAGGGTCAAGGGAGGAGCAGGTAGCAAATAGCACCACAGTCAGAAAGAGGAACAACTTTGTCCAGTTTAGTGTCATTGTTTTTTGTCCTGTGATATACCCGTGTAGGATATCAGAACCTCTTCCTGGTGTTGCCTCCTTTGGCCACTGGTCCCAGGAGGCTCTTGGGCAATTCCTGTCCCTGACAACTTTGCTTCTGGGTGTGTGAAGTTGGCTGTAGTGTAGTATCTGCAGAAAATCCCATCATCCCCCTCTGGTGGAAAACCCTAGCATCTCCCTTTGCGGCTCACACTCAGATAGAACTGAGGGCTGAATGGTGAGAATTGTGGGCTGCCCAGTACCACATTCGGAAGCACGGAGTTAGCTGCGTGGGAGGCAGGCAGTCTCCAGCAGCTTCTTCCTCCACCCAGCTTCACAAGGGGCAAGAAAGTAGGTCTCGGAGAAAGGCTGGGAGCAAAGGAGAGCAAGCTCGGGAAGAAGACGATGCATTAGTCTAATTGCTCTTCTAAAACTAATGGGGCTTTTTATCTCTGAGGAACATTTTCAAGCATTCATGTGATTTGGGAACAAAGATGCAGGTTTGGGGGGAGGGACCCTGGCTTCCCTTTAAATGCAATCCCTCATCTGATGAAACAATCTCTCCCTTCTTGTTTTGTCCTCCCGTCTTTCTGCAGGTCGACGGACTATGGCACCACCTATGAAAAACTAAATGACAAAGTGGGCTTGAAGACCGTCCTCAGTTACCTCTATGTCAACCCCACCAACAAAAGGAAGGTAAGAGGAGGAGTCGGGAGTTCCTGTATTCTCCTTCCGGGTAGCAGAGTGGCTTCAGCCACAAGCCGAGAACAAACACAGCAGCTATGACAGCACTCGTGGAAGGCCTGCTTCATGTCCTGGGAACCCCATAAGTAGGCTACAATGTTAACAAGAGTCTTTAGAGTAATACTGATGATGATGATGATGATGATGATGATGATGATGATGATGATATAAATGATGAGAAAGCAACACCTGTGAAATTATGTAGCTGTGCACAGGACCGTAGCCTTTCTGTGTCTTACTTTTACTCACAGTGGACCTGTGGGTCGAAACCATTCCTGCCCCATTATTGAGGAAAAGATGCAAGCTCAGAGAGATTCGCTAACACTCCAGCTTGAACGGGACCAGGTTAGACTCTGGAGTTCATTCTTTCTCTAGGTTCCTTCTCGCCTGCCTATCTGTTTGTTTATTCATTCATCTCTTTGTTTGTTTATTGGGCACCAGTTTCTTTGTGGGGAATCTCTTCCTTCAAGGGAAGGAGGAGTGTTTCCCGGTTTCTTCTACTTGAACTCCAAGTTCTACTTCAGAGGTAGAGGACCTCTCTGACTCCGCCAGCTCTCTGGTTCTCTCTTGACTGGTGGCTGGGATGAAATCATAGGAGGTCAGGCTTTCACCATGGAATGATATGGGGAGGTTGAGACCTAATTCTTTGAAATGGTGGATAGCCCTAGGAGCCAAGTACTGTCCAGCGTATTGGATTTAGAGAGACGTGCTCTGTCCCCAGCTGACACAGCTCTACTGTTGAAAGCTTAGGTGGATTGGAACCAAAATGATCATAAGGCCATTTCAGTAGCTCTAAAACTCTACTAAGTTTTCTCTCATAATTCAGTTTTCATTCTCCAGTGGCTTTGCAAAGCCCTCTTTCTTCCCCCTTAGGCTTGGGAGTGAGCTTCTGCAAGGCGCACAGACAGAAGACTCTTTGATTCTAACATGGCACTCAGCTCTCAGGAGTGGGCTTCATTTCCCATGCAGTCCTCCCAACCTCTGACGGCAGCCCCTGGTTGTCGGTGATACAAATACCTTGCACATGGTGGCTTGCCGTGCTCAGAATATTTCCTTTGACCGAAATCTCTCATTTCTACACGGAGGCATTATGATAAGCTGCTAGGAGGGAGTGCGTTCATTTGCCTGGGTGCTCATCTTGAACTTGGGACTGTCGTCATGGCGGTGGGATGAAATGTCTTAGTTTACAACTTTTCAGATTCCTTTTAAAATATGTCTCGAAATTTAAACCTGTCATCCCCTGGATTCTCTTCCCAGCTTGCGTTAAGCAAGATTCTTTTGATTCTCCCAGTTCCCCAATCATCTTCAGCTCTCCATTCTCATTGGCGGTGGGCTCCAGCAGGCTTTTCGGTTAATCTCGTGGAGGCTCTTGCTTTTTACCTAATGAGTTATTTATTCAACAGATGGCCGCTGCTTTCCGTGGAGGCTGTGAATCCATCAGATGAGATCTGTTGCCCCCGGCGAAACTGTAAATTGTGCTTTTATTTTTAAAGTTCCTCATAAAAGTAACCATTGGCTTTTAATTTTGTCACTGCATTTTTTTCTTCTTTGAGAACAAGAAATTCTCCAAAACTTGATAGTTCCTAAGCCGTTAGGTTAAAAACAGAAGTTTTTTTTTTGTGTGTGTGTGTGCATGTGTGTGTGCATGTGTGTGCGTGTGTGTGCGTGTGTGTGTGTGTGTGTGTGTGTGTGTGTGTGGTTTCCTTCTCAGCCTTACTCTCGGCCAGGGATGATGGGAAATGTGGTTCTGTCCTCCGGGGAAGCTTTATGTCCAGTGTCTGCTCATCCTTGCAGCCCTTCACAAGCAGGTGAGATGGCGAAGCAGACTTTAGTCAGCTGCCCATGGCTCCACTGTCATGAGTGATGGATCTGTAATAAACTTCCTAGTGGGACCTTTTGAGGGATAAGGCTATGGACATCATCTCTGAGGCTTACAGTGTGGTCTTCCTCACAGGCTGTGAATAGGATGCTACCTTTTTATATAGCAGGCGTCATCATTCTGCATGAGAAAATTGGTAAGATACCTAGAACGTCTTCCATTGTCCTAGGCCAATGATATGGTGGCATCGGAATTATTATAATGACATTGACCTACCCCTACTCCATTTGATATGAATTATGTCTCTCTGATACTCACTGTAATTAGTTTACCACCTGTGTAGGAGTTTGACTTTGTTCTGGTAGTCCGATACTGCAGGATGTCTCTGAGCCTGGCACTTAGAAGATGAATGATAGTGGATTGGATTTGGAGTGATCAAGGTTTGCCTCGGTGATGTAAGGCTCTGTTAGGGTACAGGCTGGTGAGTGCCAGCCTGCAACTTCTTCTTCCCCTTACAGGAAATAAGCATCCCTGGGTCCTCAGAATTCATTATAGTCACTCGAGTCTTGTCCTCGAGCCCACGCAGTATGACAAGTGCCAGGGTCAAGTTTGTTTACCAGACCTGTGTTTTGTACGGTCTGGCTGATGGCTGTGCATTTCCCAGCCAGAGATGCTTCATTCCTGTCTGTGAATCTCTCAGAGAAGGAACCTTTGAATGGACAGGGAATTGCAGGCATGTTGTGTTCTAATTGCTCTGGCTCAAAAGCCACCGCCACCTGCATCTTTAGGGACAGTGTTGGAAATGGAAAGGATAATACACAGATGTAACTGCCAAGGATGTGGTTGAGTCACTGTAGTGTGTGTGTGTGTGTGGGGGGGGGGTGTGTAGTAGATCTGACATCAGCATAGAAATATGATATTATTTTATGGAGCTTCTAACAATTTCCTTGTAATGGGCTCAGTTCTCTGACTTGGGTCTGAAAACTTTATCTCTGCTGTACAGACGAGGAAACTAAGGCTCAAGCAGGTCCACATTTATCTTTGTTAAAAACAAAAAGCTGGTAATAGGTGTCTGAGACTCCATTCTGCTCTCTCTCTGACCCTGGAGATGGGCTGACATTGCCATGGGTCCAGAGCTCAAAAGGATTGGAGTTGTTGTGATAGCAGCAATAACCTGAGGTTTCCGGAGGCTTTCTGCTCATTAGTATCGGAGGATTAGCAGTTTCTGGGCAGTGGAGGGGTGTGTTACACACTCCATCCTTAATTGATTTACCAGTGAGAAGGACAATTACTTCCCAGGATGCACTGCGGAAATGATTTTTCCAATGAGCATGCTTTCCTATGTCAGGTTGCTTGCGGAAGGAGCATTGTATGCATGACCAACTGGTCACATAGGTCCATGCCACTCTCCAAATAAAGCCGAAAAACCCCTATAGAAAACAGAAAATGAAATGTAGAACCTGCGGGCTCCTCCTTTCCTTGACCCACATCTCCTGACAGTCTCGGGGGAATGAGGAGACTAAGCAGTAGGGTGTCACCCCTGCAGCTCACAGATATTAACGTCCCTTGTACCAGAGTCACACAGTAAACAGTGGATGTGTCGAAGCTGTCCTTGTAAAGCACTGGGTTAAGCGTCTACTTCCAAGCAAAGCATCCGAGGGGGGAAGGGTTATGACTTCAGAAATGTGTAATTCTTCCTGGGTTCATAAGATGCACACATGTCAACTATACACACAGACCTAGAGATGCAAATCCCAGGGCACGTGGGAGTGAGGAGAACACGGGTCAGGTGGTGGTTTTTATTGCTACAGGTGCTCCAGATGACTGCCATCATGGGACAATCGATGCCCGGAGTAGCGAGAGAGGGTTAACACACTCTTTAAAACATCAGATTTTCATAAGAGATTTTCTGTATAGAGTTTCTCATAAAATCTCTTTAGGGGCAATTTTAGTAGATGAGGCAAAGCTCGAGGCTTGCGGTGGCAGGATGGGCAACAGTTGCTTTGACCTCTTGTGTTCAGTTTGTATTGTTATTCAAGGTGATAAGAAAGGCCACAAGTGAAAAGTGGACGTTGGCAAAATGGCCTTTAGGAGAGGCGATTACACTTAGGCTGCCCTGTGAGAATGCAACTAGCTATTGCTAGATCAGGGTTCCAGACTAGAAACGAGGCTTCCAGAGAGCCCACTGCCTGACCTTGCTTCTAATCCGGATGGGAGTTGGTATCACTCTTTCACTACCTCCAGACCTTCCCGGACTGAGCATAACTCCTAGAAGCCTAGTTGTTTATAAAGCCCCAGGTATGCCTCGTTCACGAGCCAGGAACCACCTTAGCTTTCCCCATGTCTTTCCTGTCTTTTAAAACCCAACCTGCTGGCTGTCTAAGTGAAATTGATCTCTGTGCTGATGGAGAGGAATGGTTTCTCTCCTGTTCATTCACAAGCACCTTGTTTTTCTTGCCTCCTAAATGAACACAGTTACTAGAGAGCTGGAACAATGTATCAGGAGAGGTGTTTGTGGGAACCTTGGGCAGGAAGGATCAGAGAAATAGAAGGATGTGAGTTTGCTCCCTGAGTCAATGTCCAACCCTGCTTTTTCTTGGTGTGTCCACGGAGAGAATCAGAAAACACTCCTGTCTCCCTTGCTCCCCAAGAAAAAGAAGTAGGTCTCACTGTGGGCTAAGACATCAGAAGAAGGGCAACCACTGCATGAAGAAATGGTTGTAAGCTCCTGTCTTCCTTTGCAAGTGTAAATCAGCTAAGCAGAGGCCTTGAAGCATGTTTTGATTCAACTAATCACTTAAAGGAAAAAGAACCCAGACTAATTCTTGGAAATTCACTCTTTAGTCACGAAGTCCCTCTCTCAGCAGATACATGTATGTGCTTCCCTGTGTAAATTACTGCTGAATGCTGTAGCCAAGAATTTATTTAAAGGCTCATTAAAATGATTGCTATTTTTTCTTTTGCATTTTATTTGAAAATGGGAAGAATATAAACCCATTGCCTGGCTTTTCTCCAAATTGCCCTTTAGGGTTTCTTAGCAAATATATTTATTATCTTTTTTAAAAATAAAATATAATTTCAGTGATATTATCTACCCAGTTAAGAGGAATAACATAAATTAGCTACTTACTTTTTTTTTGAGGGATTATACTTACCCACCATAGTTTTAAATTTGGGTTTTATTGGTTTGAAGTTTGTTGTAATATGAGCGGCGGGGCTGTGTCCCCAGCACCCCGGCCGCCTGCTAGCTTATGCCCGAAATAACAACACACAAACTGTATTCATTTAAACGCTGCTTGGCCCATTTCTATCTAGCCTCTTCTAGGCTAACTCTGGCACCTGGACTAGCCCATTTCTAATAATCTGCTGTAGCCTACGAGGTGGCTTACCAGGGAGATTCTAGCCTACGTCCATCCTGGGTCGGAGCTTCATCGCATATGTCTGCCTGGGAGCTGAGCTATGGCGTCTCTTTGAGGTGTCTTACCTCACTTCCTCTTCCTCCCAGCATTCTGTTCTGTTTACTCCTCCCACCTATGTTTTAAGCTATGAGGCCAAGCAGTTTGTTTATTACTTAACCAATGAAATCAACAGATTGATATATGACACTCCCACATCAGAAGTTTTCATGTGTGTATTGAGGATTTCAACAAAGAATCATGAAAATGTCAGGGTTCAAATCTAAGAAAAGAGGGGTTATTTTTCCTTCTGTGCTATGCTAGTTAGACTGCAACAAGAATCGAAAGGAAACTTGTGTGTCTGGATGGCATATGAGAGGCCCATCCTGTTTACCTGCTAGATCATCTGAGCATCACATGTGTTCAGCACAATCATGAGCAGAGGTTTCTATTCCGACCGATTGTAAGCCAAGGGTACAGGGTAAAGTTGGAACTGGAAAAAGGAAGATGAAGGGCAAACCCAGGGAAGAAGGCTTGAGGGGAAAATAATGAGACTGATGTCCTGGATGGGAAGTGACAGCTAAGAATGTACTTCTGAGGCTTTTAAAAAAGAAGCTAGTGTCTCAGTCTGAAGAAATGAAACACGGAGAGCTGGAGAGATGGCTCAGTGTTTAGGGTACTCACTGTTCTAAAGGACCAGAGCTGTATTCCCTATGCCCCATCTGGCAGCTCGCAAGCTCCTATAACCCCAGTTCCAGGGGATCCAGCGCCCTCTTCTGGCATCTGTGAGCACTTGCACATGTGTGACATTCACACAGACACAGAAAGGATAATTAAATATGGAAGTGAAGATATTTCTTTCATTGCTCTTCCCCTCCATCCCTCCCCCAACTGGCTCTTCTTGATCCCTCAATTTTCCATCCCCTACCTTCTACCCACCCTCAAGTTATTCAGGAGATCTTAACTATTTTCCTTCCTGGGGCCCACCACACCACGTGTGTCCCTCTTAGGGTCCTGCTTCTTGCCCAGCTTCTCAGGGATTGTGGATTATAGCTTTGTTATCCTCTGCTTTACATCTAATATCCACTTATGAGTGAGTGCATACCATGTTTGTCTTTCTGGGTCTGGGTTACCTCACCTGGTTCCACCCATTTGACTGCAAATTCCAAGATGTCATTTTTTTCTACTAAGTAATACTTCATTGTGTAAATGTACCACATTTTCTTTATCCTATGGGGGGGGGGTAGGGAGAAACTATGGGGATAGGGAGAAACCTGGTGATAGACAAGTTCTCAGAAATTCACAAGAATAACCCCAGCTAAGACTCTCTAGCAATAGTGAAGAAGGTGTCTGAAAAGGCCTTCCCTTTAATTAGATTAGTGAATACCCTAACTGTCTTCATAGAACCTACATCTAGTAACTGATGGAAGCAGATGCAGTGACCCACAGCCAAGCACTGAACTGAGTGAGCTCCTGGAGTTTAGCTGAAGAGAGGGAGCAGGGATCATATGAACAAGGCGGGGTCAAGACCATGATGGGGAACACCACAGAGACAACTGACCTGAGCTAATGGGGGTTCACAGACTATAGACCTAGGGAGCCTGCATGGGATCGAACTAGGTGCTCTGAATGTGGGTGACAGTTATATGGCTTGATCCATGGCGGAGAGAACTGGCGGTGGTACCAGGACCTATCCCAGGTGCATGAACTGGCTTTTTGGAGCCCATTCCCTATGGTGGGATGGGAGGGTTGCCTGGTCCTGCTTGAAATTGGCATGACAGACCTTGTTAACTCCCTAAGGAAGGCCTTACCCATGCTGAGGAGTGGATGGAGGATGAGAAGGAGGGAGATGGGGGACAGGAGAAGGGGAAGGAGGGGGAACTGGGGTTGGCATATATGATAAAAAGTAATTTTTTAATTAAAAAGGAACATAAAATATGGATGCGAAGGCAGGGGAGTACCAATCGGTGTGTTGGGTTTCAGAGCAGCAAGGTGAGGGGAGGTAGGAGCAGAAATTCTGCCCCCCCCATACTTCAGGAGTGGTAGAGTTAGTACTCCATGTTGAAGGATATGGGGTCCGTAGCAGCTTTGCTAAGAGGCCCCACAGCATGAGAGCAGTATAAGGAAGGCTGGGGCCGTGCCTCTTGGACCAAGGAGGAATCTCAGCAAATACATCTGGTTGACGGTGTTTCCTCAGCTGTTCAGCCTTCAGTTGGCCTCCAGGCTCTGTTTTATTGAACATCACAAGTAAGAATAGTGTTTTTAGGGTTTTCAGGAGCAGGATGCTGCATCCTTCCTGAAGTTTTAGTGTGCAGTGTACAGAAAGTGCCTCCCACTGCCCCTGAAGTTCTAGTATGCAGTGGTACAGGAAGTGCCTCCCACTGCCCCTAGCTGCATATCATGATGAAAACAACCACCACTAGGAAAAGAAATGACTTCTGTTTTATTTCAGCCTGGGTGAGCTCAACCAAGCAATGTGATTGCTCCTGGTATTCATGCTCGCCTTGCCCCTACACTCGTATTACCAGCCCAAGCTCATAGTAACAGAAGGTTTTACTCAGAACACATTATGCTGGAGAATGTGTCTAGGTAATAAGGATGGGAGTTCTGGGAGCCTCGGATCAGCCAAATTTCTCAGGCACAACTTTGGAGTTGGTACTGCCTAAGCTGGGTTCTGTGTCAGCAATGCAGAGACACTGGCCTCCTGGACAAATGGAGGGCAGTGCTCATACTAGCAGCCCTGTGTGACCAACCAGAGAGAGAAAACAATCCCGAGAGGACAGAGCTATGGAAAATGTATATGACTGTCTCCTGTCTGGGCTGCTGGAGATAGAGAAGGCGGGGTCTCACCTAGAATGTCTCTGCCTTCTGTTCTCGCCACACCTAGCAAGGCCGGCAGTGGTGTCGGGGAAAGAGCTTCATATGTGGCCCATGCCCTTCTTGCTGTGTGACCTTAAATGCTTTATTGAACTTCTTGAAGCCCCTCTTTTTACATCTGTCAGTGGTGTTTGTAGGAGTGATTTTAATTTTTCAGAATCGCTTTAAGAATTGAACAAGGATACCTGCAGCAGGCCTGGTGTGAAGCCGGCGTTCTACAGTATAGCTTCTTTCCTCCACTTAAATGGTCTTCTCTTTGGCCTTTTCCTCTGCTCAGCGATATCTTCCAGGTCCCAGGTGCTCTTGACCCGTGTAGCCTATTTCTCTCCTGGGAGAAGAAATCTATCTATGCCGTTCTCAGTCTAGCAGAGTACTTTCACCTTCTACAAGAAAAGTTACCTTCTCTGTGCCCCTCTGTTTCACACTCTCTCCACCCCTTCATGAACAACTCGTGGGTCATGTGTCACTTAATGAAGGAGAAGTCTAAATTAATGTTTTTAGAGCTCTGACAGGTATATACAAAGCATTTCTACCCATCGTTTTCCAATCCCCAGTTGACAAGCAGAGCTAACCAGAGCACAGATTCATATCCTGATTTGCCTGCTCCAGAGTTTCAGACATCTTCATCATGTCACCCCTTCACCAAACTATCTGCTCCTCCCTCCCTGTTCCCCACTTCCACCGAATTTTACTTACTCCTTCCTCACAGTGAACCCCCACAACTCTACCTGCTCCTCCATAATCGCTGTGCCTCTCAAGCCAAACTCTGCCCCAACTGTGCAGAAACAGATACCTTGTTGACTACAGGTTAGCTCCTCTGACACTCTAGATCTTCTTGAAGGGCTGGAGAATTCTGTGTACTGACAGCCTAGACCTCACACTGGTGGATGTATTTAAGGACAATGTTCACTTGAAAGTAAGAGCTAGTGACCTCAAATCTGAGACTTTCAGTTATAAAAGCTAATATTGGCCAGGCATCTGGAGCTGTGATTTTCCTGACTGTGCATTAGAAAGAGAAGTACGAGTAATGTTTGCTGAAAATTTCAATCATGCAAAAACCATCAGAAGTCTTTCTTGGTCATGTCTCTAATGCGACTGATGAAGAATCTGAGTCCCTGTAAGAGGAGAAACGTATCAGGTCTTCATGGCCACTTAAGTGAAGAACCATGGCTTTGGTGAGTCTCAAGAAACTTCCTGCCAAATTGCCCTGGCAGACACTGCATGGCACATGACACAGCATGAAGCTAAGGGCAAAGCTGACAGCTGAAAGTTGGTGGTGCTGTTGACTTAGGAATCCCAGAGCTTCCATGGCACCAGTGGTAGGAGAGTTTAGGTAGATCCTTCGGGTCAGGGTAACTCTTCTGAAGAATGTGCCCTTTGGTACATAGTTGCTATGTCGGCTCCACAAGATCAAGTTGGACTTGGATTAGCCACACAAGGCAAGATCAGAAGAGAACATGAGCCATGGTTTAATGAGAAAAGCACTCCAAACCAGGGAACATTTGCTTAACATACTAAGGGTTAGAGAAGGCACCAAACAGAAAGGAGGAAAACTAACCCAACTCAAGGAGGAAACTAGAAATACTCGAACCTAATCTGGACATAAAGTGTAAAGTAGGCTGAGCGTAAGGTTCAGTGATGAGCTTGGGGAGTTATTGGCAGCTTAGGTTTTTCTTTTTCCAGTACTTTTTGTCCATAGGATGGTATCAGATGGGGCACTTGACTGATTAATAAAACAGCCAGGCTGGGCTAGACAAGGACAGCCACATAAGAAGAGTTGCAGAGAGATAGGATGCAATTATCCAAAGTGGTCCTTGGCCTGAACCTCAGGTCTTCCATCATCCAAGAAGAGGTGATGGCAGCAAATGTATGCAGGAAAGATTTCTCGGACTGCACTCTGAGCCTGCGGAGAAGAGCGAGCTGATGTCTGAGCCGAGCTTAGCAAGGCTGCTTGGTAACAAGGTTGGGAAAGATGAACTCCTGGCTTGCTGGTCTCCGCTGCCCCACCCTGATCCCAAGTCACAGAGCATTAGCATTCGAGACCTCGAGGGAGAGTGGCCTCACAGACAGAAGGTTGTAAAAAGTTATTTCTCTGTGGAGATTTTTCTCAGTATTAATAGCTTCTTGACGTGGCTGTCTGGAAAGCTGTCTTGCTTCAGCTGGACCCTAAGCCAATTGCAAATGGTTTGGAGCACTCCCTGTCACCTCTCTTCTTGAGTGGCTATAAAGATAATTTCTCTTTAGTCTCCCAGCTGGTTGCACGTGAGCCTGTCTGTGTTGAATCTGCCCTTGTGTAGGAAGGCAGGAGCCTGAGGCTTGAACTATCAACCCTGGACAACAGGGGCAGTGAATCATAAAGGTATGTGTATGCCTGATCTTTTCCAACGATGGTTCCCAGAGGACTTGTAGTTTGTCTTCGGGAATCAATCACTGCTTTGATCATGCAAATCCTTGCTTAGGAACATTCCACCGAATCCCAAATTGGAGATGTCCATGCTTTTGCTTGTAGATCCAGAGGTTTTCAGTCTAGCTCTTTGGGCTTTAACTTGCCCTGTTCAACTGTTCCTACTCTATCATCTGGCACAAGTTTTAATTGTTCAAAACTTCAGGCCATTTTGTATAAAATGGGTTCTCTTCCTGCCTCCCTATGTCAGCCGGCACACTTCGGCTCCATGACTTACAGAGAACTCCACCTTCATTCCTGAAAGGTGAGAAATTGTCTACTTCTTGTGATAAAATTCAAGTCTCTGATTCAGTAACATCATCCAGAACACAGCTCTTTCTTTCTTCCCTGTCATCTAGAACTATCCTCTGTCTATGGCCTAGGAAAACGTTCCCGTCTTGGATGACAGTGTTTGCAGGGGTTCTAATAACATACCCAGGTAGGAAACTCTCCAGAAGCATAACACAAGGTATTTTGAGTGAGGGTATTTCTCCCAGCAGCCCCCAGCCTCCAGCATCACATTGTGTTGGCATGCTCACATTTAGCTCAGCTGGCCTGTGTGGTGCCAAGATTCATCCTATATGGAAGGCAATACCAAAATAAAATAGGTGTTCCATTAACAAGGAAAGGCATAGCAAAAGTCATATAAGTAACAAAGCTCATCATACCACCTCATAGGATCTTTTGAACATCAACTGAGATCAGCCATCTAAGTTTAGCGTTTTTCTTATTTTCTGCCTTTTCTATCTGTACCATGGCTCTCAATGACAGGTGCTCACTGCAACTAGCAAAAGTGTACTCCTCTTTCAACACTTAGCATAACCTCCCATGAAGCTCTCCTGACACATCAGTACCGAATCTCATCTGAAATCCTAGGTAGAATTCTAGCCCCGACTCTTGCAGTCATACAGCTGTAAATGGGTGGATTGCTGCCGATAATCTGAAGGGATTAAAAGTCCTGAGTCGCAGATCCTGCCAATCCCAGTCTTCTTTTTCTTCTCTTCCACGCTGTGACTCTGCTTTCTGGAGGAGGCTAGAGATAGAGTTTAGGTCCCAACTGCTGTGGACTCCAAAGAGGACCACCAAATGAATCCGAGGCTTGGGAAATCTGTCCTAATAGAGATTTCTTCATATAGGACACAAAATTCATTTTAAAAATCCAGCATGCAGTATACTTACCACATGACTTTGCACCAAGGATGCCGTCACCTTGTGCAACACCAACAGATGGGACCTGAAACACTGTGATCAGATTTAAGACGATTGAATGTCGTAAATTTTAGTGTTTTTGCTATACATGTGCTGTCTATGTTTATTGAAATATAATGGCTTCATGAGGAAAGCAAGGGCCCAGCCCTTTCCTGCTATCGTTCCTCATACTTAGCTATCATGTTGGTATATCTTTGTATTGGATTGTGCTAGCATGTTTGGTTTCTAAAATTGCTATTTGTGTTGCTGATGAGTTTCATAAAAATTGTTAAATGAACTTTGATTTGGGATTAGGAAAGAATTTAAAAATAATTCCTGAGATGGCCTTAAAAATATCTCTGTCATTTGGACTACCTATTTATACAAGGTTACCTTTTTGACATTTGTGTTTATAAAATCAAAATATAAATCAACAATGAAAAATGGTGAAGGTACCTTATAGCCTGCAGCATCAAATATTCAGCCAAGATTTAGTTACCCATGTAAAAATAAACACATTTCACTAGTGCGTAAATTTGTTTGTCTTCAATAAATGATAAGATGTATATATGCTATAGTGTTTTATGATTAAATTTTTATCATTTGTTATAGTGATAATTTGACTGTATACTTATTTTGTATACATATATACATAAGGTCTCTTAAAAATTTATCAGGTGTAAAGGAGTCACATCTGGGAAATCTGAATATGTCCTGGTTCAGTGCTGGGGTCACAGCTCGGTGAATAAAGAGCTTGATGCCAACATGAAGGCTTGAGTTTGAGTCCCCAGCACTGTGGTGTCTGCACGGTGTGCCTGGTGCGGCAGTGTGTGTCTGCACGGTGTGCCCGGTGCGACAGTGTGTGTCTTCACAGTGTGCCTGGTGCGGCAGTGTGTGTCTGCACGGTGTGCCCGGTGCAGCAGTGTGTGTCTACACGGTGTGCCCGGTGCGGCAGTGTGTGTCTACACGGTGTGCCCGGTGCGGCAGTGTGTGTCTGCATGGTGTGCCCGGTGCGGCAGTGTGTGTCTGCACGGTGTGCCCGGTGCGGCAGTGTGTGTCTGCATGGTGTGCCCTGTGCGGCAGTGTGTGTCTACACGGTGTGCCCGGTGCGGAAGTATGTGTCTACACGGTGTGCCCTGTGCAGCAGTGTGTGTCTTCACGGTGTGCCCGGTGCGGCAGTGTGTGTCTGCATGGTGTGCCCTGTGCGGCAGTGTGTGTCTACACGGTGTGCCCGGTGCGGAAGTATGTGTCTACACGGTGTGCCCTGTGCAGCAGTGTGTGTCTTCACGGTGTGCCCTGTGCAGCAGTGTGTGTCTGCACGGTGTGCCCGGTGCGACAGTGTGTGTCTTCACGGTGTGCCCGGTGCGGCAGTGTGTGTCTACACGGTGTGCCCGGTGCGGCAGTGTGTGTCTGCACGGTGTGCCCGGTGCGGCAGTGTGTGTCTTCACGGTGTGCCCGGTGCAGCAGTGTGTGTCTGCACGGTGTGCCCGGTGCGGCAGTGTGTGTCTGCATGGTGTGCCCGGTGCGGCAGTGTGTGTCTTCACGGTGTACCTAGTGCAGCAGTGTGTGTCTACACGGTGTGCCCGGTGCGGCAGTGTGTGTCTACACGGTGTGCCTGGTGCGGCACGGTGTGTGTCTGCACGGTGTGCCCGGTGCAGCAGTGTGTGTCTGCACGGTGTGCCCGGTGCGGCAGTGTGTGTCTGCACGGTGTGCCCGGTGCGGCAGTGTGTGTCTGCACGGTGTGCCCGGTGCAGCAGTGTGTGTCTACACGGTGTGCCTGGTGCGGCACGGTGTGTGTCTGCACGGTGTGCCCGGTGCAGCAGTGTGTGTCTACACGGTGTGCCCGGTGCGGCAGTGTGTGTCTGCACGGTGTGCCCGGTGCGGCAGTGTGTGTCTGCACGGAGTGCCCGGTGCGGCAGTGTGTGTCTACACGGTGTGCCCGGTGCGGCAGTGTGTCTTCACGGTGTGCCCGGTGCGGCAGTGTGTGTCTGCATGGTGTGCCCGGTGCGGCAGTGTGTGTCTTCACGGTGTGCTCAGTGCGGCAGTGTGTGTCTTCACGGTGTGCCCGGTGCGGCAGTGTGTGTCTTCACGGTGTGCCCGGTGCGGCAGTGTGTGTCTTCACGGTGTGCCCGGTGCGGCAGTGTGTGTCTTCACGGTGTGCCCGGTGCGGCAGTGTGTGTCTACACGGTGTGCCCTGTGCAGCAGTGTGTGTCTTCACGGTGTGCCCGGTGTGGCAGTGTGTGTCTGCATGGTGTGCCCGGTGCGGCAGTGTGTGTCTACACGGTGTGCCTGGTGCAGCAGTGTGTGTCTGCACGGTGTGCCCGGTGCGGTAGTGTGTCTACACGGTGTGTCCGGTGCAGCTGTGTGTCTACACGGTGTGCCCGGTGCAGCAGTGTGTGTCTACACGGTGTGCCCGGTGCGGCAGTGTGTGTCTGCACGGTGTGCCCGGTGCGGCAGTGTGTGTCTACACGGTGTGCCCGGTGCGGCAGTGTGTGTCTGCATGGTGTGCCCTGTGCGGCAGTGTGTGTCTGCATGGTGTGCCCGGTGCAGCAGTGTGTGTCTGCACGGTGTGCCCGGTGCGGCAGTGTGTGTCTACACGGTGTGCCCGGTGCGGCAGTGTGTGTCTGCACGGTGTGCCCGGTGCGGCAGTGTGTGTCTGCACGGTGTGCCCGGTGCAGCAGTGTGTGTCTACACGGTGTGCCTGGTGCGGCACGGTGTGTGTCTGCACGGTGTGCCCGGTGCAGCAGTGTGTGTCTACACGGTGTGCCCGGTGCGGCAGTGTGTGTCTGCACGGTGTGCCCGGTGCGGCAGTGTGTGTCTGCACGGAGTGCCCGGTGCGGCAGTGTGTGTCTACACGGTGTGCCCGGTGCGGCAGTGTGTCTTCACGGTGTGCCCGGTGCAGCAGTGTGTGTCTGCACGGTGTGCCCGGTGCGGCAGTGTGTGTCTTCACGGTGTGCTCAGTGCGGCAGTGTGTGTCTTCACGGTGTGCCCGGTGCGGCAGTGTGTGTCTACACGGTGTGCCCGGTGCGGCAGTGTGTGTCTTCACGGTGTGCCCGGTGCGACAGTGTGTGTCTTCACGGTGTGCCCGGTGCGGCAGTGTGTGTCTGCATGGTGTGCCCGGTGCGGCAGTGTGTGTCTACACGGTGTGCCTGGTGCGGCAGTGTGTGTCTTCACGGTGTGCCCGGTGCGGCAGTGTGTGTCTTCACGGTGTGCCTGGTGCAGCAGTGTGTGTCTGCACGGTGTGCCCGGTGCGGCAGTGTGTGTCTGCACGGTGTGCCCGGTGCGGCAGTGTGTGTCTGCACGGTGTGCCCGGTGCAGCAGTGTGTGTCTACACGGTGTGCCTGGTGCGGCACGGTGTGTGTCTGCACGGTGTGCCCGGTGCAGCAGTGTGTGTCTACACGGTGTGCCCGGTGCGGCAGTGTGTGTCTGCATGGTGTGCCCTGTGCGGCAGTGTGTGTCTGCATGGTGTGCCCGGTGCAGCAGTGTGTGTCTGCACGGTGTGCCCGGTGCGGCAGTGTGTGTCTACACGGTGTGCCCGGTGCGGCAGTGTGTGTCTGCACGGTGTGCCCGGTGCAGCAGTGTGTGTCTTCACGGTGTGCCTGGTGCGGCAGTGTGTGTCTGCATGGTGTGCCCGGTGCAGCAGTGTGTGTCTGCACGGTGTGCCCGGTGCGGCAGTGTGTGTCTGCACGGTGTGCCCGGTGCGGCAGTGTGTGTCTGCACGGTGTGCCCGGTGCAGCAGTGTGTGTCTACACGGTGTGCCTGGTGCGGCACGGTGTGTGTCTGCACGGTGTGCCCGGTGCAGCAGTGTGTGTCTACATGGTGTGCCCGGTGCGGCAGTGTGTGTCTGCACGGTGTGCCCGGTGCGGCAGTGTGTGTCTGCACGGAGTGCCCGGTGCGGCAGTGTGTGTCTACACGGTGTGCCCGGTGCGGCAGTGTGTCTTCACGGTGTGCCCGGTGCAGCAGTGTGTGTCTGCACGGTGTGCCCGGTGCGGCAGTGTGTGTCTTCACGGTGTGCTCAGTGCGGCAGTGTGTGTCTTCACGGTGTGCCCGGTGCGGCAGTGTGTGTCTACACGGTGTGCCCGGTGCGGCAGTGTGTGTCTTCACGGTGTGCCCGGTGCGACAGTGTTTGTCTTCACGGTGTGCCCGGTGCGGCAGTGTGTGTCTGCACGGTGTGCCCGGTGCGGCAGTGTGTGTCTACACGGTGTGCCTGGTGCGGCAGTGTGTGTCTTCACGGTGTGCCCGGTGCGGCAGTGTGTGTCTTCACGGTGTGCCTGGTGCGGCAGTGTGTGTCTTCACGGTGTGCCCGGTGCAGCAGTGTGTGTCTGCACGGTGTGCCCGGTGCGGCAGTGTGTGTCTGCACGGTGTGCCCGGTGCGGCAGTGTGTGTCTGCACGGTGTGCCCGGTGCAGCAGTGTGTGTCTGCACGGTGTGCCCGGTGCGGCAGTGTGTGTCTGCACGGTGTGCCCGGTGCGGCAGTGTGTGTCTGCACGGTGTGCCCGGTGCAGCAGTGTGTGTCTACACGGTGTGCCTGGTGCGGCACGGTGTGTGTCTGCACGGTGTGCCCGGTGCAGCAGTGTGTGTCTACACGGTGTGCCCGGTGCGGCAGTGTGTGTCTGCACGGTGTGCCCGGTGCGGCAGTGTGTGTCTTCACGGTGTGCCCGGTGCGGCAGTGTGTGTCTTCACGGTGTGCCCGGTGCGGCAGTGTGTGTCTACACGGTGTGCCTGGTGCGGCAGTGTGTGTCTTCACGGTGTGCCTGGTGCGGCAGTGTGTGTCTGCACGGTGTGCCCGGTGCGGCAGTGTGTGTCTTCACGGTGTGCCTGGTGCGGCAGTGTGTGTCTGCATGGTGTGCCCGGTGTGGCAGTGTGTGCCTGGTGCGGCAGTGTGTGCCTGGTGCGGCAGTGTGTGTCTGCACGGTGTGCCCGGTGCGGCAGTGTGTGTCTGCACGGTGTGCCCGGTGCGGCAGTGTGTGTCTACACGGTGTGCCCGGTGCGGCAGTGTGTGTCTGCACGGTGTGCCCGGTGCGGCAGTGTGTGTCTACACGGTGTGCCCGGTGCAGCAGTGTGTGTCTACACGGTGTGCCTGGTGCGGCAGTGTGTGCCTGGTGCGGCAGTGTGTGTCTACACGGTGTGCCCGGTGCGGCAGTGTGTGTCTACACGGTGTGCCCGGTGCGGCAGTGTGTGTCTTCACGGTGTGCCCGGTGCGGCAGTGTGTGTCTGCACGGTGTGCCTGGTGCAGCAGTGTGTGTCTGCACGGTGTGCCTGGTGCAGCAGTGTGTGTCTGCATGGTGTGCCCGGTGCGGCAGTGTGTGTCTGCATGGTGTGCCCGGTGCGGCAGTGTGTGTCTGCACGGTGTGCCTGGTGCAGCAGTGTGTGTCTGCATGGTGTGCCCGGTGCGGCAGTGTGTGTCTGCATGGTGTGCCCGGTGCGGCAGTGTGTGTCTGCACGGTGTGCCCGGTGCGGCAGTGTGTGTCTGCATGGTGTGTCTGCACGGTGTGTCTGCACGTGTGTCTGCACGGTGTGCCTGATGTGCCAGGGTGTGAGGGGGAGAAAGGAGAATCCCGAATGTTCCTGGACCTGCTAGCCTAGTATACTTAGCAGTTACCAATAAGAGGCCCTGTTCTAAACAATATGGAAGTTGAGGACCTAAGGTTATTATCTGACCTCCATACGCAACCCTTAGTACATACTCACCTACATCCTTCTATGCTTTCACGTGAAACACACATGCATGCACACACGCGCGCACACACACACACATACACACACAATGAAGAGATAGAGACATTCCTGAGGGACAGCAGACATTTTTTCTTTTTCATATTTTTTTATTTTTTTAAAAAAACTACTTCTCATCTTACATACTAACCCACGTTCTTCCTTCCTCCCCTTCTCACACCCCAGTTTCCCCCTTCCCATCTCCTATTCACTCCTCAGAGGGAGTACGGCCATCCTTGGGGAGTTCATCCCAGTGCTTGGCTGTGGGTCACTGCATCTAGCAGGCATGCATTGTTAGTGTCCAGGATGTAACAACGTAACATCAGGTTTTATTACCTTTGGCAAGAGTAGTGGATGGCTTAAATATTATGGCTATAGAACAGGAACTATATTTCATGTTTTTTTTTTAAGTCTCTAGATATCGCCTTACACACAGACTGGACACGTTATATAAAAAAATCAGTACATTTAAAAGGATTGTGTTCTTATCAATCCCTTTGGGTGTGATGATTTTAAAAGTTTTAAAATACTTTTCTGGTTACAACAGCAAGTACCCTCATTCTCTGCCTCTGGTTTTCACAGACTTACAGCCCAAATTGCTGGTTTAGTCTTCTGCAGAGATATGGGCACATTCCTGCCTCCTCAGTTCCCAGCTCCCTGTCATTTCCAGCCTTCACTGAGAATTATCACTGATTTAGGAATCTGATTGTGGTCCATTTCAGAGAGCAGAGGCAGATGAAGACAAAGATGACTTCATATTACTCCCAAAGTAGCAGAGTCCTATAAAAGGCCTCTTATGTATTGCCTCCTTTTTTTCAGGAATGACTTCACAGTGTGGCAGACTTGCAGGGAGCCTGGGGATTCTGAATGGCACAGCCTTCACCTGGCTGATGAGAATTCTCTCAGTGACTGTAGTGTGTGAAGGGGCATTGTTAAATAATAGTAATAGCTAAAAGTATGCTAGAGTCTGGAATAATCATTCTGTGATTGATTTTCAAAATAGTTCTTTAATCCTTATGACATTATATTTAATCCAATTTTGTAATATGGAGATAGAGTCTGAGAAAGATTAAACACCCTAGAAGAGGGTATTGGAGGAATGGCTTGGTCGTTATGAGCCCTTGTTTCTCTTAAAGATGACATGAATTTGGTTCCCAGTACCTATGTGAGTGGCTCTCATTAGCTCCAGGGTATATGATACCCTCTTCTGTCCTCCATAGGCACTACACTCTTGTGTTCACATCCTCCTGCAGACATGGCATACACATTATTAAAAATAAAAATGATTTAAAAAACCTCAAGAATATTAGAAGCCAAGTCTTTCAAGTGAGGTTTGATTGACCCAAGATTCTACCCTCTGACACACTGTATCCTACTGAGTACCCTCTGACACACTGTATCCTACTGAGTACCCTCTGACACACTGTATCCTACTGAGTTCTAGAAAGAGTGCATCCCTAGTACCCTCTGACACACTGTATCCTATTGAGTAACCTCTGACACAGTGTATTCTACTGAGTTCTAGAGTGTCCGTCACCACTACCCTCGGTCACACTGTATCCTACTGAGTTCTATAAAGTGTGTGTCCCTATTTTCAAAGGATTTAGCATAACTTTACAGTTTTTCAACTCTGGCCGCACTTCAGATCACAGGAAAGAAAATTTGCAAATGCTACTTCCCACCTGAGTAAATGTCCGGAGGGGCCCTGAATTTATACACATGGAACACTTGTTATCCAAAAGAACGTAGATTTCAGATCCCCTTGATTTTGGACTATTTGCTTACATAAGACATAATGAAATATCTATCTTAAAGAATGAGACTTTAATTCTCCACACAAAATTCATTTGGGTTTCATATATACAGTGTGAATCAGGAAAGACATGGTGTGTGTTAGCCAGTTTTCTGTAGCTGTGACAAAATTCCCAATATAGGCAACTTATGTGGAGAAAAGTTTCATTTTAGTTCATGATTTTAGAGCTTTGGGCCATTCTTGCTTGGCCTCATTGGGCAGGACATCTTGGGGGCAGTGCATGGCAAGGAAGGTGCTTTCATGGCATATAAGAAACAGAGATAGGGAATGGAGGGAGAGAGAGACACATAGAGAGGAGTGTAGCTGGAGACTTTTCTCTGTCCTGTCCGGTCCCGCTGGGACATTTTCTCTCCTGCCCGCCAGTCCCCGTAGCCGCTTATAAAATAATCATTCAGAGGCTTCATATTAATTATAATTATTTAATCAATGGCTCAGGCTTCTTATTGGCTAGTTCTACATATAAATTAATCCATTTCTAATAATCTGTGTTTTTAATAATCATGTGCCCCATGACTTACCAGTAATGCTTTGGCATCTTACTCCTTTGGTGGCCGGTGGCGTCTGCCTGACTCCACCTGTCTCTTTGCTTAGATTTTGTCCCTAGCTATATTCTGCTCTGCCAAAGGCCAAAGCAGCTTCCTTATTAACTAATGATAATAAAACATATTCATAGCACACAGAGGAGCATCCCATATCAGAGGAGCTCAAGGGTAAAGAACCCCAATATGCCTTTCAAGGGTATGTCCCTATTGATCTAAATTTCTTCCTAGGGCCATCACCTTCTAGACATTCTGTTGCTTCCAGTCAGTTCTGAGGATCAAGTCTCAATACACGGGCCTTTAGGGGACATTTCAAATTCAAACTATAGCACACTGGTTCTGCCTGGAAAATTGAAGAAACTCATGGTGAGGCTATCATTCAGTTATTTATGGACACGCCAGTAGGGGTTGCTAAGGACTGTGGTGGGGTATGGAAAGACAGATTTCCAGGGAGAGAAAACTCAGCTGTCCACAGTAGAGTTGTGGCAGCGAATGCACCCAGAATCGCTCAGTAGGCTGAGTGGAGATGGAGCGGAAGTTGCTATCAGCTGGCAGAAGAGGAAGGCAAGTGATAAGAGGCCACGTGCTAAGTCTCCCGGCAGGTTCTCTAGGTAGAGTAGGGGGTCTGCTCCAGGTCTGTGTCTGGACAGATCCCTTCGAGAATAGGGTAGAGGCCTGTGAAATGGATTAAATGGACAGCAGAGATTTGGCATTGCTTTGTAAAAACAAAACCTGATCATGAAACACCAAGATGTGGAGCTATGAGAAATTTATTTGTGATTTAAACACATTCATAAGACGATTCTCTGTCGTGGTTCTGCTATGTCTGTGGATGTGAAATGCTGTTCATTATGAGTTATTTTTAATGGTCATAGAGCTGTGTGAGCAATGTCTGTGTTGTAGTAGGGGCACTCGCATGCTGCTCTAGGCATGAGATGATGGGAACAGACTTGCCAGTGAGGAAGGTGAGGAGCCAGATATCATGTTATTATAAAGGCAAAAGCCTCCACCTTCATGCTTGCTTGGATGTTGGGGCACACAAAGCACCTGCTATGGTTGGTTAGCAATCTTTCAGCCCGAGTGATAGAGTGAATCGGTGGGAGTTGGGGATCTGGGATCTGGGTACAGTCATAAGGCATAGATGGGCTATAGAAAAGAGGTTCATGGGAAAAATAGTTGATTTGGTTGGGCCATTTTGATGCCATGGGAGATTTGGGTGAGAAGACTGTTAGCCACTTGGATTAATGGGTCTGGATCTTAGGATGGGATGGGCTTGAACTGAAGAGCACACACGAGTCTCTTTGGCAAACAGACAGCCTTAAGAATGCAATCTCTTCGGGGCTCTTTTTGTTGAACATGGGATCAAGTGCAAACAAGCTCAGCTTACTGTCAATCCTTCAAACCTTTATTGAAAATTCACTCTGTGGTCAGTTGATACTAAACACCTAGAATCACAGCGATGAACTAGATGCAGCCTCTGCCTAAGGACACACTTTATAATGAACCTAGTGTTTGTGGGGACTCAGAGGAAAGAGACATGAAGTCCACCATGAATGATTGGAGGAAGCCAGCACTGAACTAAGCCTATCAAGACACTGGGCAGGAGAATTAGCTCCCTGGGGGAGAGCCACCTGCCATCCATGGCACTGACCTGAAATTTGATCCCTGGGACCTACACGGTAGAAGGAGAGAATGATTTCTGCAAGTTGTCCTCCACAAACACAATAAATGCGTTAAGCAAAAGAAATGAACTATAATTTGTCCAGTGTATTCTTTTATATGTTGCTCTTGTCATTGCACTTCACTTTTGAAATTAGGCACATTCCAGAAAATGAGGGTGTTAATTTGGCTGCCAGGAACCTTAAGATTGAATTAATTAGAGAGTACACTACCAAATCCAAGAATTCTTACCCATGGGATAACTGATGTTGGGTGTCTTTTCAGATCTTTTTCAGCCTGACTGAATACTTAGGACACCTAAATTCACCAATAGGCAAAGCATCATTAGATATTAGAGTCAAGAAGGGTATATTCCCCTCTAGTCTAGAATGGCCAGGTTATGTGTGTGCCTTCAAAGGGCAGCATCCCCAAATCTCATGCAGATGTCCTACCGTCATGGCTGATTAGGCAGCAGGAACGGGTAGTCAGTCCTTGATTACCACAAGAGAGCTTATGGAAGGTCACTCACAAAGTGGTCAAATCATAGTGCTTTCGTCCCCTTGTGAATGATGCCTCTCCTCATGTTTGGCCTCTCGCTTTTGGCGGTGTTGGAGTGTTCTTGTACCTTTAATTACAGGGCACAGCAGTGTGTAGTGGTTTGCCTTCAGGTGCCAGTGACCTTGGAAGCCATCCAACAGTAGACACTTGACCTGGTGGGTATGGGATAAGTGATCAGCTGTGCTTAGACCCTGGTATTGCCTTTAGATTTTGCTGCAGTTTAATGTGTTTCCTGTGCTTTCAGGACTCCCTGTGTATCAGGAGCCCATTCACCCTCAGCTTGCCTCTTTTTCTACTGTTGTTAGTGCCTTACATTTTTGACTGAGAAATAAATAGAGTGGAGAGACCAGAGCTTCTCCAGCTGATATGGCCCTCAGTAGCTGGCAGGTAAATTTATTACCTGGAACTGGCTGCTTTGACATCTTCCAATTGAACAGGCTTCACTGGCCAGGAAGGGATGCTTTTTGGGGGTGGATGAGGGGATGTTACATGAGAATATTTGCTTTCAGTCAGTCTGTAACCTGCTCAAAATGCTGCCAGTGACTCCCTACTGCCTGTAGGATTCAGTTTCTCATTCCCCACATAGCTGGTATAAACTCTTTTCTCCTGCCTTGTGTTTTTCATGTCCGTCTACCTTCTTTCAATCCAGATACTCTGTGTTATTTCGATTCCCCTGGCAGCTCCAGAGTTCATGCCCCTGGTATTTTCCAGGATGTGATTCTCTGGTTTTTCTTCTCTAACTTGTATTTTAACCATTTTTGAGGCCCCATGCCCAGTCTGCCTCTTCCAAGAGTTCCCCCCCCCCAATCCTGTGGATCCAGCCTGCTCCCATCCGCCAACACTTTACTCACTCATTATCTTGGAACATTTCTATTTTTATAGGTATGGCTAGCTCTTTTGTAGCTTGCTCTGAGCTCCCCTATTCTCATACCTGGCCTGGTGCCTGGCATAAAGTCTTACGTGCTGTAGAGACCAGTGTTCTTCCTTCTGCATCAAGGATCAGCTGTGATGCAGGTGTTCGAGGCAGGTCCAAGAGAGCTGGATCTCTGCCTCCTGCTGATGGTTCTCAAGATGACCCTGGGTAAGGCCTGGGAAGGGCTCACTGATGAAGAGGGCTTTTGCTTCAGGCTTTATCCCAGCTCCCCACATCCACTTTGCTGGTCCAGATGGCACCTGGGCTCGGATGCCTCATCCTGGACTCAGCTTCTGTGTTCAGCATTCTCCTGGCTTCTCCTGTCACTGCAGCAGGACTAATGGCTTCCAGCTGTGCCAGCGTATAGTCTACCTCTAGCCCAGTGTGCTCGCATCCAGAGCTGTGCTCCTTCTGCTGGGGTTTGGGAGTAAGGGGACATTTGTGCTGGGATTGATTGTTCCCTCCTTGGTGCTTTCACAGAGCTCCGTTTATCTTCTCTCCTAGTTTGCCTCTCCCTGCAGTTTGGCCATTTATTTCCCTGTCTCCCCTGCTAAACAGTGAGTGCCCCAGGGCAAGAGCCATGTATTATCTGTCCAGGCTCCCTGGTACCTAACACAGTGCTTGGCACCGGGTTGATACTCATTTCAACTAAGCAGAAATCAATAAGCAATTACAAAGCGAGAGCCCATGTTCACTGTGCCCTGTTGATGCAGGAAAGGTAGCTGAACCCCATGTTGTGTTCTTTTATATATGCAGCAATTCCTAAAAAGCCCTGAGAGCGTCTTATTGGGTCTCATCCTTTGGGTAGAATTACTCAAGAAAGAGGGGTGTCAAGGCAAGATGAGCTGTCCCTGATGCTTTCTCAAGGAAATGCTCTCACCAATAGCTTGTTCAGAAAGTTTATTTCTTAGTGGGTTTCTACAATGACCTGTTCAAAAGCAGAGGACAATATGACATTTGGGCAAGAATTTGTCTTGTTCCACAATTTTTAGGGAATGAATAAAAAGTCATATTTAATGTATTCAGTATGCATCCAAATATGTACAAATACTGTACATACTACTTATGGATATACTGAAATTTAAAAGAAGACATTGGGAGCTTGAACCATTATTAGAATTGCTGATTTATTTTTTATGTCAAGTAGTCTTTGCTATACTCCCGATTCTTTTGGGTCAGGCAAAAATGGGAGTGTGACTTTATTTTCTTCCACATTTGGCCTTTGCTGAGTGTTTGGTCCATTCAGATGTGGCCAACTCTGAAAGTGCCTTTATTCCTCTTTGAACTGGTCTTGCACACATTATCAAGGTCCCTCACATCTACCTGCTTCAACCACTATTTGCAGAGGCTTGCATAGGCATCCGTTCATGGATCCGTTCCTTGGGTGATGTTTCTAATGTTCAGATCTACGACTTTACAGGCTACGATCAAATATGTGCCTCATGCTTTTGACTCTTTTCAAACAGAGAACCCAAAGTCCAAGAATTTGGCTTCAGTTCCTACAATCTCTGGGTAGGTCTAGAATGTGGAGAGGTAAAAAATTTTTTAGCATGGAATTCCAAGTCCAAACCTTTCTCTTCTTGCTTTGGTTCTGATGCAAAATTACTAAAAAGTTTTTAAGTCTCTAATGGGTCAATGAAAGCTTGGTTGCTTGGTTTGATGCATTGTGATGGTGAATCTGAATTTAACTTTTCATTAATAATTTATACTCTCTGTTAAGTTCTCAACACATTTCCCATCTACAAGAATAGGTATTGTTCCTTTCCTTCCATTACCTCTCCCTTCTCCATGCTTCTTAGGAAGCATCTCGTGTTCTCAAGAAAATCAGTCCAACAGATAGGGCAAGTGTCAAGGAGATCTGACTGTGAAGGATGGAAACCATGGTGGTTGATGAAGTACAGAGGCACTAAGGAAATCCTCCCAGAGCATGGAGGAGGAGAAAAGTTGTCACGGTTTTGTGAAGACAGCACAGCCTTGCCAGCACACTTGAGAATGACACTGCGGGATAGGATAATTAGATTAGCTTCCTTTTGGAGCCACCTCAACAATCTTTAAAAGACCATAGCTAATCGGATACAACAAAAGTTTATTTTAAAGATAAGTTTACATTTATAATTTTAATGTTCTGTCGTTTTTTTGAGACCAAGTCTCGTGTAACCTCAAATTCACTATGGAGCTAAGGCTGTTCTTGAACTCCTTGGTCCTCCATCCTAACTCCTCATGTGTTAGAGTTATAAGTATGTGCCCCTATGCCTAGATAAATCTACCAATAGATTAAAAAAGATATTTTTACCGAAGTTGCCTTTATTTCAGGAATACAAGTGTATTTTATCATTAAGAATATAAAATATAAGTTGTTTCGATAATGTAAATGAAAGAGAAAATTATAATAATATACATCAATGAAGAATATTTATTTGATAACAATACTCAGTCTTGATAAAAACAAGAACAAAACCAAAAAACACACTTTCCTAATGGGTTAATTTCCCCCACAAAGCACCCACAGGACACATCTCACTTAACGGTGGAAGTTAGAAAGTACCCATGGTCACCGTTTTATTCAGCATTGTGGGAATCCAGGTCAGTCCAAGAGCAAGAAAGAATCAAAGAGTGTGAGGATGAGCAAGTAAAGGATGCTGACGTGTGTGTGTGTGTGTAGTTATATAGGCAAAAGAGCCCCCATGGGAGTTAGTGTGCACACATGGTCAGTTTACAGGATATAATCCCAAAGGAGAGGGAAGATTTCTATGCTGAACACACACACACACACACACATACACACACATACACTCATGCACACACACACATACACGTGCACACACACACACACACACTAGTTTAGTAAACAGTGAATAATGAGTGAGGTCTCTCTAAAGATCTTTATAATTTTTTGCCCTAAAGAAGTGCAAATTGAGAACAAGACAGAACCATGTTTAGAGACTTAATATTGGGTATTAATTTTCCCAGACTCATAATCTGTTGACTAAAAACAAACCCAATCTACGTTCAGTGGACTTGCCTATGAAATTGTTTGTTTGCTGTTGTAATAAGAATGGTGGGGCTGTGATCCGCCACCCGGCCGTCCGCACAGCTAGCTTTTCCGGAAATAATTACACGGAAACTGTGTTCTTTTTTTTGTTTTTGTTTTTTGTTTTTTTGTTTTTTCAAGACAGGGTTTCTCTGTGGTTTTTGGAGCCTGTCCTGGAACTAGCTCTTGTAGACCAGGCTGGTGGAAGCTGTATTCTTTTAAACATTGTCTGGCCCATTAGTTCCAGCCTCTTATTGGCTAGCTCTTACATATTGATCTAACCCATTTCTAGTAATTTGTGTAGCCCACGAGGTGGCTTACCAGGGAAGATCTTAACCTGCATCTGTGTCTGGTGGGAGAATCATGGCGACTCTCTGACTCAGCTTCTTTCTCCCAGCATTCTGTTCTGTTTACTCCACCTATCTAAATTCTACCCTATCTGAGGGCCAAGCAGTATTACTTAACCAATGAAAAAAACAGATAGCAAGATGACCCTCCTCCATCAGTTTGCCTTGAGACAGGGTCTCATTCTATAGGTCTAGCTGGCCTGAAACTTGGTATTTAGAACAGTCTGGCCTTAAACTCAGAGACCCACATCCTTTGCTTCCCAAGTGCTGGAATCATAGGGATGTGCTTCCATGTTAGCTTTGTCTATGGAATTTGAAAGTTAATTCTAAACTTTATAAAGAAATGTAAGTATAATTTATAAAGAGATGTAATTCCAGCTGAGCATTGTGGCACTCACAATCCCAGCCCTAAGAAGGCCGACTTGGAGACTAGCTCGAGTGATGTAGTCTAGAAAGTAAACAAAATATCTGCCCCATAAAAGAAAGGAAAAACAAAAAAAAAAGCGATAATAGTTAAGACATAATTTTTGTCCAGATTTCGTAGCTGTAGGCTAAGCAGGAGCACTGCAGAATGCGAAGCACACACTCTCCCACTGAACTACAACTGCAGCCAGAGATGAGATCATGTGTAAATTAAACTTAAAATTATGCACTAGATAGAGTACCTTATATGTAGCTTCAGTAATATACTATGGTATTAGTTCAGGATAGGAAAATAGACCAGGAAAAATAATAATGTTCTGAAGAGAATTTATAACAAGGGGAAGTATTGAAATGCAAATGTAACTGTGCTTTGTTAAACATATAGCTTCACCTGCTGAATATTTTAATTTTTTTTTAAAAAAAGGGAATCTTGGCTTTTCTTACTCTCACAAAAAACCCATTTCTGATAAATTGCTGATATAAAAATATGAGAGCCAGGTCCATAAAGTTCTTCAGCAAAAGCATAAGATACTATTTTCTTGACTCCTCCATGGGCAGATTCCTTGTATGAGCAATGAAGAGTTTGACTGTGAAGGAAAAGATTGATACCCTGGGCTTCAGAGACAGGAGGAGCTGCTCAGCAAGAGCTTTGTAGAACATGGAGAGATGCAGGAAGAGAAAGGAGTCTCAGTATGCACAACCAGCAAAGACTCACACCTAGACTTTGTCAGGGACTTCGCTGAGAAAGACTATGAAATCGAAACTGAAATGAGCTAAGGAATGTGTGCTGGCTAGCTGTCTGTCAACCTGACACAGACTCGAGTCATGTGGGAATAGAGAACACGGGCTCCATCTGATCGCCTTTAAGCAATTCTGTGGCACATCTTGATTAATGATTGATGTGGAAGGGGACAGCGTATTGTGGACAGAGCCAGCCTTGGATAGGTGGGACTGGGTTATATAAGAAAGCTGCCCCCCCCCAAGGTCTCTGCTTCAGTTCCTGCCTTCAGGCACCTGCCCTGCTTGAGTTTCTGTCTTGGCTTCCCTCAATGATAGACTGTGATCTGGGCGTGTAGGCCAAATAAACCCCCAAGTTGCTTTTAGTTCCGATGTTTGTCACAGCAATAGAAAGGAAATTAGAACAGGAATTCTTTTCTACATAATTCTTTCATTGATTATTTGGGAATTTCACATCATGAACCCCAATCACACTTGCTTCCCAGTCCTTTCAGGTTCCACCCTCTACCCTTGTAACAAGACCAATTTATGTTGCTCATTTACTCACTGGAGTTTGGCCAGAGTAACTCCTGGCGGCCAGCCTCTTAAAGAAAACAATCCTTCCCCACCGGCACCCCCACCAGAAGCTGTCAGTTGTGGAGAGCGGCACTTCAGCGTCCTGACTGCAGTTTTTCAGAGTTCTCTTTGATAGCTTTCTGTTTAGGCTGCTGCTTTTTATTTTGTGTGGGGGTACGTTAGAGTGGGGTTGTAACGGTTTTAGGATAAGGATGGTGACACTTCTTTTCCCCAAAAGGAGTTATGTAAATAGATAGTAAATGTGAAAACTAGTAGAATTTCATTGGTCCTCGGAACTACAAAAGGAAACTATTCAGAGATACATTGGTTAAAATAGAGAGAATAATTTAACGACGAAAATGACTTTTTAAAATCCATCGTGATTATAATAATTATCAGTTTTTGTGTTGAACCAAGCTTTGGCAAGGTTATGAAATGACAAATATCTTAAAATGATGCTGCGGATACTGTAATTTGTTTGGAACTTTTTAAAAAAAGTAATAGTTTTTTTTTTACTAGGTCTAAATATACATGCACAAGAAGATTCAACAGATCTGTTCTGAGGTAAATATCGTACCGAAATACTTGTCAAGATACACGGAAAGGCATGTAGAAGATATTGGTGGCAATAAAATTTACAGTCAAAAACCGGCTTAAATGTCAATCAGCGATAATACACAGACGAGTCATTTTTATATGGAATTTCACCCATTAATGAAAGTGCGTGGATGACCTCTGCTAAGGAAGTGGCACAGTGTGTTATTCTCATAGAATATTGAGCTGTAAAATGTCAGTCAAGTTAAGACAATAAAGAAAGAGTGCTCTATGAGCCCGTTTGACAACAATTTAAAATAGTCGAAAGGAATCAATGTTAATGGAAGGAGACAGAGTGGCGACTTGAGGGGGAGAGGAGACAGAAGTCTTTATGAGACACTGCTTGTGTGTTTTGTTTTCATTGAAGACCTGAATTCATGGGCAAATCCACCTATGAAAACCTGCCAGAATGTGCGTGCTCATTTGTGTACTTTATGTATGTTGACTTCTATAGCTGCTTTTATTTTATTCTTTAATGTGGAGTGTTCAGTGGGCACAGAGTTCTCTGTTAAACATACACTTTTTTTTTACTCATGCAAGCACATAGCAGAATTGTTTTTTAAATGTTTGCTTCATGCGTGCTTTGCACATTGAAGTGATTTACTGAGCACTGCCCAATGCTGTATCAATGAATGGGTTTTGATGCAAGTGGGTTGCATTTTACAGCCGTTTGGCAGTGATGCTATGAACTCCCACTCTAGCTGTATGAAGCCATGAGTTCTAGTCCTGGCTTTGCCACTTGACAGTTATTCTGAACGTGTGCTTTGGGTTCGTTGAGTAGCTTCTTGCCCATAAATTGGAGTGGTGGTAGAGTATTATAGCTCTGACCTTGTTGGTTATTAAATAAATCAGTCCCCCAAAGTAATTAGCCAGTACTTAATACTTAGCTGCACAAGTAAGGACAGTAAAGATCAGGTTTGAGGGTGGTGAGAGTGACTACTATTGGTCTTAGGAGGGAGCTTGGGGCTGTTAAGGGTGGACAGTCTGTTTGACACTTCGACTTTCTTGAGACAGTCATGCTAATTTTCACTGATCTCTCAGTGGCTTCCAGCAGATTGTCCCGTCCAGCACACATTCTTTGTATCTGCGACATACTGTGATGGCTACTCTGGGAGCATGATTGTTTCTGTTACTAGTCAAAAGTGAGGTTGTCTTCTGTAGCACTGCCACAGTCAGACTGCCACAGCTTTGACATGGCCCCAGGGCACTCGAACTTCTTCATGAATGACCGAAGCCTGTTCTTGCTGGGACACGAACTCGCTCGCCTGCATCTTGGGCACCTTGCTGAGTGCATGGCTCCAAGTGAAAGCAGAAATTCTGAGACTGTTCACACATCCCAGTGCTTCCTTCTGCCTTGCTCCCAACCTTGCTTGGGTGTGAAGTTAATAGACACCTTCGTCCTCCTGTTGACCTGCATCAGAATCTGTTACATATGGGCCAAGGGAGCAGGGGCATCAGAAAATACTTCTCTTCCTGTGGAGTTAATAGGTTCATGTTTCCTTGGTGAGGTTGCTAAGTTCTGGAGAAACAGGTGATATTAACAATGTCTCCTTTGTTGTTTTTTTTTTTTTGCCAATGTGGAAGAGCAAAAACAGTAGAAATGCAGGTACTGGGAAGACAAGTTGGTGTTGAGCTTAAACTTAACTCTGGAGAGGTCACTTGGGCATTGCCTTCTATGGTGTAAGAAAAAGAAGAGGTGGAGTCTCTGAAAGTCAGCTGTGATGCCTGGTCTGAGATAGAGCTGCCCATGTGCTAATGTGAGAAACGGAGAGGGAGAAGGATTAATTAGCCCTGGGAAGGCTGTGGTGGAGACAGTTCACACCGGTCAAATAACACACCGGTCAAATAATGTTATCTCGTCAGCAAAAACGGAAGGGCCCATCAATGCTATAGTTTATGTATTAGAGTGTTCAGTTCCCTGCTCTCTACAAACCAGAAGGATTTTTCTTCTAGAACAAAGGAAGATTCTGTGAATGTAGGGGTTAGAAGAGAAGCGCTTCATCTCCCCCTTTCATGGGAGACACGTGTCTCTAAGAGAAAGAGGCTGAGTGCAGAATCATGGTTCTTATTCGGATGGGTAGCCTGACTTAAGTTGTTGAAATATGCCTTCAACTCAGCCGTGTTTCCCAGGACTAACTAAGGTTTGTAAAACGGCAGTGGTTCAAATGATAACAGTCCCAGTAGGCTCATACATTCGAATGCTTGGTCCAAAGTTGGTGGACCTGTTGAGAAGCATTAGGAAGTGTGGATTTGTTCAAGGAGGTGAGTCTTGGGAATGGGATTGGTGGATTCCAAAGCCCACACCATTCTCAGGTAGCTTGCTCTCTTTCTGCTGTCTTCTTTCAGATCAAATGGAAGCTCTCAGCTACTGCTCAAGTGCCATGACTACCTGCCTGCTTCCATGCTCCCACTGTGATGCTCATAGACACAGGCATTCTGGGATCATGAGCCCCCAGTGAAATGCATTTGTTTATAAGTTGCCTTGGTCATGGTGCTTTGCCATGATGATACAAAAGTAACGGAGACAAAGATCTTGGGGTTTGGGTCCAAAACACATGGCTGCCCCTGTCTGAACACAGAACAACCTTTGTTAATGTAAAAACATAAGGTATTAGGGCCTGAAGTTGAGAGGCAACTAACACATATACAACCTTCATGCTTTTCTTAGCTACATATTGTCTACTTGTCTGTCTGACCACGATTTCTGGACACTGAGGCCTTCCTAACTCTGCGTTGACTGTCTTAGGTCCTGCTTCATTCCCAGGGAGTGTTAGCTGTGCCCCCCTCTCAATTTTGTGCTTGTATACTCAGTTACATGGTGCCTAAAGGCAACTGCAAAGGGTAAAATCAAAGCAAGAAAGGGAGAGTTTTGCCATGTTAGTGATCGATGCCAGTAAATTCAGATGGAGTGTAAAGCAAGATGGAGGAACCCAACTCAGCGCCCTATGGAAACAACCTCAGACATCACATGACCACTTAACTGGGCATGCAAACTAGAAACAAAGTGGCTATATAGATGATTTTAGAAAATGATCTCGTCTGTTGGCGTGGGAGCATTTGGTCCTGTTGAGAACTGAGATGTCAAGTGGATTATTTACATCACAACATCTTCAGGATAACTGCAGATTGCATAGCATCTTCCTTTTCTTTGGCCCAGGCATGCCTTATGGATCTGATATGAGAAATTAAGAGAGGGGACCTTTTCCAGAGGAAGATCATTGAGAAAGTGGATGAATTAGCATTAGATTTGCCTTTTCTTAGAGGTTATCAAACAGGTCAGAGAATTTCAAGCCCAGCATGCCCTCCATTATCCCAGTATTGATTATACACAGTGGAGCGACTTGGGGAGGTATTTAGTCATGGGCTGCTGACCTTCCTGTCCCTGTTACCACCCTCTTCTCCTTCAAATTCTCCACTAAATAGCGCATTGTCAAAAAATGCAGTTCATGCTAATAGTAATTCAGCCTAAATCAAGCTAATTAACAGAAAAGGAAGAAGGGAGAAGGAAGGAAGAAAGAAAACAAAAGACTGACGTTTCCTGTAGAATATAAAGAAAAGCCAACGCTTCATTTAGCCACAATTTGTAGTCACATAGTCGTCAAGATAGCCATAGGATGGTCACCCATGTTTGGACAGTAACACCAAGTTTGTTTTAAAAATGTTTAAAAATCTATTTTGTCTCCTCAGCACGTATAATCCCCACCCGGCTCCAGGTGCAGAAAATTGAAAGTTAGTTTTATTTAAAATTGCTGTGGATTAATATAAAAAGTTATAAATTTTATAGATTGTTCTCCACACACTTGACAGCAAGGTTCCATTACTGAGAACATCACCTTAACAACTCATTGGACATGGAAAAGTTGATCTGGTGCCTACATAGAGCCTTTACCCCTACATTTCAGTGGCTTTGTATAGGAAGGTTCTCTGAATGCTGTCAAAACAAAAATATACAACCCGAGCCAGCCACAAAACCCTTATTATCTATAGGAGTGCACTGCCTGCAAGGTAGGCTAGCACAGTGGTGGGACAAAACCTGTGGGGGTAACCAACCAACAACTGTTCTGACTGAAGTCCTGTGCCATGAGGTGGAACCCATAGCCAACACTGCTTGGGTGACCAAGAACCTGAGACTAGGTAGCCCAGGAACCTAAAGTAAAACCAATTAGTATTGATCTTACAAAAGAAAAAAATGCAGATTCTGCTGATACATACTCATAGATCAGTGCCTTTGCCAGCCGTCCTCAAGTTTCCTCGTTCGGCAGATGGGAACAAACATAGAGAACCACAGCCAGACAGTATGCGGAGAATGAGAGACATTGGAACTCTCAGCCACAAATGGGATATCACCATCAAATGCCTCCCCTCAAAGCTCAGGGAACCTCTCAGAAGAGGAGTCAGAAAGAGTATAATAGTCAGTGGTGATGGAGGACACCAAGAAAGCAAGGCTCTCTAAAACAACGGGAGTCAAGCTCATATGAACTCCCCGAGACTGAGCGAGCACACACAGGGCCTGTGCAGGTCTGCATCAGGTCCTCTGCATACATGTTTATGGCTTCTAGTTTATGGGATGTAGTTATGGGATTCCTGAGTGTGAGAACAAGTGGGTCTCTGTTTCTTGTGTTCTCCCTTGGATCTTTTCTGTCTGTCTGTTTTGTTCGACTCTGATGTGTTAGTTTTCGTTATAGCTTATATTTTATTTTATCTTATTACTATCCCTCAGAAGCCTGTTTGTTTTCTAATGAGAGACAGAGAATTGGCAGATCCAGATGGAAAGAGAGGTGGGGAGGAACCAGGAGGAATCCAGGGAGGGAAAACCTTTTCAATAAAAGGAAACAAATGTTATCTTTGTTTCACTTTTAAACTATAGTGTTTCCCACAGATAATGTGCTTTTATCTGAGCATCCATGGAGGGACATGACTGACAAAAAAAATTACCCAATAAGTTTCTGTCCCATTCAAGGTCATTTAAGATGCCACCATCTGAGATGGAGCCAGGTGTGGTTACTACCCACAGCCAGGGAGATAGCACTTTGAATTCTTTTGACAAAATGTTATAACTTTAGGGTAGATATAGTCATAGCTTGGATTAGAAGCGCTTGGTGTTAGTTTTAGAGTATTGTCACGAGCTGTGTGGTTTTGTCTTTGCTTTTATACCATAAGGAAAGAAAATGAGGTTTACAAGTGGTTTAAGACTGGGAAGTTAGGCTTTTACTTTGAGTTGGCAGTTCAAGAGGATGATAGATGAACTGAATTATATTTCCTTGTATTAGAGTAACACTTTAGCCAAGAAGGCACAGAGTCTGTAATACTAAGAGAAGAAGTTCAACGTAACTTGCACTTTCTACTTTTGAAGGACTTTGACACAATCTTCTGGAGCTCTTGCAGCCATTATTTTTATTTTCCTTAAGCCACGGTGCAGAATAGAGCACTAGAGAGCAGAACGCTGATGTAGACGAGGTTCTGGATTCTTGCTCATTGTGGTTTGTTGAGCAGGAGGAAGACCATGCTTAAGGTAGGATTCCATGCATGAAGACTTTTGTCTGTAGCTTTCGTGGGGACTGAATTTCTGCGTGGGTTGAGGCAGGAGGAAGGGAAACTGAATTTCTCTGTTCCTTGGTGCATCTCGCGGATCAGTTGCAGATCATTTGACAGAGAACTGAGAGCAGAGACACTTTCCTTTGCATATTGAATATCAGATTAGAGCAAAGCTGTTATGAGCTAATTTAGGAATACAATCCAATGTACAAAAGTTTCATTTGTGTGTGGTGTGCGTGTGTGTGTAAGTGGTAAGGCTCTCACAGGTGGCGTTAAATTCCAAATTTGGAGGTCAAAACAAATGCGACTGAAGTCCAGTCTAATTGGGGAGCAGAGACGAATTTCCCCCTTTGCCCCCACTCCTCGTCTTTAATTCTCGTCTTCTGCTTAATTCCCCGATAACTTTCTTTCCCATTCAAGGTCCTGTTTAAGATGCCACCGTCTGAGATGGAGCCAGGTGTGGTTACTACCCACAGCCAGGGAGATAGCACTTAGGATTCTTTTGACAAAACGTCATAACTTTAGGGTAGATATAGTCATGTCGTGGATTAGAATGCTGTTAGTTTTGGTGGCATTGTCACGAGCTGTGTAGTTTTGTCTTTGTTCCTCAACACCTCAGGACATTACTCTGAAGCTGTAGTTAATAGAGTTTTAAATTACAGTGTCTATGTGAGGGTGAGGGGGAAATGAAGCCATGCGTGTAAAAGAAATTCTTAGTGTGTATCCGGGGGAGCAAGCACAGAGAAGAGCATGATTGTTTATTGTAGAGGATCCATGTGGACAAGCTTCAGTTACAGATAATGAGTCTGGCTATAGATACTGCTGGTGGAGGAAAGATTTCTGTCTGAGTAGAATAGGAAGGCTAGCACAAGAGGCTTGGAAAACGGCCTTCTCCTTTGACTTAGCCTGGGAAATTCTTAGACAGTGGATGGTGGCAGCAGGTTTCTGCTCTTGTCTGGGCATCTTCACCATCTCTGGGGTGTGTGGCAGTGATCTTGAATAGCCTGCCCAGTTTTCATGTGGCATCTGTGCACATTAAGGCTGAAACCAAGAAGCTGATAGGAAGCTGACTGTTTCCTTGGCAGTCTCTAAAAGTCTCAGTCCTAAATATTAATTGTTTCAGAAAAGTAGTTTTTCTGTCAGGGAGCATGTGGTGGTGGATAGGGTCCTGAAGCAAGGCTGCTTTCCTGACATGGGTTTTCTGACATAGTGGAGGAGTAATTGTTTCTATACCCTTCATACTTTTCAGGTAGTCTCAGACAATATGTTCAGCTTTTTATCTTAACTATGTACAGATAATTGCCAACTTTATCTTCACTAACATGTTATTGTGTTTATAGTCTAATTCACAAATTCCCTGTGCAGATTCTATCATGGAACATTGAATGAAGGCTGTTTTAGACTCAATTTCCTTTCTCTTAGTGGGTAGAGAGATTATTTTGAATAATATTTTACTTTATATTTTATTTTTATTTATATATGTGCTTGTGTGCACATGCATATGTGTGCATAATCTTATATATGTTATCTCCTTCATTCTTTACTAAAACAAGAGATGCAACATATATATATATATCTGAATATGTATATATGAGTATATAATTTTTTTCTTAGATTCAGAGAGGTAGAGCCTACCCAAGTCATTAAGCTAGCTAACTATAAAGTGATTCCTTGATATTTAGCCACCAACTCTAAGTTTAGCATTCTGCTACACAGTGGCTCTAACATATGTTTCCCAGCAAGCAGTATTGACATTGTGATGGTTAATATTTATCATCAATTTGATTGGTTTTAAAGTCAGCATGGACACAAATCTCTGGGTGTGCTCATGTCTTTCCAGGAAGGTTTAACTGAAATAGACCTTCTTTGAACATGGGTGGAGTCATTCTGTGGGTTGGGGCCCCAGAATAAATAAAAAGGGGAGAATGCACAGATGTTCATCTTTCCCTGCTTCTGTCCATGGATGAAGTGTGTGCGATCAGCTGATTTGAGTCCCTGTCACTCTGTTCCTTCGCTGTGGTAGGCCGTCTCCTCTCCCTGTGTGAGTGAGTACAAACCTCCCCTCACTTACATTGCTGTGGCCAGGAGTTGTGTCATGCAGTAGGAAAAGCAAGCACGGCACTGGCTGAGTAGAGCTGCGTTCTTACAAGACAAGGTCTTCAGTGACTTGCCGTGTTATTTGTAAAGTTTTGCTCTGTGTTGTGTCTTTCCTCTCTTTTTAATCCCAAGTTGGCCTCTTAAATTCCTTTAGTTTTTTACGTCTGTGATCTTGTGGTTTTCATCCATTTGTGATTCAGGAACAGATTTTGATGTTTCTTCCATTTTTTTTCTTGGAGGCAGAGGCAGGCGGATCTCTGGGAGTTCGAGGCCAGCCTGGTCTACAAGAGCTAGTTCCGGGACAGGCACCAAAGCTACAGAGAAACCCTGTCTCGAAACCAAAAAAAAAAAAAGAAGAAGAAGAATTTTGCTCACTCTTAAAAAACATGTATTTCTGTTAGTATTTGAAATTATCGTATAATTATGTCATTTCCCTCTTCCATTTTTTCCTTCCAACCCTTGCTTATATCTCTCCTTCTGAATTCATGACCTCTTCTTTTCATTAACTGTTGACACACACACACACACACACACGTATATTCTAGTTGAACTCGAGTTTCTCCTCTTGACCCACCTGCTCCTACAGAGCAAGTACGAGCAAACACTAGCACCAATTATTTTCCTCCATTTCCCTTTGATGTTATCTTCAGCTAGAAAGAACATTAAGAGAAGTAGCTAAATCTGTGTTGACCTGTAAGCCGGCATGGATGGGAACTATTGCATATGAAGAAAAGAGGATGGCTAATTTGCGTTCGTTTCTGTTCTTCAGACTGACTGTAGAGCCTGAGAGAAAGCAGCGCATTGTTCCACAGATGAAGATAATTACTTCAGGGCCATGCTATGAATAGCTTGGTCATGTGCAGAAAGCCGAAAATGTAGGTTCTTCAGGGAGTAAGACATACACCTTCTTGGGATAGGCAAACCGCAAGTGATCTTACAAAAAGGAATAATTGGGGACACTGCCTCTGACAGAGTAGCTTGGAGTCAAAGCTCTTCTGAGAAGGATGTGTAACCAAATGGTGTCCTACTTCCTGTGTAATTAGTGCTGCCCCAGGGTCGTCATCTTCGTCTGCTACAGTTATTGACCTCATCGTGCTCTGAAGAAACAGACCAATCGTGCTGGTGGTTGAATCTGCATTTCTCACTCTTTTTAACCAGTTGACATCCCTGAATGTTGTGTGGCCACATCATCGAGAAGGGGTTATGAGACACTGGCAATGTACTTCCATTCTTCAAGGAGCTGGAAGCCAGAATGGATTCCTTGCTGCGTGCGATTAAATCAGGGGCACTCATAATTGGGTGAGAATATCCAGTCATTGCTAAAGGCAGGTCCAAGGACTGCATCCTGTTTTAGAATATAGAAGGATCCAATAATGCATGGGTTAACAAGCACTTCAGAGAGTTCCGCACTTCACTGCGGTGTTACACACTGTTACAACTATTTAAATAGTTGAAGCAGATCATCTTGGTGTTTGCTTTCTGCTCTGTACTAGTTCTCTCGTTAGTTAACTGTTTTTGACTGCGACATAACTGTTAGCATCTGCAATATACCCGATGTTGTACTGGATACTGGGGATAAGAAGAATAAATCAGACATTGTCTCTGCTTCCAAGACAGTCACAGGCTGGAAGACACAAATATCTAGAGAAGTAATCACAGGGCACAGCCGCTGGTAACAGAGCCATAGGACCCAGGAGCCAGTGGGATCTGGAGCTGACACAGTGGCACAGAGTGCATTTGCACTGGGTTCTGATGGTTTTCTGTATTGGATTCTTTGGGAATCCCCGGAAGTGCAAGGGCAGACCAAGAACCTTATGAACTTTTTTTTTTGTTTGTTTTTTGAGACAGGGTTTCTCTGTGGCTTTGGAGCCTGTCCTGGAACTAGCTCTGTAGACCAGGCTGGTCTCGAACTCACAGAGATCCGCCTGCCTCTGCCTCCCGAGTGCTGGGATTAACGGCGTGCGCCACCATTGCCCGGCGAACCTTATGAACTTTTGCTCACATCTGGAAGTCAAAACAATCAGATTTCTTCAGTTTGGTATAGAAGGAAGTTCCACACATTTAACCAATTAACTTTTTTTATGGTGTGGGGCAGAGTCAATAAAAGAAAAATCATAAAGCAAAACAAAACAAAAAACACCCTCCTACTTTCAAGATGGAATCTCAGAAGGCACTCTCAGAGATCTGTACTATTTCCAAAAATATGGTGGTCCTGTTATTAAAAGACTAGAAGACATGGCTCATTCCATTGCCTGGGGTTTTGAAGGCTATCTATGCCATTTTTCATTATCCAATAATAAATATCACAGTGAAAGTCACCTTTAACACTTAAATATTGCTGGGATTTTATGGGATTGAATGGAGCGGACTGCCATGGTATTAAAGAGCCGTATGGGTGAGATACTTTTATAACACATGCTTCATAAAGCTGTATAAAGCAAGTGCCAGTGCACCATTCTTTAAAATGAGAGCATTTGAGTTCAGCATAGAGGCAAGAGGGGCCTCTGCTTGTTAATTAAACCTCTTAGTGATGCTATTTTTTTTTTCAGAACAAAGAAGGGGGCTCGTGGAACCATGGCTTGCACAGGCAGCTCTATCAGCCAGCATTGGGATTTGGATCAGTGAGAAGAGAGCATGGTTCACCGTCCAGGGACTAGGGGGCTCCTCCAGCCTTGCAGGCTTCCCTGTGGTGCTGGCCAGAGCCTGCTACATCTCCTTAGCTCAAGTATACTAAAATTGTTGTTTCCCTCCTCCAGCTGATGCTGATGGATTTGTTGTCAGACTAGTCACAGAGACATTGTGTATTTACTAACATCTTCAACTTAGCATTCTAAGTTTACTAAGTTGTTTTTTTTTTCACACAAGGCAGCAGCTGTAGCCTTTTCAAAGTGAACAGTAAGCCTGGTCCATGTACACTGATGTTCAGCTATCGCCCATTTCTGCTTTCAAAATTCTGCAACCAGTGAGGAGTGAGGAGTGATCTCATTGTCTAGGCCACCAATTTCTGGTGCTCAGTGGCCTGTGTTCTGACTCTGTATATTTATCTATTCTGGGTGTTTCACATAAATGGAGTCAAAAAATCTGTGACCTACTGTGCCTGGCCAGTTTCCACTGCTCATCATATTTTAAGGTCCATCCATATTACAGCATGTATCAATACTCCATTTCCTTTTATGGCTAAGTAATGTTCTATGGTGTACCACAGTTTGCTTAGCCATTCATCCATTGATGAACTCTTGGGCTATTTTCATATGTCTTGATCATATTTTGTGAGTAGTGCTTCAATGAACAACATGAATATGTATTGGTTTATCTGCTTTTTATTCATTTAGTTACATATACATGAGTGAAACTTTTAATTTTTCTTGTTTTATGTTTTTGAAGTTATGTGTATGTGTGTGTGTGTGTAGATTTCCATGTTTGAGGGTACATGTGTTTGTTCAAGTACATGTGTGTCTTTGTATATATTTGGGGGCCAAGGGTCCATTCGTAAAGTTATTCTTCAGGAGTCAACCAAGTTAAATTTTGAGTTAGTTTCTTACTGGGGCCTGAACCCACTGATTTGTCTAGACAGGCAGGCCAGCAAGCTCCATGGGTCCTCTTGTCTCTGCCTTTCCAGTGTGGGAGTCCAAGTGCGCACTACCATGCCTGGTCTTTTTTACGTGAGTTTTGAGAATCAGACAGAGGCCCTACTTTGCCATATGATCTATCTCTCCAACCTGGTAATGGAATTTTTGTGTGGTATTTGTATCGACCATGGAGTAGGCTTGTAACCTTTCCCCTCATTGGACATAGGATTGGCTGAATAATGAACTTGGCCATTGGATTCAGGATGACTTGTGTCCCTGGTGAACGGAAGCAGTAAAAGGTTTTCTTCACATCTGGTGGCCCTCCTCTTGTCTAATGGCTCTGCAGAGAGGCCAGACACTAGGATTATGTGTGCAGATACCACGAACAGAGCCATACTGCTTGTGGAACTTCTCTGAAAAATAGTCACTTTGATACACTGCAGAAAAGGAAGATGGGAATTTCCCAGCTGCCCGGAGCTTACATGTAACATAAGCAGGTTGCCGTGAGTTCTACAGGTTGCCGTCATCAGCATCTAAAGTGCTGATGGACGATTAGTAGAGCTTTCTTAGAGGTGGAGTCCTTTGGATATGGCTTAGATGGGCTTTCACTGTATACAGTAGAAAGAGGACTTTCTAGGGCTAGGAATGACCTCTTAGCAGTGGTTTGTCTAGGTGGGAAAGCGGGAGATTTGGGAAATAGAATTGAATGGTTCTTCCCTCTAATGATCCTGGGACAAGGGGAAAGAAAGCTCTGTTGGAGCCAGTGTAAGAAGGCACGTCAGAGCCATGCTATAGAATTTGGTCTCTGCCTGGCACTATGAATATCAAGCCTATCACAGCATCCTGGTCCTTTCATGTGCGGTGGGCATCACCCACATCTTCTACTAGGGTGGCCATCAGTCTTCACTCTCTTGATATCTTCCATCTTGGCCATGGCTTCTGGGTGGCACCTCTTCTTACCCTAGCTGACTTTGTTTTGTCCACATCTTCATACATCATAACCATATGGAAACACGATGAAGCCTGGATATACAAAAGACCCCCTATATGCGTTTGTGAGTGTTTCTAAATATTATTATTCTTTCTCCTCGGCCCCAAGCCACAGCAGTGGTTGTAGGAAGCATTGTGGCTTCAATCTTAGAGTTGAGAAAAACTAAAACCCAGCAGTCAGGGAACTAAGTGAGTGATAGAAGGGGTTTACAGTCTTCTCACTCATCTTTTTATTTTTGATGCCTAGTGTTTATCATAGGCAGAGCCAAAATAAATACATAAGTCCTTTGGTCCAGTGCAGAGTTGGATGGCCAGATGCAAACCCACAGTCTATGCGATCCCAGTTCCTTAGTGATGAGATTCGGTATAGTTTGGGTTTACTCTGGGCTGATCCTTCACACTGGAAACATCCAAATAAGTTCCCTGGAGCTGTGGTGAATTCCATTAGAGTAAGATGACCCAACTCAGGTAGAAGTAGGGGATGGCAGGAGAGCTCTTGAGTGCAGTTGGATCAGTTAAGAGAACTTTCTATTCATCTCTTCTCCTGCCTCTCCTGATAGCCTGGCGGGGGCAGGAAAGTCCTGTGTGTATTCTCCTCAAGTGCATTGTCAAGGACACTTTCTGGCCCTTAGCTGTGGGATTAGACCCTTTAAAAAAAAACCCTTGTTAGGAAGGGGGAGGGGAGGAAGAAAGCAAGGTGAAATGTAATTTCCTCTTTAATATAGACTGTCATTTAATCTAATATTATAGAAAATGATTAGATCTTAAAAACCTATAAATTACATTTGACAACTCTCTGGTGTGCCTCTGCCTTCCCTTTTGGCAATTATACATGGCGACAGTGGGTTGTGGCAGCTAGGAGCACTCTGAATGCAGGGTGTTTATTGGCTCTTAATGAGAAGTGATTAATCTAAATCACCGTAGGGGTGGATCCTTTGCCGAGCTCTGAAATCACAAGTGGCAGTTGGACCTTGTGACAAATGGGTTTCTGTGTACCTAACAACAACAAAAGTTAGCGAAGGTATGTGTGGTGGTGTTTCCTTTTCTTTTCTTGTGTAGGGAGGAAAGGAAGCAACACACACACACTCGCACGCGCGCGCGTGCGCGCACACACACACACACACACACACACACACACACACACACACACACACAGCCAGGCTGAGAACAGTCACCGGGGTAAGATAGAAACCTGCAGACTTTGGATGCTTGTCTGTCTGGTAACTTTTGTATTCCCTCTCCGGCCTCTTCCCACCTCCGTGGCAGAGACAGCTGTAGCTCGTGTTATGTCTTTACCTGGAGGGTCCCTTTCCCGTTTATTACTGTTATTGTGGTTTTCTCTTCCCTGCTAGTCTGGGGACCACCTGGCATGGGATGATGGATCATTACAGGGAGTACCTGCCTGGCAAAATTGCTACCTCCTCATCCTCCACCCCCACCCTTCTGTTTCACGTTGAGAAAGAGAGGAAACAACCCCACATAGTGAAATCATTGTGAAACCCAACATGAAAAAGGCACACGTACACACTAGTCCAGAATGCGGAAGGGATGGTCCCATAGACGTAGGATGCCAGTGAACACAGGGTGGCACGGGGCACCTGCGGAGAGTGAGCTATGGGGCAGGACATCCTCCTTCCTTCTGCTGCTGCTCTTTCCTGCCTCTGTTTTCACTTACCTTCTCGTCTTTGCCTAGCTCTGTCCTCTTTCTCCTTCCGTGCCACCGATACTGAGCGCAGCAAGAAGGCTAAAGGCACTTAACTCAGGAGGTAAAGCAGAGTCTGAGCTTGCCTCCTGACCTTGGATAGAAGTTGTAACTTCTAGTAAACTGCCAAGTCCCAATGTTTCCTTTGCGGAAGGGGGTGTGGTAGGCAAATCTAAGGTTTCCTCAAGATGTCCTGATCTCCAAGACCTGAAGTATGTCAGCTTATGAGACAAGGTGAAATGCAAGCTCTGGGTGTAATATTTGTTGTGAATCCGTTAGCCTTCACTGGGCAGCAGTCTGGATTATCAGATAACCACAAGTGTCTTTGGACTTGGGCTAGAGGATGGTGGGAGAGCAGTGCCCATGAGAAGCATGACGGACACTGGACTGGGCAGACTGTACCTGAATTTGGAGAGAGGTGCAGGCTTGGAACCAAGAAACACAGCAGTCTCTAAAGCTAGGGAAACAGACTCTCCTCGAGGCCCTCTCAGTGAGGTAGCCTAATGGGCACTTCGATTCCATCCATACCTGGTTAAACCTCTGTGCTTCAGATATGTAAGATATTTAAATCACATAATTTATGGTTACTAATTATAACAATGCCAGGGAACCGGTGCGGGGCCACCATAAACTGAACACGGCCTACCATAATTTACTTCCGATTTGACATCCCATCAGTGTGGTTGTGTTAGATACTGAGGACTTGGGGGAAGTGATCAAGTCCTAAAGGTAGCACCCTACAAAAGGGCTTGGCACCCTCTTCAGAGGGGCCATAGTGAACCTGACCTTGAGTTTTCCAGCATCAGTAACTCTGAGGAAAGAGTAGTAGTCTCCTTGTCTCTGGTACTCTGTTATAGGATTCTACTCAGACAGAGATGGGTGAGAATGCCTACCTGCCTTCCTCAGAGTACAGGAGGATTAAAGAAGAGAGGAGCCAAAAAAAAAAACCTCGGGTGGAACGTCAAAGGCTCCAATACTATATAACCAGGGGCAAGCATGAGGGGGTGTGTGTAGCGGGGGTCCTGAGCTGTGGACGGAGAGCACAGACCTTCCAAGGTCTATAAACAAGCGTCAGCCGGTGACATAATCTGTCGTCTTTTCTTTTACATGTTTGGGGAGTGGAATCTCTCTCCTCTGGGAGAAGGGACAAGCGTCTCATGGGGTGTCTTTTTCTGGTGGGGAATATTGGATCAAAGTATGGATGCAGCATCTAGTGACCCTAGCTCTAGATTCTTGCATTCGGCTGTGTGCGGGGCCTCTCTACACCCTGCAGGCTGTAGATGGAATGCATCATTGAACTGTGATGTGATGTGGTTCCTAGGAGAGACAGTGCTCTAGAACTACCTTTGACCTCACGGCTCACTGGAATAGAGTTTTCAGCTACCTAGAACAGGTGACGTCTGAGCATGAACACTTGCTCCCTGATTGCTGCCTCTGTCATAACCAAGAGCTCATTCTAACTCTCCTAAGTCCAGAAACCTTTCCAAATATCTAATTACATCCCCCCTCTCCGCCACATAGTCCAAGTTAGAGGATTCTCAGGAGAATTAAAGATTCCCCTGGAGAAACAGGGTAGCAGGTGACCTTATGAAAGTCACCACTCCTTCCTCTCTTTGTTCCCAGCAGTTTATGAGATGAGCCACTGAAGAGAGTCCCACTAAATAAATACTGTATCAGTAGCAATCTGCCATTCTTAAATTAGCCAGAATAGATACTGTGCAATTAATTTCCGTCTACCATCCCCTGTGCGCCCAGATCTTTTCAGCATCTCCCTCCCACACAGCTTCAACAAGATGCTTGTAAATGAAGTTTGTTTTGTGGTGGACAATAGACGTGCTGGCTGGCATTTTTTTTTTATCATTTTTCTATCTCCGTTGCCTTTCTGGTTTGAGGCTTTAAATTGCACTTGTAATTCTGAGCTCCTATTGTGACCCCAGACATATGTGGTAGCAATTTGGATGCTTGAAATAGCAAACACCTCGGACTGGCTTGATTCAACTCATCAGCTGTTTCTCAAAACCAAACACGCCCAGCTCCACACCTATGCCTGCAACAAAGCCATGCCGAGCGCACACCTTCTGTCCAGCTGAGCTCATTCCTCAGACTCTCAGCCTGAATCCAGGAGCACACATCTGGGCTTGTAGCTTCCTTTTGTGCAACTGACCAGCAAAAAACTCTAGGTCAAACTAAACTAAAACATCAAAAATAAGTAAAATTACTTCTAAACCAATTTTGTCTCCTTTTTATTCATTTTTCTTCAAATTGTAGAACTTCTTTTTCCTTCTCCCCTGAGGTTTGCCTTGCTTTTATTAAATATTGGAGATATATCTTGCTGAGAAATAATGTTCCTAGGAATCTATCCAGTTCTCCATGTCAGTCTCTGACAGGAGAGGAGTGGATGGGGCCATTGGGTGCCATTTAATGCAAGTGGACCTGATCCACTCAGGCTAGCAGAGAGACAGCACCTCTAATCAAAGTGTTCCAAGTTTTTATGGCTTGGAACTTGTTTTCTTGCCTAGAACAGTGATAAACCAGAAATACCCACCTTTGGGCTTTCTAATAAATGAGTGGTATTGGCAGAGAATGTCAGAATATGCTGATCTTCTCTAAAACCTTGCAGGAGCCCCATAGTTGAACTAGTGAGAACACAAAGAGGGCAGGACGAAAAATAGCCAAGACTGACTTGAGAAGGGTCTGGCATGTCATTGGGATTTTCAGAACAGGGAGATGGGATTGGAGCCTTTTGAAAGGGGGAATGGAAAAGTCAGAGCTGAACTTGCATGGAGTAGGTAAGGAAGTTTGGAGAGCTACAGGTCAAAGTGGAAGATATTTGGGTTCAGGAGAGGGACCAGAAGCATTACTCTCTGAGTGATGAGGTGACTATACACAGGGGGACGCTCTTCACCCCATCCTCCTCACGTCACAACTGCCCTGCACTGTGAGCAGCATGTGTTCATGACATTGGCTAGCTGGTAGTAAACAAGAAAGCATAGCACAGTATTGTTTATAACACTGAGAATTGGGAGAACAGAGTTTTCGTGTGTATGCATGTGTGTGTACCCGTGCGCGCGCACACATGTGCACACATGCATGCATGTGCATGACAATGAACAATTTCAGAAAATAAAAATAAAATAGTCATGATCTCGCTGCTCAAGAATAACCATGCTTAACATGTACATGTTTTTCACTAAGTGATTTATATAGATACACCTACATGAAGTGTAAACAATTTTCACAAAACTGAGATTCTACTTCATGTATGACCAGTCTGCTTTTCATGCACTTTCAAAACATGGTTCTCTTCTGTGTGCCATGAAACTGTTTGAATTCATGTTTAATAGCTGTGTAATATTCCACTAAATGGATTTGCTATACTTTATTTATTCATAGTCCTATCAAATATCTGGGTTATTTCCAATTCCATATTATTATAAATAACATAAGATGAACATGCAGGTGCATAAATTTTTTTATTGGGTCTCTGATGGTTTCCTTGGACAGAATCCTAGAATAGAATTTTCAGGGTCAAAGAAATGAATATTTATGAGGCTTGTTCCATACTGGGTGACCAGGCCACCTTATACTTGAATCAACATGGCCTGCCCACCTAGTTCACTCTCAGCCACTGTTGTGGTCACTAATATACTCCTTGGTGCTAATTTTAATGGACAAATCTCTGTAGTTCTTTCCCCTCCCCTCACAGGCACACATAGTGGAAGCCCGAGGGTAACAAAGCCTATCTACTATGTTTGTTTTATTCCTGTGAGTGTGTTTTAAATTAATTTTAATGTTTGCATACAAACTAGTGGATCATGGCCTGTTCCTAAACATATCTAGCTATTTTTACCCTTTTATACCCACACACATTTGTTCTTATGATAAAGTTCATTTTATAAATAAGCATAGTAAGAGATTGTTAATAACCAAGGATACAGTAGAACAATTGCAATGACTTAGTGTCTGCCTTGGGGCTGTGACTAAGTAAAATAGTGATGAGCTGAATGGAAGTATCAAAACGCCTAGACAGTTGATCTGTTAGCCATGAGTACCATAGGACCAATGAGTGTGGATATTTACATATGTAGAAATACACACACACACACACACACACACACACACACACAGACAAATACACTACACACACATCCACAGCATGGACACTCTGGACAAAAGGATGGCTCAGATGTTGGTTAGAATAGAGTCAGACAATTTGAGATTTCATTGTACTCTTCAGAGTGGTGTGCTGTTTGCTTCTGGAATTTTCCATCTAATATTTTTGGATGGCCACTTAACTCAGGCAGTTGAAACCATGGAAAGGACAAATGAGGAAAAGGGAAGACTGAGGAAAGATAGACTCACATCTTAAGACTTTTAGCTGCATTGGATGTAATTGAACACCATCTTGCCAGGTGCTTTATTTTTGTAGGTTCAAAGAGTGCCTCATTGTATGAGTTCTCTCTTCAGAGCCCCTCCTTACTACTTTTTGCTCCATAAAACTCCTTTTTCTATCTGGACTCATCTCTGCTTGCTGCCATGGTGACTGCAGATGCCACTGCTTGGTCCTGTTCAGATGCAGCTGCCATGGTGACTGCAGATGCCACTGCTTGGTCCTGTTCAGATGCAGCTGCCATGGTGACTGCAGATGGCACTGCTTGGTCCTGTTCAGATGCAGCTGCCATGGTGACTGCAGATGCCACTGCTTGGTCCTGTTCAGATGCAGCTGCCATGGTGACTGCAGATGCACACGGCTTGGTCCTGTGTAGACGCAGATGCCCTAACGTCATTTCTGCAGGCCAGCCCACTCTCCTGAAGATGATCCTTCTGCACCCTCCTCTAACACCCCATTTGAATGTGAATTAGACATATCAAACCAACTCCATCCTGTCAAAGTCTTCGAGCTAGTCCTCCTCTGGCTTTTCTGCTTCAAAAGTCCTAATTCCATCTTTTTTTTCTTCAGGTTCAAAAATCCACGAATCTGGACAATTTCCAATACTATAAGTATTCCAGTATTATAAATAAAACCAAGATACATGTAGAAGTTCAGAACCTTTTGGTGTATTGTGCTTCTTCCTTTAACACTGCATGTATTGGCTTACTGGTTGTAAGCAGACTATTTGGGATTTTCATTTATTAACTACAGAGAATCTGCCCACCTCTTGGCACCTTTGCACTGCATTGTGGTACGGAGCCCTTCTCTGTCCACTCGGTCTTCTTTACTCTTTTCCTGCCTATATTTCCCACCATCAGCTGCTTTCTGTTCAACATGATACCCAGAGTGAAGGAATTAAAATACAAGTGCTTTTTAAAATAAAATATGGAATGTATTTATTTACTTATTTATTTTTGTGTGCCTATGTGCTAAGGGGTTACTTGCCATGGTATGCAGGTAGAAGCCAGAGCTAACTTTCAGCTGTGGGTTCTCTCATTTGATTTTGGGTTCTGAGAATTGACCTCAGTCCTTAGGATCATGTAGCAAGTATTTTGAGCTATTGAGTTATCTCATCATCTTTTTCTTTACTTGCTTTAGTGGTTGGTGCTCTGTTAAGTGATGCTCTTGTTAAATCCTATAGGACAACTAGGCTTAATACAATTACACTATATTGGGACAGAAACTGGGGAGTTGTAATCTTGGTGAATAAAACAACATATACAATGATACCAGGTAAAAGAGATTATATGTAAGCCTAAGAATATGTTGATGTTCTATCTTTAAAATTTATTTCCCCTTTTGAATAGTTTAGTCACAATTGAACATAAACATACCTATAAATAACTCTCAGCACAGTTCCTCACCTGGCACTACTGACATTCAGTGACAGTTTGTGGTGGGTAATCTTTATTGTTCGTGGTCTGTGCATTGTCACGTGGTTACCAGCATCCCTGATCCCTTCCAGCCAGATATCAGAAACTTCTCTCAAGACAGCTTTGGCAGTTGAAATATCTGCACGTTCTGTTTCCCTTATCTCTGTATGGAGAATTACCATTGAAGGCTGGGCAAGAAAAAAAACCAGAGAAGGGGAATATCTGCATAGAATCTGCGTGTGTGAAAGTATCCTCAGCAGCATAGCAATCACATCAGTGTGCTTTGGGGGTCAGCTACCATCTCTCTTACACTCTTTGCAAGTCTATATTGGTATCATTGCCTTTCCTTATTGATCACTAAATGCACTAAGGGTCTACCATTAGGAGTCAATTGCATAGTAAATCATAGCATCTTTCTTTTTTGTTAGGAGAATAGTCTGGTTATTCCTGTTCTGAACTCTTCTCAGAACACAGAACAGAGTTGTTTCCTGGATTTGGGGGACATCAGGGTAGAATGAGAGACAGAGTGTTTAGCTTTCACCACCTGCCATAGGTTGCATTAGAGAGAAACATAGACTAGGTAATTGAATGGTAACATTTGTTGGTGATGTTGTTAGACTCAGCCAGGAGCTTGATTCCTGTTTTCCATCTGCATCTTTTACAATTTGGAATGCACACTTAGGGCCGATGTTGTTCAGCTTTCTCAGAGTTGCCCTGTAAAAGGCATTATAAACAAGAAACGGAAGGTGTTGCAGTATTTGTGTGTTGGTGAACGCCAAAGCTTCAGTCTCACTCACTGAAGCCCAGGCAATTCATTTAGAGTGGATGGGATGGTCCAAACCTTAGAGACAGGATGCCCAAGACTGTCACCAATAAGGCATTGGTATGTTTCAGACCACCATGGACTACCCCCTTTCAGGGTGAGTTGAGAGTGGCCCTTTAAAGTAACAATTGTATTGAGCAAATTGACATCCCACTGGTTTTCATTCATAGCAGAAGCAATATTGCTATTTCCTAATAGTGTATGGACAATTAATATTCAATCATGCAAAAATAGACCTAAACTAATGTCAAATTCAATATGTGCTGTTTTTTTCAATTCTTCTAAATTTTTAGTTATGATGAATTCATCCCCCCCACACACACCACAGACATAAAGAGAAAATTTTACCTGCTTAACAAATGCCCAAGACTCTCTCCCATACATCATTGTATAATACAGCATTGTTAAGATGTGCACACTCCTGCTCTTCAGATCTCTAGAATTTTCCTTCTTACAGTGCTAGAACTTTTTATACTTTGGAAAGCAACACCTTGGCTCCTCCCTTTCTTCCCCCTCTATATGCATCAGCATAGAGCTGTTCCCCAGATCACTTCTATCATATCCAGTCTCGTTTTCCTCCCTTCTGGTCTTAATTGTACATTTATCATGGGTTATTTAAACATAAAGATGTTACATATTTCGTGGCTTTGTGCCTTGCAATCTGCTGGGCTCCTATGCTTATCTCATTTAATCCTGTAATCAACACTCTGGTGGGGATCCATTAATATCTCCCCCTCCAGGAGATGAGAAAGGTGGAAAAATTCAGTAACATCCTCGTGTTTTCAAATGGGGTAACAAACTGAACATTCGCATTCAAGACATCTACACCCAGAATCTATCCCATTAATAATTTGATAACCTAGCTCCCCCTACTTCTCCAATATCCATTGCACATCTGTTTTTGTTTTTAGACAGAGTTTCACGTGGCCCAGGCTGGTCTCAATCCCTATGTAATTGAGATGACCTTGAACTCCTGATCCTCAGGCCTCTATCTTCTAAGTGGTAGATTATAGGAATGAATCATAATGCCTAGCTCCTTAGTGCAGATTTTATGTAAGGATAAGCTAGATAGCGAACAAAGCAGAAGGAAGCAAAAGCAAAACAAGACCCAAGAAAGCCCTCCACGGGTTTTCTCTCCACCCTGTCCCTTTCACATTGTCAAAACTATAAAAATACAGAATGCACACAACCTCAACAGTCCCCGCTGCAGCTTCTGCGCCTGCACACTAACAATTACGAACGGAGAGGCGAAGACGCTCCTCTCCTTTGCTTCTGCAGAGCCTGCCTCTCTTACCCTTACCAAGAGTCTCATGGCTAGTTCATAAATGCCTAGTCTACAGATTATTTAATTGGAATGCTGTTAAAAATCCCTCCGAGGACTGATGCAGACTTTCAATTCGACAGGATCGTTTCCACTCCTTGTACCTCTCTCATTACACCACTTAATGCTTTGACCCCATAGAACTTTGGATAGAAACCTTCACTTAACAATTAAATTTGTGTGGCATGAGATTATCTCCTCTATATATTTGGCATAATGATGTGTAAAGCACAGTTCACCCTGAGGCTTAACTCAGGACACAGCATTTCCTGGCTTACTTATGTTAGTAGTATGTTCTCATTTTTCCCAGCACCAACAGGTAACATTGTGCTTTTTTTTATTATTTGATTCTTATTAATTGAGTTCTTGTCCTCTAGGTCAGAGGTAGAAAGTGAGTTCTAGGAGTAAGGGTTTCTTAAGGCTACTGTTATTTTTTTTCAGTGAATTTTGTAGACATGTTTTAAGAAAGCACAGAGGAATCGGTGTGTGTTCTGGGGAGCTGGCAGGATTGCAGGACTTCAGGGCATAATGAGGAAATTGCTGTCTTTTTAAGCTTCAGTTTCCTTATGTGCAAAGTGCAATAACCACACTTGTTTCATGGGAATTATGTGAGGTTTGGATAAAATATCAGGTGACATTCCTTGCACTGGTTAAAAGTGTAGGCTACATTTCCCCGTTCTTTCATTCTTCTCAGAAAGCAGGATTGAGACATCGGAGCCATGAAAGAGACAAAGCTGCAGAGATCCAAGTATATAAAAGGTTTTTGGAAGAGCAAGTCAGAGAAAGGTTGCAATAAAAATGTACTCTTGCAAACAGAAGTTCTGTAAAAGCCCTGCACCCTGTCAATATGCCTTATTATATGTACATTGATTTCTATAGCTAGACACTCTACCTCTGCGCTATCCCTCCTAAATTCATTTCTGTATATATATAGACATATGTGTATGCAGGGTCTGTGCATGAGTTAGTGTTGGTGTGTACACTTCTGTGTATGTGTGTACATAGTGTGTGTGTGTGTGTGCAAACATGAGTACACACAGAAAGAGACAGAGCTAAGAGGAAGAGAATTCATTGTACAAGATATTTGATGGCAAATTTTATACAGAATGTTGCAACTCATGGGGTATAAAATAAAGTCCATTGAGGATGGTGGCCTTATCTTCTAATTAAAATCGTAGGCATGGAGCTTTTTATTTCTGCATAAAATAAGCAGTTTAATTCTTCTGTGCCAGGGATGATGATTTCCTTGCACAGTGCATGACCAACCCAGTGGGTAGATACCGTGTGCTGTGCTGAAACTAGTTATTATGACACCATTATTACCTGGTTACCTATGCTCTCAGACTCTACAAGCCCTGCAAGTATCTCACCTAGTGTCCTCTTAAGACAGCTGGGTGCTCCCATCAGGGTCCCCTGTCCCTTTAGAGTTCACAGAAGGGAGAGACTGCTGTGCGTCTACTAGTGCGTACAAGAGCTTTGCCCTGGATTTTCACGTACGAATGGAAAGGTTATTGAACTGCATCCATTAAAAAGGAAATAAAAACTTGCTGATAACTAATGATGACTTATCTCAATTACGTCAAAGCAAGTATTTGAGAAAAAAGCCTGATCTCATTTTGGAAGGTGGAAAGGGACAAAAGAGAAAAAGAATTGTGAACCTCAGCAATTAAAAGACCCTTTCAAAAGCTTGCTTTTAAAAAGCATGCTAGTTAACAGTTTTATTTTACAAAACTTAGACAAGGGTTTTCTTTTGTTTGTTTTTTGTTTTTGTTTCTGTTTTTTTAAACTTTTTTTTGTTATTCAGCCCCCATGTTTTACATTATGTGATGTTAGCCTGAACAATGGTTGGCCATACACCACAAGGGTAGAATTTTAGTAGGAGATAGATGTGCTTGCTCAGTCAGTCACTCTGGGAACAATAGCAACTTGTAGAAGTTTTTGACTGAGTTCAGTTTTCTTACTGTGAATAATCGCAACGATCAGGAAGAAAACAGATTCGATGTTGGGATTCGACCAGAAGTCAGTCCACAGGCGGTGGCGAGGCACGTTCCACACTATGAAGAGTACCACATAAAAGTCCGGCCTGACCGTACATGCTTGGTAACTGCAGTGCTGGGAAAGGGATACAGGAGGATTCTGGGAGATCACTGGCCAGGTATCCTATCCAAAATAGTGAGATTTCTGTTCAGTGAGTAATCCTGTTTCAAAACCTAATATAAGAAATACAAAATGTCTGTCCTCTGCATGCAGGGGACAGGGCACAGCCTCCAAGTTTACCTATAACACACACACACACACACACACGACAAACACACACCACTCAAAAGACAAGACTGGATTTAGGAGGAGAATGAGAAAGAGAAGACAGACATCAATGCTGGCACACTCCTTCTTATGAGTGGCTGTGGAAATACTGAGTAGCTGAGAGTGGCGGGGCCTGAAGTACCACTGTGGGGTGTTTTGTATTCTAGGTTTTCTGAATAGAGTATCAAAGCAGAGAACTGTGGATGGCTGTGCTTACAGTCCTGAAACTAAGATCGAGTCTGGGATGAGTGATGCTCATTTGGGGACTTAATGTATGCTAGAAGATGCCAACTGAAAAGAGAAGGACAGGAATAGAGAATGAAAGTAGTAATGAGTAAGAGAGAGGGTCAAAATGAAATGTCACATTTAAAGAAAAATCAAGAAAAGTCCAATATTCAAAAGATAAGAAGGAAGAACAGATGCGTGTGGTGTTCCAGAAAGAGATTCCTTCAGAAAGGACAGGAAAAGTCGCCAATACTAAAGAGTGTCAGTGTCTGTGCAGTGGCCTCTAGCACTACAAAGGCAACCATTTCCGAGTTAGTAAATGCCATCCAAGCACTCTGGGTAGGAGCTGAACCACCTTGGGCAGAATGTTAAATAGCAGTCCAAGCAATGCCTTGGTCAAGAGCACAGTTCACATTCTGATCATGAGCCTAGCCTTTAAAGGCTGAGCCACGGCTGCATCAGGTGTGTTAGCCGGAACAGTGCCGGAGAGCTCACCTGGGGCTGAGGATGAGGGAGAACTGGTTCACTGATCTCTGAGCTGCTGGAGCTCGTGAAGGGGCTGGTCCAGCAAACCCAAAACTGCAGAATTTCCATGTGACACAGGGCAACAACAGGACAGCCAAGAGGAGTCCAAGTGAGGGCCTAGTGTGGCTAGTGGAGCAGAAACCAGAGGCCTCAAAGCAGACCAATGACTTGCTGCGGTGATCACTTGCAGATGTGATGGATGGACCGAGGTGTATATTTGCGACTCACCGTGTTATACCACAACGCCCATGACGAGATTTTTCTTTTCTTTTAAATTTTATTTGACCTGAGGGGAGTTGGCTTCAAGGGTAGAAGATGGATTCAAAGCAATAGGGAGGTGAGTGGGATCGAGATGCAGGATATGAAATCTACAAAGAATAAATAAAAAGTTAAAATAGAAAACAAAAACAAAGAAAGAAACGCAACTTATATCATGTGTTGAAGGGTACTTCGGGTAATGTCAGACTCAAGTTAATATTGAAGAAACCAAGACTCCCACAGTTTAAGAGTTTTCCCACTCCACAAATATATATAAGACTTTTGAGATGCAAACTTTCCTGATACCAAAGCCTTTGGATCGTCCTCCTTCTTTACTTGGCTTGGGTGTCAACCCCAGGGCAGCAGTATTTCCTAAGGGACCTCTGTGGATCTGTGCTTTGGGAAATTTCTCTAACAAAGGTATCATTGAGTTAGAACTGGTGTCAAAGGGTGAGGAACATCATTCCTGTGCTCATCACTTCGAAGATTAATTAGTACAAACTGAAACCTCCTTTCGTACGTAGACCTAGACTCGCACCCTGTTCCAGCTCAGTAAATCTGGGGAGAAAGGAACGATGTATATTGTATTGTTCATGCTCATCCCACCCTATTAATCCCATCCTTACTTCCGCCTCTGCTTTGTCATTAGATCATGCTTCTCAGCGACCCCGAGATGGAGAGCAGTATCTTGATCAGCTCGGACGAAGGGGCAACTTACCAGAAATACCGGCTCACATTCTACATCCAGAGCCTGCTCTTCCATCCCAAGCAGGAGGACTGGGTGCTGGCCTACAGCTTGGACCAGAAGGTGAACAAACACTGCTCATGTTTATAAGTTGTCTCCTGGGGCTTTCTCTGTGAAAAGTACTTGTTTGCTCAGCTCAGATTTTGGAGAGAATTGGCGATATTTCATTATTCCAACCATGTTGGCTTTGTCTTTGGCAATGAACTTTCCTTTCTTACTCTTCAGTGTCAAAATATATAGGGGTAGGTGTGTGTGTGTGTTCATATATATATATATATATTATTGGCAATATTTATTTTTCATTCATAGTCTTATAATGACTTCCCCTAACATTTAATCACTTTACTTTCTTTTCTAAGTCACTGTGAGGTCGGTAAGAGGGGTGTCATCACTGTGGTTTTGTAGTGACACCCGCTAACAAAGGTGCAGGAAGTCAGTGTTCTTGTCCATCCTCTTTCATCTTGGAGCTGGGGGAACTGGAGTGAGAATGACTACGGTCAGGTTCTGTATCTAGGGTGCATTCCGTCATACTCCACTGTCTCGATTTGGTGAAATTTTAGTATACTCTTACTTTCTAGGGGTGAAAGGGAAGCGTCAAGAAAGTCTCTGGTATCTTCTGAAAATGAGTTAAAGGTTTGGTGGCCCCAGAGCTCTTCTCTTTCAACCTGAAAATCCATGTGTTCTGCTGTGTACCTGACAATGCCTCCGACATGCTTCAGAACTCCAACATACCTTATAAAGAACTCCTGATCTTTATCTGCTACTGAAGCACCATTAATAAAAACTCAGAGACAGATATGGGGGTTCAACCAAAAGGTCAGAAGCCACTGGCTTTTTACCTTGACCTCAATTCAAAAATGGTGGTCCTGCCTCCAGGAAACCTCAGCATGAGACTGGGACTGAGAGCTGTCTCCTCCTGTTTTATAATCCTCTCCTGTTCTGGGATTAAGGGCTTGCACCACTACTGCCTGGTTTCTATGGCAAGCTAGTGTGGCTACTGGGATTAAAGGTGTGTGTCATTGCTGCCTGGTCTGTAAGGCTGGCCTGTGTGGCTGCTTTGCTTTTCTCATCCTCAGGCAAGCTTTATTTATTAAATTAATAAATAAATAACTTGTATTTATTAAAATACAAATGAAATGCCACTACACACTATTGTCAACCTTCATCTAGTATTCTCCAATTTAGCTGCAACATAAGAAGTTGGGCTGCATCTTTTCCTTAATTTCTTCTTTCCAATCTGTAAGGTAGGTTCTACTATTTTGTCTTGTTGCTGAATATCTGTTAGGTGACTCCATCGTTGAATGGATGTTTAAATGCTGCAGCACTGAACCTATTATATTTCTTCAACTTGTATTTCATAATAGAGACTACATTATTCTCATCATATTTCCTATCACCTCCCAGGACCTTAGTTCATATGCCAACTGTTTATGCAATAATATTATGGGATCAGTCAGTCAAAGGAAAAAGATAATTGCAAGAACTGTCTCGCATAGAGATAGTCACAGAATAGTCAAAATGAAATTGTTTCTTCTCTCTGCTCTCCAAGGATCTGAAACAGTTGCTCTTCAGTATCTACTTTAAATATGTGGCGGTGAATGTGTGTGTGTGTGATGTCAGCACCTTTAAACAATAATTTCAACATAACCTTTGCATCTCTCGTTAGCAGAACCTCATGGTGGGCACCAGGTGCTTAGTGCAATCCCCTAAGGACCCCTGCATGACATTTGCAGAGCACAAGCCATTGCAAATATGTTTCTTTCATGGCATCAAGTGGATATTGTGTGAAAGACTTAGCCAAATGTCAGGCAGTCTGAAGCTTCGATGCTTAGTGTAGCTAGAAAATTTGAAGCTATATTGAAAGAAAAATAAATTACTTGGATGTTGTTAAATGGCTGGTTGATAATTCATTTAGATGAAGCCCAAAGCACTTAAAGTATATTTTAACAGAGGCAAGCTAGGTTAGAGGCAACAGACCCCATCACACCAAGAGGTCGTTAAAGCAAATGCACTATGTCTCGTGTTATCCCCTGTGTCCTTTTCCTCCATTTCCACAGCACCAAGAATTTCAGGGGCATTGCTCATGGAGTATGCTTGTGGATGTAATGCCTCCAAGATATTCTCAGACTTGATGACTTTTTTTTTTCTCACTCAGAATAAATATTTGTAACATGGCAGCGGGTGTTGATGGATTTTCCTAATCACACCGCACATTTCCAGATATGTTATTTCTTCGGTACTTTTTCTTGTTGACACGTTCTGCTGAAAGTGGCTGACTATTCTACCACGGCTGCTATCAAGTCCGTGGCCATTCTTCCTTTGAATAAATGGCACGAGGAGGGACGTGAAGCCCCTGGCAACATTTGCAGGGGCAGCATAAAACACCTCTCCCTGTCTATGCAGGGGGGTTTTTTCCTTTATTTTGGGTGGTAATGTAGTGGTATAGAGTCCAGAAGAGTGATGCTCTGTCTGTGCAGTAGCAAATGAAGATACCAGGGTAGCTGGGATTGATATACAAACGTGCTGTTTCAGGCTAGGGCTCTCTCTGGTGTGCATGCGTGGAGGCAGCTGTTTTCTTCTGGGGAAAATGAAAAGTACTGGCATTAAGGTAAGTGCAGCATCACAGGGAGATGTTTGTGGTGAGAGTGAATCGATGTTTCCATTATTGTGCCTTTGATGAAATGCACTAGCAATTTCTTTAGAATCAGTAAGGCTATCTCCTTACGTTGTATGTATTACAAAAGATCTAATTGAATGATATTTTAAAGGGATGATATCCAATTGCTTTACTTTTCAAGCTGATGCCCCAGAGCTGCAGAAGACTTGCTAGTGGATCTAATTTGGGGGAAAAAAAGGCACTGATGGAAACATCATGAGGCCTTTGCTTCTTCCTTCAAAGTCTTTTCTGCTTCCAGAGGAGCATGGCTGGGGCTCTTGACCAATTCCTTTTGCTTCTTGCATTTTGAGCTTTCCACTTCTTCCTAATTCTTTTGCCAGCTCCTGCTGTGGCCTCCCTATAGACTCTCCTACCGTCTTGCATTTTGAAATAAAAGGCCTAGGTACTTAGGAAACACTCAGGATTCATTCCTGGCGATAGGAATCTTTGGAGGTATTTTATAGCAAGCTTTGAGGTTGAGGAAATGAAAGGCAGTAGTAATTCATAGTTGTCCAGATGGAAATGATAAAAGCAAAGCTACTTCCATCCTCTCATTTCACAAACAGGCTTCCTTTTCGTGGGATGCTGTGTTGTCTTGTAAGGGATAGGTTCCATCCTTCTACCAGCCTGCTTCTCCATTTTTAGCTAAGACAGTTTATATTGTGTTCCTTTGGTTTAGCTGGAAGGCCCAATAATCTTACTAAAATAGCATTTTTGAAGGAGTTTGAGATAGATTTTGAAGACGGGGGCTTGTAGAGCTAGCTGCTGTCCTCGTTTTATAGAAGCCGCATGTCTAAACATACCTCAGGCTGACAAGGGGCTCAGTGTGGTTCCTTCAAAAATGGGCACATGCTTTGTATTCACAGATGCATAGCCCCCTGGCATGGGGACTCACTCATTGTGGGGGAGAGTTAAAAATAGACATTTTTTTTTTTCTGCATGGGGATCAGGATTGCAAAGCTTCTGTGACTATCTTTGTGGCAAGATGAAATTAGCCAATTCAGCTTGTTTGGGAGTTCAGAAATGAAGAATCCAAAGAGATTTCAGATTCCATTGTTTTCAGGCACTTTGAGACTATACTCATCTAGAATTGCTGACAATTTCAACGTGAAAAGCACTTTCTTAAATACTACCCAAGGTAATGAAAATTAACTGCTACAGTATTTGGGAGCTGGCATGAAACTAAGGAGTTTCTCCACCCACTTTCTTCCTCTCTCTGCACCCACTCCTGTTTCTCTCTCTCTCTCTCTCTCTCTCTCTCTCTCTCTCTCTCTCTCTCTCTCTCTCTCTCCAGTGTGTGCACGAAGATCAGAGAGATTGCCTCCTCAATTGCTCTCCACTTTATTTTTAAAACAAGATCTCTTCATCGAACCTGCAGTGACCATTACTGCTAGAGTGGTTGGTCACTGAGCTCTGAGGCCCCTCCTATATCCACGGCCCCACCTACCTACAGCTAGGTTTAAAATGACCTGTGGCCACACCTGGCTTCCACGGTTAGCCTTACTGAGCTTTTGCTTGATGCTGACTGCTGAACTCAGGTCATCATGTTGGCACAGCAAGCACACAGCAACAACACCCACTGAGGCATATTCCCAGTGCTTGCTAATATGATACTTTCTTAGTATAAATTATATTAACTAATTAAGTAATGTTAGGGGGGTCAATACAAGGGTTTCCTGTATGCAGGACAAGCATCTAATCACCTGAGTTACATCCAAACACTCTGATTTTCATTTTAATTGATCAATAATCCATTAATAATTACAGAACAGTGTGAATCTCAATGTGTATACTTCTAGTCTATTGATTAAGTCAAGGCAATTAGCATATCTACCTCTTTCAGAACTAAGATTTCTCCCTAGTGAATGACAGGTTTTCTGTATCACCCCTTCTCAGCCACAAAGTAGCTGCTGGATCGAGGAGCTGTTTGAGCGGCTGATGCAGCTTTAGGCACAATGATGCTAATGTGAGTATTGGTGCAGAGCCGGCATGTCCCATGCAAACTTTGCCAATTGGACCATACCTGTGGTTGCTATGCCAGGTCAGGGGAAGGTCCTGGAGAATTCGATGATAGCTGTGTTGTTGTGCAGGGCCTCAAAATTCAAAAGGAAATTTAAAGTTGTGCTTCTGGAATGTGGGATACAAATGAAGCTGTGCCTCTCATTTATATTCTCATTCTAAACCCTCAGATTAAAATGTAATTGTATTCAGATCCTTCGGGATTAGTAGGTGATGATAACTTCCTCAGTAGCCATTGGCAGAAACCGGCTTTGTGTCTCTGCATCTGGTGGGGATAAAGCTGTTGAGGATTAGCTGGGAATGTCCGTGGTTTTGAAGCTTGTCATCCATGGAATAGAAATAGACCAAAAGACATTTTTTATTTAAAGAAAAATTTGTCGTTTTCATTAAGCCATCTCCTATTCTCATAAAAATGTATTTGTGTATCATTTAAGACAAAGAAAAGCCCATTAACATAGTCACCTATTACAGGGGCACTGTTTATACAGTGTTTTCATCAAGACAGCAGGGGTGTGCCCACTGTATCCTGGGTTGTGGGACAGTCACCTTGTGACTGAGAGACACAGTTCAAGATACTCTGTGGAATTAAAAAGTTTTCATCAATGTATCTGACCTGAATTCTGAGTGATAAAACTGGATTAATGTAATTGCCATGGTAGTACAGAAAGAACCCTGATTAGTACCAACCTCCAGCTGTTAATGCTCACGAGAATGCAATTAACTCGGAACAACCTTCGGCACAGTTGCAGATCCAGTGGCCTGGGTCCTTCCCAGCCTGTCACTTTATATCAATTCCCAGATTTGCGAGTCAGTGCGTCTGCTTTTAGGTATGCGTGTGTTCTCCCTTGCTATTCTGTTGCTCTGAGAAACGCCATGGCCAAAAGAACTTGAGGAGGAGAGGGCTAATCTCATCTTACTAGGTACAGAGAAGCCAAGACAGGAACCTAAGACAGGAACTGGAGACATAAACAGCAGAAGAACACTGCTTTCTGGCTTGTTGCTTCTAACTTGCACAGCTACCTTCCGTATACAGTCCAGGCCCACTTGCCTGGATATGACCCTGCCCACAGTTAAGTGTCCTTCTAACACCGATTAGAAATTAAGTCAATATCTCACTAGTATTCAATAGACCAATCTGATGGAAGAAAAAATGAGGTATCCCCACCCCCTTCTCAGATGTGTCTAGGCGTATCAAGATGATGCTGTAACGTAACCAGCTCATCATTTAAGGAGCCTGACCTATTCCTTAAGAGAAAAAGAGTGTTTAGTAAAATAATGAAAGAAATAACCCAGCATTCTTTGCCACTATTCCTACGGAGATGTAAGTAAAGATGTTCTTACTGCAGATAGAGAATTAATGACAGGCCAGAATCACAATACTGCCATGGTCCACTTGGTGAAACAGTGAGCTCACTGTGGTTACATGCAGAAGAATGAGTGATGGGTTTGTTATAGGAGCATGGACATCATTAAAAGCCCATTCTAGCATAGGCGCTAACCTGCAAAACTTCAGCCATTGATTCTCTGCACGAATTGCATGCAGTTCAATAGGTCAGAGTTTTTTCTAGGCAGATGATCTGGTCTGAATCCTCTCAGCAGTCTTTACTGCTTATATAACTTGGGGATAAAGGTGCCTTATTCATCTAGTCAGTTTCAGGGGCTTCCTGAGACTTGGGAGTTGTATACTTCCTGAGTTTTTTGAAGCTTCCCTCCAGAACTCAGAGAACACAGCTGCACAGCACCCAGATAGGTAATAATTCCTTTTCTCCTGTGGTAGAAATTTAATCATAGTGCATTTATAATCTTGGGAGGTGGCTATAGTTTCAGGGACACCAGGAAGCTCAATTTTTTTAGCCTTCTCTGTATTCTTCTGCATGCTTCCTCAGAGACTGACACTATGTGTATGTATGTGCTGATTCTGTGTGCCCATGTTGTTACCCTAACTCAACCCTGTTATTTATACCCTCACCATGGACTTCTAGTTTTCTAGCAGGACTCAGGGATGCTTAAAGACCCTCTCTGTCTTTAAGCTTTTGTCCTCCTGTCCAGGCAATATCTTTTATTCACTCTCTGCTCTCACCTGCATTTTAACCGCTCACTCTAGTATGACAGTACCTGACTGTTGAAACGAGGATCATGAATTTAAAGTAAATGATAATTTACACACAGAGACATGTGTGTTGGGCCTCCTGAATAAACAGCATCCTCCTACGAATCCAGATCCCAGAAACACCACCCGACTCTCCTAACTTCACGTGTTCATTTTCCCTCACTGTCTTCTGCCCTCCACAGGGGCTGTTATCAGATCAGTTTCTAATGTATCATGCAGATGACTTTCAGCTGGTTACAATTATGATGGAACAGTCAAAAGACACATTCCTCAAAAGAAAATTTAGAAGGCTAAAGTCAGGGAAACGATATAGAAGAAGAAATGCTTTAGGGAGAAACATCCAATATCAACAAATATAGAGAATTAGATCTCACCACATGTAGCATTTATTGATATTGAGCTGACCCAGCAGATCTAGAGAATTCTTAAGGAAATGTGGTGATATTTTGTTTGTGATCTAACAAATAGAGCGTGCCTGAAGATCAGAGAAGCAGAGCAGCCAGCCACTAGTTCTTATGTCTACCAAATCCAGAGACCAAATGGGGTCTTCTGTCTTGCAAGTCCTCAGACCGAATCCTGAGCTCCTGTCTCTTCCCATTTAATAATCCTCTCTTTGTCCAGCAATATCCCTTCTTGTCTCCATTTCTGGTGTTAGGATTAAAGGCATGTAACTCCCTCCCAAGTACTGGTATTAAAGGTGTGAGCTCTGTTTCTCTTTTAGACAGATTCAGTCTCGTGTAGCCCAGGGTGGCCTTGAACATACAGAGACCTATCTGCCTCAGTCTCCCGAGTGCTGGGATTAAAGTTGTATGCCACCACTGCCTGGCCTGTATGGCTAACTAGTGTGGCTAGCTCTACACTCCGACCTTCTGATGTCCATTTAAAATGAACAAGCTTCAATTTTAAAGATATATTGCTTTCTACACCAGTGCTGGCACACTTGTGGTGGGACTCTTATCCCAAAATAATATCTATTGGCTTTAAATGACTTTGCTTCCTGGAAAATATCTTGGTAAACTTACCATGAGACATACACATATTCATAATTTGATACTATTTGAAACATTGACATGAAGTTTTAGGTTTAATACTTATCAAAATCATTTATAATGTACAAAATGGGTAGAAACACAATAAATGCTCCACATGAAGAAACTTTAAACTATAGTAAATGCTCTTGATGTCCTGATATACAGCCATTAATTCAATGATAATAACCATGGGATATTGTAGATTTTCATTTATCCCTAATATATATGCATATATATGTGCATGTGTTGGAGTACATCAAATATATAAGTGTAATAATACATGGTAAAAAAGTACTTTTAAAATGAGTATGGAACAAATATGGCAGAGGGAAAGGAAGGGAAGAGAAGGGAGGAGGGAAGGAGGAACGGAAAAAGAAAAGGGTGGGAGAGGAATAGAGGAATAAAAGGCAGGAAGAAGGACTTTAGATTTTAGAATTATAAGGTTAGGACTAGGTTCCAATTCTCTTCTTCTATGAAGATTAATCTAAAGTCTATCCTTGGAATTAAATTTTAGTTGTCAGGCTTGGTAGCAACCTCACTCATTTCCAAAATTACTGAGGAGCATTTGGTAGTTGCTAGCTACTGCGGAAGAGAGAATTCTCCTCTGATTTGAGGCTATGGCCACTGGTCATTTTCCCATAATGCAGTTGATGACCCCATACTCATGAACCTCTGGACAACACTAATTGACTTTAATGGGCTGTTATTAAAAAAATTGTGAGATTACAAGGGGGAATATGGAGAGAGTTGAAGGAGTGTGTGTGTTGGAAATGGTGCTATTTCATTCTAAACACGTGTCTGTAGCCTTCCAAAAATAAGAAAAATGTAATAAAAATTAAATTAAAATGGAAAGAAATATTCCCAAATAGCAATGGGGTTTGTTAGTGATGGGATAGTAGTTATAGAGTTTCAAATAGAATTTGTTTTCCAAATTTTCTCCAATTCCATTAGACTGCATTTATAATTAAAAGTGTCTGAAGTGTAATCTTCCAGGTAGAGTTCATTCATGCCAAGTATAAGGTAGCACTATTAGAAAGGGCTTCAGGTGTGTATAGGGCTGATTTAGGTGAAATCAGTTGAAATAGGTATTTAAATCCATTCACCAGAGGCACCACATTGTAGCAGTTTCCCGACTTCAGAATGTACTCAGCCTAAAGCCTGTCTTCCCTCCAGCTTTGTTTCTCACTATGATCCTTAAGAACCATAAAGCTAGAGAAAAGATTTTTTTCCTCAAGAAAAACTGTGCTCTTGTTGGACAGAAGCTCAATCTATATTATTTACAACTCAGACACAAATATAGGCTTTATTATTTAGAAGGCACCCACTATAGAGAGATGTTAAGGAAGTCATTTATTCTGATAGTGTTTTGGAAGAATATTCCAGCTGTATCCCAAAATTTAATTAGTATTTGCTTACTTGATTTGACAGCTGTAATGGAAACAAATATTGCTGCAGCCAAGGAGTGGAGGCATACGCTGGGTGCTGAGCCTCATTCCTCGGAACCTTTCCATGTCCCGTGTCACCTTACCAGCAGTCAGACATCCGGCTGGTCCCTGGAAATGGAGATGTACATCCCCAGTTACCACCTCTTTATCGAGCACTGGCTTTTTATGTACATGGTTGCACCAAATTCTCCTAGGAGTCTGCAAGTGGAAGTGATGGTTTCTGAATGGCAGATGTATAGAAGGGTCTTGAAGGGCTCACCAGCTTGTTCAAGGACACAGAACCGAGCCTGCTCTCTGCTTTCTCCCCGGGTCTGACTGTGGTGTGTCCACCATCACTTCATTCTACCTGAGAGGCTGACAGCCTCCCAGTGGCCTTGACACAGATGTCCAACACGAGCCAGTTTACACAAGACCCAGTTACAATGAATTCTGCCTTCATGGCACCACAAAATTAGTTCTACTACTGAGCCTTCAATGAAATCGAAGGTTCTTCTGGCTTAGTTCTCAGTTGATGACACTTGTCAGAATAAAATTTGTAGGAGAAGAATCCGTTAAACCACTTCCCAATTATAGGACATTATAGGGCCGAATTTCTCCTAGAGTGACAAAGTAGTTGTGTAGTTCATGAAATAGAGGTGGGGTATCCACTTAGATCTGCTTTCATTGGTTTGTTCAAATCTTCAGGTTAATATATAGATTAAGGTAAATTATTTGTCATTTAAAGAGATAATGCTATGATCTGAAGGCTTTAAAGCTTATGGAGACAACATCTTTAATATGGTAATGAAGATGGAAGTTGAAATCATTTAACTTCATTTACAAATCATGAATATGTATTATGCTCTAAATGAAAAGAAGGACTAAAACAGATATAGTGTTTGTTCAATTTGCTAAAGAGAAGACAATTTGTCAAGATTTTCTCCCCAAAATTTAAGCAATATGCAAATGTAGGAAAATCAGACCCCCATGTTAATTCCCTGGCATGATGAATATTTTTATAATTCTAATTAGTACCAGTCATTTAGTCTTGCAATTTCCCCCAATCTATCCAATTTGAAATTAAAATAGATGCCTTGATTACCAAACTCGTTAGAAAAGAAGCACCCTTTTCACTAACCAGTTCATTTCCAATTCACAAACTGAATGAAGTGTGGAACACTAGTGTTGTCAATTGGCATAAGTGAAGTGAGTTTTAATTGGAAGCATTGTGAAGTATTTGTAGTGTGGCATGTTTCATTGCAGCATAATATACCATTCATTAAATATAACAAAAGCAACTTTTAAATGTCTTAATTAAGAGGAGTTGGGGCTCTTGGTGATTTTTGTGAAGCCGAATGTCATAGTTGTTTGCATTTGAAGGACTGGTGTGTATTAATGTCGGGAAGATGAAATTTGACTCTGCATTTATGACCCTGATTATGTGAAGAATGGCAGGTTGAATATGAGAGAGAAAATTAAATTATAGCGCACTGCCTTTTTACTTCAAATACAGGCATGCGTATCGTCCTCAGAATTGTTGAGAAAAGTCCAGATCTATTTCATTCATAGCAAGGAACAGAGGATGTGGTCTTGGCAGAGGAGGAGGAATAGAATGGAAAGAGAAAATAGTTGAGTATTTCTCTTGTCTGTCTTTCTGTTTTAATCAAGGCAGGAAGTAGTAGGTGGAGAGGAACTCCATCCAAAACATTTTCATCCACTCAAAAGAGCAGCAGAGATGTGTGATGGAGCAGATTGATATTCTGTCTGAGCAAAATGTTCTGGGAGTGGGAGAAGAGGAGGAATTGGCTCCAGGCCAGGGAAATGCTACAAATGGGGACTCCACAGAAATGTTGAATTAGGATGAGGGAGGAAGGCAGTCAAGGCTGGGTGTTCAACAGAACAGGCTGTGGAGTGTGTTGAGAGGAAGGAAGTCAACAGTAGGTGTTCAACAGAACAGGTCATGGAGTATATTCAGAGGAAGGCAGTCAAGGCTGCGTGTTCAACAGAGCAGGTCGTGGAATGTATTGCTGTAGCGACAGTTCTGTGGACACAGGACACAAAATAGTCATCCTTTGATTTTAATTTTACATGTAATCCAAATATCAACAGTTGAAGTTTATTTGTGAATTATTTCAACCCCTCTTCAACAAGAACGAAACACTTTGTGCAGGGGGAGGATCTCAGTCCCATCTCAACTTGATGTGCCATGCTTTGTTCAAGACCTTGAGAGGCTGCCCCTCTCCGAATGGAGAGAGGAGGAGTGGATAGGGAGGAGTCAGGGGGAGGGAATTAGAGGAAAGGAGGGGAAACTGTGGTCCATACGTAAATTAAATTAAAACATGTTAATTAAGAAAGAAGGAAACACTTATCCTTGTCACTGACTTCCATGAGACATCCAGTTTTAGTTAGCAATATTGATGTTCTGCTTATAGACTTTGAGTGTTTTCATCCTATGTGTTTGCCCTCCCATTTTGACAGCCAATATCTGCATTTGTTTTTCTGAGGTCTTTCCCCCAAAGCCTTTGGCAGCCAAGCAGCCCTGCGTACAGCCTGCTCTAGCACTGCTAGGCATTAATACCAAGAATAGCCCTTTAGTTAGTGACCAACAGCTCTTGGTGAATGATACCCAGGCTCCCATGCTTTTGTGTTTGGTAACTCTGAAGTCATGAAGAGTGCAAGAAAAAAAAGGTGATCTTGAAGGCCACTGAAAAAGGAAAAAAATTCCAAAAGATGACTGAGATAGAAACTTACTTATATATTATGAAAACTACTTGTTTTGGTGTTGACATTTTATTTCTGTTCTTCTTTTGCATCTGAAAGAAATGCAAGATCCTAGGATATGTTAGAAGTTACAGAAAAATGTTTGTTTGACATGAATGTGTTCCAGGTCGCCTTAAAATATATCATTAGCTGTTTCCTTAACTTGTGGGATACAGCAGAACCCTTCAGTTCACCATGGAGTGTTGAAGGAGCTGCGGGCCTCTTCCCACAGCCCAACTCCTGGCTGCCTGGCTAGCTTATACCCCAAAATAACAACACACAAACTGTATTCATTTAAACACTGCCTGGCCCATTTCTATTAATGTGTGTAGCACCCTTAGGTGTGCTTACCAGGAAGATTCTAGCCTACGTCCATCCTGGGTTGGAGCTTCCTTGCGTCTGCCCCAGAGAGAGCTGCATGGCATCTGAGCTCACTTCCTCTTCCTCCCAGCATTCTATTCTGTTTACTCCGCCTATCTAAATTTTAACCTATCAGGGCCAAGGCAGTTTCTTTATTTAACCAATGACCTTCCTCCATCATTTCCCCTTTTTCTGTTTAAACCAAAAAAGGAAAGGCTTTAACTTTAACATAACAAAATTACATATAACAAAATAGTTATCAAGCAAGAATTACAGTTACAATATTTACATTTATTTTATCTTTTATCATAACAATGGAAAACTATAACTATCTATTCTTCAACTCCATCAAAGACTCCAGGAGAATATATTATTACCTAAGTAAAGGAGAAGTAATCAACTTACAAAACTCTAGAAATCACAGAGACATCTTGCTGCCTGGACAGTCACCCAAAGTTCCTCTGTATGTTGGGGCATCCATCTTCAGCCTAAAGGCCCATAGTATCCAGAGACATTTCCATGAAGCAGGAAATTTCAAAGGCAGTTTAGCCACTATCTGTTGTATCCTGCAGAATGTCTCGCAGACTCTTTCATGAATCAGGACCCCGAAAAATCATCTTATCTTTAGGCAAGTTCAGTAGTTCTCTCTCTGCGGGTTGTCTATGTCCAGTTTATGCAGTAGTCCAGGCAAGAGCAGTTTCTTGCCCAAATGGCTATCAAACTCCATAAGGATCTTCTTCGATGCCCATCTTCCTCTTGAAGTAGATTAGTGCTGCCAGGAGCAGAGTGCCTCATTGTCATGAAAAGTCCTAAGTTATTAAAACATTTAAAATACCATATTCTATAATCTTTGAAAAATATAAAGAATGCCTATCTAAAATATATCTATGTACATCTAGAAAATCTTAACTAACGTGACTACAAGCTTGACTATTATTGATTGTCCATTAACAACCTATATACATTACATTTTTAAATGAACTACACAATCACAATACCTTAATCAAGATCAGAAATACACATACATATAACAAAATTGACCTTAAAATCCATACCAATGCAAATTATTCATATCTATATCATATCCCCTTTAAATGTAAAAGAACATTTATAAACAATATTTGGGAATATGGGCACAGTTATTGCTCTCCAAATTGCTTCCTGCTGTATGGGGGCGCTGTTATTTAGGTCTTTCATGGTATAACCTGTGTGCTAGATTCATCTCAGTCTCAGTCGGCAGTTGAGTGAAGTGATTTTTTGAAGGTGTTCACAGCAACCTTTCAGGAGGGCGTGGTCTATCATACCATACTGGGATAGAAGTAATCCACAGGGTTTCATCGTCTGTGAAAACAAAAGAAGAACCTCTTTTTTAAAGTATCATATCTTTAGATCCAAATTCTGAAGTCAAGGTATTTTCAAAATATCTATGTTGGATTAGTTCAGCAGCATTTATAAACAAATATCTTTTAGCAGCTGTTGCTCCTTCCTCAGCATTCAAACAATTCAAAGAGAGCATAATAGCATACAGTATCAAAATTCTCTGTTTATTTTCCATCTTTGTATGGCTTTATTTTAACTTTATTTTGTTTATTTTTACTTTTTGAGACAGGTTTTCTGTATGTCTTTGTCCTGAAATAACTCTGAAGACCATGCTGTCCTTGAACTCTCAGAGATCCATCTGTCTCTGCCTCCCAGGCATTGGGATTAAAGGCGTATGTTACCACACCTTGAAGTCACAGAGGTCAATCTCCCTCTGCCTCCCAAGTGTTGGGATTAAATGTGTGTACTACCACACCCAACTACTTTCTTTTCTTTCTTCCTTATTTTACTTTTAAGAACTTTAACTTTTAGCCTGCATATATTTTTAACACACTGTAAATCATTTAGAAGTTTTCTTTGTTTTTGACGCTCTCTTTACTGTATCTCTCTCTGTTTTTCTGACCACATGAACCTTTAAATTACTGAGGAATACAGGTAGGACTAAAGCTGTGGCTTTGACGGCTGGATCCAGCTCATTCCTTAGCTGTCCAGCCTCATGGCTGAGGTACTGCTGGAGCCATTTTTATTGCCACAAGTCTACAGCGTTTCAAGGTCTCTGCCAGAAAGTAAGCTACAACAGACAACACTCATGTCTTCTCTTTGTAGTCAGCCCTCCTGTGTCAAACAGTCAGAGTTTTCCCTGGCAGGATGGCCCAGAAAACCGGCATTTTAAAACAGCACAACTTTTTTCCTGCTACTGCTGAAAACAAACAAGCATTCAGTTGGCTTTTATCAAAACCATTTAAGTGTTTCATGGTAGGACCTCTTAAAAGAGCTGCAGGGTTTTGCAGCTAAGGCTGAGTCAGGAAGCCTCTCTTAAATGAGAGCACTTGCTTGCCTCTAGCAAGCAGAGCAGACCCAAGAAATTGCTGCTACCAAGAAAACATGCTTTACTCTATTCTTTCCCAAGCTTTCTCAGGCTTTCTGTGGATACAGTTGTCCACACGTTGGGAAGCCATTCTGTTGAAGGAGCTGCGGACCTCTTCCCACAGGCCGGCTCCTGGCCGCCTGGCTAGCTTATACCCCAAAATAACAACACACAAACTGTATTCATTTAAACACTGCCTGGCCCATTTCTATTAATGTGTGTAGCACCCTTAGGTGTGCTTACCAGGAAGATTCTAGCCTACGTTCATCCTGGGTTGGAACTTCCTCGCGTCTGCCCCGGAGAGAGCTGCATGGCATCTGAGCTCACTTCCTCTTCCTCCCAGCATTCTGTTCTGTTTACTCCGCCTATCTAAATTTTAACCTATCAGGGCCAAGGCAGTTTCTTTATTTAACCAATGATCTTCCTCCATCAATGGAGACTGTTGTAATTAGAGTTTTAATTTTCTTTCTCTTTCACCCAGTTACTCGGGCTCCACTCTTCCCCCATTCTTTATCTAGATAGCTCTATTTATTTTTCCAAAGTTCAAATCATGGCAGGAGAGATATGTCAGTTGGTAAAGTGCTTTTGGTGTGAGCATGAGGACCTGGATTCAGATCTCCAGCACCTGCATGAAAGCTGGGCACAGAAGCACTCATCTGTATCCAAGGCTCTGGAAGGGCGAGGAGATCCATGTGCATCCCTGGAGCTCATTGGTCAGCCAGACTAGCCAATAAGGTAACTCCATGTTCAGTGGGAGACTTCATCTCAAAAAGTAAATGGAGAGTAACTATGGGATTCTTGACATCTTTTGTCTACTTATACGGACAGGCACCTGAATATGCACGTGCTCATATAAATATGTCTAACACACACACACACACACACACACACACCAAATGAGCAAGCAAATTTTAAAAAAGAAACACTCAAAACAAAGACAAGTTTTTGGAAGAAATTTTCCTAGACATACTTTATCTGTGGAGTTTTAACAACAAAACTCAAACTTTAAGATGAGTTCACCTTCCATGCCCCTGAGAGATAGAAGTTGTCCCGAATCTCTCCTGGTTCGTGCTTGCTGCCTGCCACAAGGGCAGCAGCTGTGTCCCACCACAACCTTTTGCCCTGTTTGTTCTTCTTATCCACAGGTCCAGAGTTAATGGAGCCAATGGCACTGGGCTGAAAACGTGGTTCGAAGGAAACCATTCTCTTTATGTTGTCTCTTTCGTGTGTTTGTCAAATCAGTACAAAATCTGAATAACAGTTTTATACTGCACATCGAGAAAAACTGTTAGAGGAAGCTCAGATTTTTTTAATACTGTGAATACCCAAAGATCTTAAAATGCCTCTGGGCAAGAGATAAAGGTAATAATGGAAAAGCAAGGAGACACATTTCAGAGTGATTCTAAAATAGAATCTGACTTAGTGATTGCCTGGAAGTCACAGGAGAGGGGGTGAAGGCTAGCCCTGATCAACACAAGACCTAAAAGGATGCAATTGATCATATATTCTGACTGCCTTAGGCTGAGGGCTGTACCCCTGGTACATGCCAGTTCTTGACAAAGGAGAATCTTGTTTCCCCAAAGCACTGAGTAGTAGAGAGGAGGCCCCTGGAGGGACACTGTTGCCCAGGGGTACAATACCGGGTAGCATCCTGCTTTCTGTTTCTAGTCCTCCTTTGGTTGCTTCTCTGACACTTTGCCCCGTGCCTCCCTTGGCTGTTCTAGTGCCGGAGGCAGCTGCCAGCAGTCACTGCCTCAGTAAGTTAGTGAAGCAGGCTTTTTAAATGGAGACTTTTTAATTTAAAGTGCCTGGTGGAGAAGCCAGGGTTGTAATCCAGAAGCTTTGTAATAGGCAGCTGGGGAATGCGTGAGGAGAAGGAGATATATTAACTTTTTTGTCTTTGAACACTGGTGGACGAATATTGGTCTTGAAAGTTCTCATAATTAAAAAGCTGGGAGGTGGAGGGGTCCCATTTTGAGAGTTTCTCTCAGCATGGATGGTCTCTGGAAATCTGACTAGAGTTCTCAGTTCCTTCAGGGAGCTCTCAGGATCAGCAGCTGGGCATTACTCTTGATAGTGTCTGCTTGCTCTTAGGTATAGGCAATTCCTTTTTCTTTTTGGATGCTGAAAATGGCAACTTAGTTGTCAGGTAAAACAGCAGAAATTATTTATCTCTATTATATATCTATAATATAATGTATAAAAGTGAAATCGTTAGAAGTAACTGAAAGCAATGCCACAACTTCTGTCTTTTTGACTTTCTAGATTACTTATTTCTTTTTTTCTTTTTATTTTTTAATTTATTTATTTATTAAAGATTTCTGTCTCTTCCCTGCCACTGCCTCCCATTTCCCTCGCCCTCCCCCAATCAAGACCCCCTCCCTCGTCAGCCCAAAGAGTAATCAGGGTTCCCTGCCTTGTGGGAAGTCCAAGGACCACCCACCTCCATCCAGGTCTAGTAAGGTGAGCATCCAAACTGCCAAAGCCAGTACGTGCAGTAGGATCAGAAACCTATTGCCATTGTTCTTGAGTTCTCAGTAGTCCTCATTGTCCGCTATGTTCAGCATGTCTGGTTTTATCCCAGGTTTTTTCAGGTCCAGACCAGCTGGACTTTGTGAGTTTCCTATAGAACATCCCCATTGTCTCTGTGTGTGGTTGCACCTCTCGCGGTCCTGAGTTCCTTGCTCGTGCTCTCTCTCCTTCTGCTCCTGATTTGGACCTTGAGATTTCTGTCAGGTGCTCCAATGTGGGTCTCTGTCTCTGTCTCCTTTCATCGCCTGATGAAGGTTAATATTCAGGAGGATGCCTATGTTTTTCTTTGGGTTCTCCTTATTTAGCTTCTCTAGGATCACTAATTATAGGCTCCATGTCCTTTGTTTATGGCTAGAAACCAAATATGAGTGAGTACATCCCATGTTCCTCTTTTTGGGTCTGGCTTACCTCACTTAGGATAGTGTTTTCTATTTCCATCCTTTTGCATGCAAAATTCAAGAAGTCCTTGTTTTTTACTGCTGAGTAGTACTCTAATGTGTATATATTCCATACTTTCTTCATCCATTCTTCCCTTGAAGGGCATCTAGGTTGTTTCCAGGTTCTGGCTATTCCACTTTGGAAAGCAGTGTGGCGGTTTCTCAGGAAATTTGGGAACAACCTACCCCTGGACCCAGAAATACCACTCTTGGGAATATATCCAAGGGAGGCCTTATCATATAACAAAAGTATATGCTCTACTATGTTCATAGCAGCATTGTTTGTAATAGCCAGAACGTGGAAACAACCTAGATTACTTATTTCTTCATGTCAGAGGCTAACAATTTTTTTAGAGTCTCAAAAGGACTTTTTCCTCTATATAAATACTGGGAAATGAATAGGAAAAGAAAGAATTATAGAAACTAGAGTTGTGCCATACCTGTTATTGTGCATCATTGAGAATAAAAAAAAACTTATTCTGCCTTGAGGGTGTGGTTCAGTGACCAAATACATGCTGAGCCTGTGTGAGGCCCTGGGTTCTGTCTCAGGCAGGAAAAATAGCAATGGAAACAAAAGCTGAAACAAGGAAGAAAAATAACACCCTTATGTCATGCATCAACCAAGTCAAGCAGATGACATTCAACAAATGCTTATTGGACACTTACTATATTCCAGGAGATCCATTAATGGGCACTGAGACCATCTCTGTTCTCATGGACAGAGAAACATTGATCAAGTAAATAGCTGATTTCAATTGTCAGAAATGCTATCAAGAGAAACTAGATTGTTATGAAAGTATATACTGAAGTCAAGGGATGATTTATCTCCCGGAATATTTAATCAAGGGTTGGGAAGTTGGCTCTGTAGGAAAAGGTGCTTGCTGTGTGAACCTGGCATGGTGTTATAGTGTTCATCTGGAATCTTGCCACTTCTGTGGTGATATGGGAGGCTGAGACAGAAAATCAGCTGGAAGTTCCCCAAGTAGAGAAGAGTAACAGACAGTAAGAAAGACCCTGCTTCAACCAGGTGATGATAGCAACCAACTCTCAAAGGTTGGTTCTCTCCCAAAATAAATAATTAAAAGAAAACATGATTGATCCAATATGGCATTGAAGAGTTAATGTTTTGGACTTGATGCTCATAAAGATCACTTAAAAGTAGGGTTATTTTATTAGTAACCTTCAGATTTGGGTAAATAGCTTTAATGAGGTATCTTTGGTATTTGATGCTTGTACAAATTAAAGTTGTGTAAATTCAATAAAGTCAACATGAGTACCCCCATGTAGTTTCACAATAGTCAAAGTTGTGAACAAAACTTCCATCGTTGGATGCGTCACTGTGCTCCTTGGAAGCTCTTTCCCTCTACCTATTTGTCTCCAACCACATTCATGGTAAAGGGTTTGCTTCTTGTTCTAGAGATTAATTTAATCCACACCTAGATTTTGTAAAAGTGGAGTCTTACCTGCAGTACTTCTTCCCCTTAAAGTTGTTTTTGGAGTAAGTATTGTATATATTGATAGCTTAGTTTTTATAGTATCATATTCTCTGGCTCTACTATAGCTGGCTGCTTATCTGTTCTCCATGTGGGTATTTGGGCTTAATTCAAGTTCAGTTGGTAAGAATAAAATTACTATCATATTAATATACATATTTTTCTGGATGTATTTTATGTCTCTTAGGCGAAGATCTAGGAGTGGAATGACTGGATCATGTATGCGTAGGAGATGACATTTTTAATATGTAATGCAGTGATAAACTGTAAAGTTGTACCATGTTTTACCTCTACTACTAGCAGGATATACACATGGTGTCTGTTGTAGATTCCATTATTGGAATGTGGGTCTTTATCATCTTCATTTTCTTAATAGATTAACACAGCTGTCCCACTACAGGTTTCATATTCATTCTCCTTCTGACTCCAGATAGTAGAAGCGTTTATGCTTATTTTCTGTTTAAATACTGTTTTGTTGAAAGTTTTCTTACTTAAACATTGGGTTGTTTTCTTAATAAATATTGGGAGTCTTCCTATAGCTGGGTAAAAATCCTTTATGAAATAGATCACTTGAAGCATTTCCTCTAATATGATAGCTTCACATGTTAGGAGCACCTGTCAGTGAAGAGGAATTCATAATTTTGATGAGATGAGATTTATAAATTATTTCATATTTGGATTCCATTTTTGGTGTTGTAGCTAAACATATTTATCTAAGTATAACACATTGTTTATGCTTTTTATTATATATTGTGCCTTCATTTTATGTTTAGATACATGCATTATTTGGGTCAAATGTTGTATGAAGTCGGGATCAAAGTTGCTTATTATTATTGTAGTTATTATTACTGCATATAAATTTAAAATATTTCAAATACCCTTTGTTGGAAAGACTCTTCTTTCTCCATAAAATTGATTCTACACTTCGGTCAGAAATCAATTGACCATGTATTTACAGCCCTATTTCTGGACTCCATTTTACTCCATCAATCAGCCTGCTTGTCTTGACACCAATGCCACATTATCTTGATTTCTTGACCATCGCCGTACTTTGCATTTTCATTTAAATTTGAGAATCAATTTGTCATTTTCTTTTCCTACCCTGATTCCTTATGGAATTTTTTTTATTGGGATTGGTTATATAGACCCATTGAAGATGAACTGCTGTTTAAAACATATTGAGTCTTCTGATCCATGAACACAGTTTATCTTCCTATTTGTTTAGGCTTCTTTCATTTTAACTTGGTAATATTTTATACTTTTTCTGTGTATATCTCTTAAAATTTTTCTGTCAGATTTATTTCTAGATACTTACTACATTTATATTTTCATTTTTTTCTTTAATTTTGATAATTTCATATATATAGTTTTATTATGCACACACACACACACACACACATTTGTAGGCCATATAGGCAAATCCACCTGGGGTGAGTAGAAACAACAATTCTGTCTCTGACCACCATACAAGAGAGCAAGAGCCTGCTCCCTCTTTCTTTTAAAGGAGTTGCATCAGCAGATAAGAATCTCCGCCTCTATTGGGCCAGATAGCCGAATGTCATGGTCAGGGTGAATACCCACTACATATAGCCATACCAACCACCTATTTTCCCCCTCTGTGTTTTTTCATGTCCTTTCCTAACACACATATATCCTTCTGTTTTTATACCCTGATCAGTCCAGGCAGTGCTGCCCTGTAATGCACAGGTGTGGGGTCAGCCACCAGAGCACTGGAGACCTACCAGGGTCATGTCCTCAGCAAAGGGTAAGGGGTAGGGCCTGAGATCACCCAGTCATTCCATCTATGCCAGGATTTGGGATGGTTTGACCTTGTGCAGGAAAACATAGCTCATGTGCACTCACAATTCCATTAGCCAGGTCCTGTCCAGAAGATAGCATTTCACAGCACCTTGCCCTGCCCTCCACCTCTGACATTCAGTGTTGTTCTCTGAGCCTTGCTGTTGGCATTGTTAATATAGGTGCCCCATTTATGACTGAACTCTGCCTCTCTTCTTAGCACTTCAGCCACTCCTCATTGAGTCTTGTCCACTGTAGAATGAAGCTTCTCTGGCCAATACGGAGAGTAGCCCAGGTCTATAGGTCTAAGCATAAATCTGTAGGAGGAAGGTTGACAGCTTGACTCTTCAGTAGAGTAACTACAGCATGTTTTACCCTGGGGCCTAGGACCTTCCCAATATTAACCTTTTCAGCAAGATTGCAGTACAAGAAGTGAAATTCCATTCTGTGAGCCAACCTTAAATCTAACCAGAAAGTAGTTGGTTACCTTACATCTATTGTGCAATTATTGTATTAGTAGACAAGTTGGTAACATAATATGCAGGATTCAGCAATGAGTAAGACCATTGATGTCTTTAGTTCCCATGAGCCACCATAGCACCTTTTGGCACCATGAACAGTAATTAGAAGGGAGGAAGTTTCCTGGTTGGTTTCAGACTGCCTTCTTTCTTTTTATTTAATTTTTATTTATTCCTCTCTCATATATTATATCCTTACCTCAGTTTCTCCTCCCTTCTCTTTTTCCAGTTTCAGTCTTCACATCCACCATCATCTACTCTTCCTTCATTTCCAAACTTAGAAAAGGGCAAGTCTCCCAGGCATATCAACCAAACATGGCATATCAGTTGGAGTAAGACTAGGCACTTCCCTAAATATTAATGCTGGACAAAGCAACACAGTAGAAGGGAAAGGGTCCCAAAGCAGGTAAAAGAGTCAGAGACAGCTCCTACTCCCACTGTTAGGAGTGGGAGTGTCAAGTCACAAGAAGACCAAGCTATACAACCATAACATAAATGCAGAGTTCCTAGGTCATACCCATGCACGCTCTCTGATTATTGGTTCAGGGTTCAGTCTCTGTGAGCACCTATAAACCCAAGTTAGTTGGGTTTTGTTGCAAGATATTTGATCACACTGTGAAAACAGAGACTATAATAATAAAATCAGTTTTGGATTGAGAGCAGAGCCACCAGCAACTGTCAAGAATTAGCCATAGAGAGTACAGAGAATCCAGGAATACACATAGACACACAGGAAGGAGTGGGGAGGGACTTGGAGTTTGAGGTCATTTTGGTTTGGGACAAGTGGAAAGATTCTCTCTTGTTGGGTCTCTAGCCAAAAGGGAAGTTCACCTGGTTGCTTCCTGGCGTCTCTAGGATAGCAGGTTTTCACCCCAACATCTGACTCCCAAGTCTGTATTGGTGAAGAGAGTGATAGAGGCTTAGTTAAAACCTACATTTAGCAGCAGTGACAGAGTCAGTGCCAGAGGACCTGAAGTCCCAGTAGGCTGCAGCCTGAGCAGCAGGCACTAACTCTGGTGCAGTGGGGCCACAGACGGTACTTAAAATATCAGTAAATTCAGGTGCAGCCTCTAATTCAACGGAAAAACAATTAGATTCTGTGGGTTCTCTCGTGTCCTGGGTTTTACAGTCCTTCCTCACCTTCTGCAGGATTCCCTGAGCTCCACCTAATAGTCTGCTGTGGGTGTCTGCATCTGTTTCTATCAGTTGCTGGATGAAACCTCTCTGATTAAGGTTATGCTAGGGTCCTATATATGAGTATAACAGAGTATCATTAGGAATCATTTCATTTGCTTATTTATTTATTTAGGCTTTATCCTAGGTCTCTGGGCTATCCAGCTTCTGGTTCTAGGTATTGTCAGGGTTCGACTCTATCTTGAGGCATGGGTCACAAGCTGGGCCAGTCATTGGTCGACCACTCCCACAATCTATGACACCTTTACCCAGCACATCTTGCAGGCAGAACAAATTTTAAGTTGAAGGTTTTGTAGCTGGGTTGGTGTCCTAACCCCTCCAATGGAAGTCTTGCCTGATTACAGGAGATGGCCGGTTCAGGTCCCATACCCCTCATTACTAGGATTCTTAGCTAGGGTCTTTGAAGGATTCCTTGGAGTTTTCATTGCACTAGGTTTCTACCTCACCCCTGAAATGTCCCCCAATTCCGCTTGTGAATCCCAATATATTCTCTCTCTCTCTCTCTCTCTCTCTCTCTCTCTCTCTCTCTCTCTCTCTGTCTCTCTCTCTCTCTCTGTCTCTCTGTCTCTCTCTCTCTCTCTCTCTCTCTCTCTCTCTCTCTTTCTCTCTCTCTCTCTTTCTCTCTCTCTCTCCACTCTCTGGGGACAGGTGGGATGGGGACAGGAGGGATCTTGGAGAGATTGGTTTCTTTCTATCCTTTAGCATGAATGTGTTATCTAAAGCAATAGTGTCTCATCAAAGGCAATGTCAACAGGCTGCATTGTTGTGGAGACTTCTGGGGCCTCCCCGACCAATAACGCAGAAAGGTGTCCTATGTCATGTATTGCAATTTTCATTTAATACTTCATGTCTTCTGAGAGTAACATTGTCACTTATGCAGGGTAGTTTTGTCTGAACACTCCTGTTTTATTTTTTACTTTTTTTACATTTCTTATTATTTAAAAATTTAAACAATTTATTTTGATCATATTTGTTTCCCTCCCCCACCCCACTTCCCTACTCACTGAACTCATATTCTTTCTCTCTACGTCCCACTTTAAAAAAAAAACAACTAAGAAAGCAAACCCAAAAGGACAAAAAAATAAAAACACCAATCTGTAACAACAACAAGAAAGCACACAAAAAACACAGATTCTGTTTTGTGTTGGAAAGCCATTCCTGAGCATGAGGCTTGCCCTGGAGTGTGGAGTATCACACCACTGGAGAAAACTATTTCCTCTCCCAGCAGAGATGAGTTGGATATAATGACTTGGTTGGGGATGGGGCTTTGTGTCCAGTTCCCTTTGTCTGTGCTGGGAAATTGTGCAGATCTTGGGTGTGCTGTCACAGTGGCTATGAGTTCCTGTGGCCATCATCCCTGTTATGTCTGGAAGATGCTGTTTTTTTGGAGTCATCCCCTACCCTGCCCCTAATAATCTTTCTGCTTCCTCTTCTACACTGATCTCTCAACATTGAGGCAGGAGTTTCAGGCCAGTGGGGAGACATTGCCCAATTATACGTCATATGCTACCAGTAAACACCTCAGTACAAGGAGCGTGCTACATCTTGTGAGCCGTCGGCCACAGGGGTCCCACAGACACTCTCAAACACTGCAGGCTATTGTCAATGGTATTGCTTACATCCACAACCTGACAACAAAGTCCTGCAGTTGAAGGCACTGTTTATATATGACATCAAGCATGGGAACATGGAGAAGTTGAATTGGTGTCCAACTAGAAGCTTCATCCCTACTGACTAGCATTTATACTTCTGTTTTACTTTTCACACTGTATTGAAATTGGCTTGCTAACTAGCAGATTTCCAAAAGATTTTTAAAGGAGCCTTAGTTTTAGTTAAGCTATTTTCTATCCCTTTCTTTTCCTCTTCTACCCCATTCCCATTTTATTATTTAGCCTTCTGTATTCTTCCCTCTTCATCCAGTTCATATGTGTTCTACTATCCTTCTACTTTATTTTATTAAGTTGGGTTGTGAAATAGCATGCTTCTATATGGCTTCTTGTGTCTCCTTTCTTTTGGTTTGTCCTTGCCTCACCTACCCCCACCAGTTTTTCCCATATTCCCACACCCCTTTCCATCCCCAGTATTCTACCTCACTGCTTTGACTTCACCTATAATTCACTTTTCTCAAATGACACAACAACCTCCCCAAAGACCTCTTTTTAAAAGTCTCTTGGTTTCCACATGCACACCAAATGAAATGCACAAAACAAAAGATTTGAAGCTAGGATCTCAAATGAGAGTGAGCATATGGCATATTTTTCTGGAATTGGGTTACCTCATTCATCATATTTTTTCCATTTCCCTCCATTTACTTGCAAATTCCATGATTTCATTTTTCTTTACAGCTGAGTAATGTTTTACTGTGTATATGTAGCACATTTTTCCTATCCATTTATCAGTTGAGAGACATTTGGGTTGATTCCATTCCCTAGCTGTTGTTGATAGAGCAGCAACAAACATGGATATGCAAGTATGTCTGTAACACGATATAAAGTTCTTTGGGGCTTTTCCTGGGATTGGTGTAGCTGGGTCACATGGTAGTTCTATTTCTAGTTCTTTGAGAAACCTGTAGGTTTATTTTTAATGAATGAACTAGCTTCCACTCCCACCAATAGTGTATAAGAATTCCCCTTATACCACATCCATGTCTGAATGTGTACCATTTGTGTTCCTGACGATGGCTTTATGACCTGGGTAACGCAGAACCTTAAAGTAGTTTTAGTTTGCATTTCCCTGATGACTAAAGATGTTTAACACATTTTACAGTGTTTCCTAGACATTTGCATTCCTTCTTTGAAAATTCTCTGTAGTTCATTTCTCAGCTGGGCTGTTTATTTTCTTAATGTTTGGTTTTGTGAGTTCTTTTTATTTTCTGGATTCCAATCTTCTATAAGTGGATATCCCGTGGGAAGTCTATTCACAAACGCCAAAGTAAGCTTTTTTGTTGTTGTTCAGAAGCTTTTTAATTTTGTCAGATTCCATTTGTTGACTGTTGGTGTTATGTGATATTGGAATATTATTCACAAAGTCCTTAACTTTGTGTATAAGTTGATGTGTACACCTTACTTTTCACTAGCTGTGCCAGGGCATCAGCTCTTGTGTTGAGGGCCTTAGTCCATTTGATGTAGAGTTTTCCACATTGTGAGAGATAAGGAAGTAGCTGCTGATTTTTATACATTGAAAAAGAGTTATCCTAGCGTTAACTGTTGAAAATAATGTCTTTTATGTCCAGTGTTTATTTTTGGCATCTTTGTCATAAAGTCATGTAAATTACGTTATATAGCTAGGTCTTCAACTTCACTGTATTAGCATGTGTATCTCTTTTTGTGCCATTACTATGCAGTTTTTATTACTCTGACTCTATAGTATACTTTTAAATAAGTTATTGTTATACTTCCAATAGTGCTGATATTGCTAAACTTCATATTTTGTGCCTTCATTTACATCACTGAATTGTTTTCAATTGTTTTTGAAAATGACACTGAATCTGAATTTTTATTGAGGCTGTGTATGGGGAGGCTGCTTGTTCATTTCCCAGCTTCCAACCTCCCAAGATAATCACACAGAAAGTGTATTATTTAAATCACTGCTTGGCCAATCACTTAGTCATATTGCTAACTAGCTCTTATAACTTTGGTTAACACATTTCCATTGTTTTATATTTTACCACGAGACTCAAGGCCTACAAGCAAGGTTCCAGCTGGCAGCTTGCATCTTTCTCCCCTGTTGGCTTCTTGGCTTTCTTATGACTCTGCCTTTTTTCTTCCAGCATTCAGTTTAGTTTTCCCTGCCTCACTCTGTTTTGCCCTATCACAGGCCAAAGCAGCTGCTTTATTCATTAACTAATAAAAGCAACACATATGCAGAAGGACTTCTCACACCATTTCCCCTCTTCTGTCTAAATGAAAAGGAAGGTTTTAACTTTAACATAGTAAAATTACATATAACAAAACAGCTATCAAGAAAGAATTATAGTTACAACATTTATATCTACTTTATTTTTTCCATTTAAAATTTTATTAATTTTTAACTAAAATGTGAAGAAAAGCATGACCATTTCCAAATACCTTATGTGTAGAAATTTCCTGTTTACTGAATTGCCTGTTGTTTGACCTAATTATTTTCTATACAATACAATTTCCATAATAGTTAGCTTTTTGACTTGAAAGTCCTAAACATCCCATCGGCAGTAAAAAGAAATGAGGAATGCATGTATATAGAGCATAATCAAAAGACAGAATCCAAATACCAGAATTGAAAGAACACTTCCTTATAAATACATATTATTTAAAATATTTAGAGCATGGAAAGAAGAAAGAGCTAACAGAACATATGTGTGCACTAAAAGCTACTATCAAAGGCACTTAATACACTGGATCAAGAATACATAACTTATAACTAAAGTAAAAAATCAGAGACCCACATTGGAGCACTGGACTGAGCTCCCCAGGCCCAGATGAAGAGCAGAAGGAGGAGAACATGAGCAAGGAAGTCAGGACCATGAGGGGTGCGTCCATCCACAGAGATGGTGGGACTGATCTAATGGGAGCTCACCAAGGCCAGCTGGACTGGGACTGAACAAGAATGTGATCAAACCGGGCTCTTTGAATGTAGCTGACAATGAGGGCAGACTTAGAAGCCAATGATAATGACACCAGGTTTTGATTCTATTGCATGTACTGGCTTTTTGAGAGCCTAGTCTGTTTGGATGCACACCTCCCTAGATCTGGATGGAGGTGGGAGGGCCTTGGACTTCCCACAGGACAGGGCACCCTGACTTCTCTTAGGACTGGAGAGGGAGGGGGAGGAAGGAGTAGGAGGGAAATGGGGGGATGGGAGGAGGCAGAAATTTTTAATAAATAAACTGACAAAAAAGAAAGAAAGAAATAAAAATAAAAAATGCAGTTGAGATCTACTTTATTTTTTTAACTAAGGAAAACTATAATTATAACTATCTATTCTTCAACTCCATCAAAAACTCCAGAAGAATATAATATTACCTAAGTAAACAGGAAGTGCATTGCAAGCAATTTCCAAAATTCTAGAACTGACAGAGGCATTTCACTGCTTGGACGGTCACCCAAAGTTCTTCTGTAACATTGTGGGTATCCATCTTTAGCCTACTGGCCCATAATATCTGGCAGACTTTTTCAAGAAGTAGGAAATTTGAAGATCTGTTCTGCCTTGTAATGGCAAAGTCCATTAGTTGCTTCCTTCTGTGTCCTGCAGAATTTTTGGCAGACTTTTTCATGAAGCAGGAGCCCCAAAGGATGGTCTCACCTGCGGGCAAGTTCAGCAGTCATTTTTTCTGTGGGCCCTACATGTCTAGTTCATACAGCGTAACATCAAGCAATCCAGGCAAGAACAGTTTCTTGTCAGATGTCTAGCAAACTCCATATGGAGCAGCTTTGATGGCCATTATCTACTTGAAATAGATTGTTGCTTCCAGAAGCAGATATGTCTTATTGTCATTAAAATCCTAATTTCTTAAACATTTTAAATGCCATATTCTGAAGGTTTCTGAAAGATTTGAAGAAAACCTGTCTAACTGAAATTCATCTCTATAAATGGAGAAAACCTCATGACTGTAAGATTGACTATTATAGATGATTATCTATTAACCTATATTTCTTAATTATATATTACATTTTAAATGAGTTGCACAAACACAATATTTTAATCAAGAGCTGTAATATATGTATACATATATGTATAGCAAAACTGATCTTAAATTTGTATCAATAGACCAAGATCCATACCAATGCAAATCTCTATTGCATATTCCCCTTTAAATGTAAAGAAACATTTATAAACAATTATTTAGTGAATTTTGGGCATAGTTCTCTCCAAACGGCTTCCAGCCTTTTGTTGAGCAAAGTAATTTTGGAAGTGTTCATGGTGACCATTCAGAGATCTTGGTCCATCAAACCACATTAGTCTGAAAGCAATCCACAGGTTCTCATCCTCTGTGGAAACAAAGAACTTCTTTTCCAAAGCGGCAAATCCTTAGACCCAAAATTTTAAGCCAAGATACCTTTAAAATATATATGCTGGTTCAGCTTAGCAGTCCATATAATGAAATGTCTCTCTGTACTTAGATCCTTCACAGTCAAATAATTAAAAAAAAAAACACAAATGTATACATATTCCAGACTCTCCTCTCTGTGTATACTTCATCTTTATATGGATTTTTTTATTCCTTTTATCTATGACTGTCTGTACTCTGTCTCTTTAAAAACTTTATTTCATTTTTTTAAACTATTTATTTTCATTTATAACGTCTATACTCTATTTACTTCTCTCTCTCAAGCCTATGGATGTTTATACAACACTATGATCCATTTAGAGGTCTTTTTTAAATCTGAATCTGTCTTTATTGTGTATCTGTAATTATCTCTTGACCAAGAGTGCTTTTGTTTTCAAATGCTAAACAGGCATGGCTAGGGCCAACATGGTCCTGTCTGTTTGTTCTGCCCAGTCCAACATGGCTAAGGAATGTTTGCTGCTTCTGAGAGCTGTGTACATTGCCCTCTTTTTAGGCACACAGTGGGTCTATGTTGCCACTAAGCAAGTTTTAGCATTCTGATCACAGACCCCATTTAAATGCTCCATAGCAGGACTTCCTGAAAGAGTCAGAGTCATTTGTGCTGAAGCTGCCATTTTTTAAAGACGCTGTGCAATTTTTACTGCTAAAGCTGAGTCAGTAAGACTTCTCTTGAAAGAATCATGCCTCTGCTTGCTTATAGCAAACAAAGCCCATACAAGAAAATGCTGCTACCAAAAAGCCATTATTATCTCTGTTCTTTTGTGTCTAAAATTCCTTTTTAAACTTTCTCAGGTTTTAGATTGATTTAACTGGCACACATTGTCATGCCAATCTGTTGGGGGAGGCTGCTTGTTCGTTTCTGGCTGCTTACACCTGAAATAATCACACAGAAACTGTATTATTTAAATCACTGGTTGGCCAATCACCTAAGTGTATTGCTAGCTAGCTCTTAGATCTTTGCGAAACCCATTTTTATTATTTTATATTTTACCAGATAAACCCATTTCTATTATTTCATATTTTGCCATGAGGCTTGTTGCCTATAGGCAAGGTTCCAGCTGGCAGCTTACACTTTTCTCCTCTGATGACTTCATGGCTTTCTCATGACTCTGCCTTCTTTCTCCCAGCATTCACTTTAGTTTTTCCTGCCTAGCTCTATTCGTCCCCATCACAGGTCAAAGAAGTTTCTTTATTCATTAACCAATAAAAGCAACACATATACAGAAGGACCTCTCATACCAATACTGCACTGAGTATATAGATTGCTTTTGGTAAGATGCTCATTTTCACATTATCAAAATTTCTGGTTGCTTTGTTGTTAGTACATGGAACACATAAATGGAAAATTCAATAGTGATATCAAAGATTTAGAAAATATAATCAAGTACTTTGACCTGTTATCTCCAGAATACTTTTCCAAACAATTTACAGTGCATATTAGCCATCAGTAAAGGCATCATTTATCAAGGTATCCTACACTGTTATTTACAACTGAATACAGTATTCTAAATCTTAACCCGTGAAATCAAGTTGTTTTTACTAGTTTCATAAAGTTTGAAAATTACCTCCTCTGTGAGAAACTATTTGAAGATATTTGGAGTATTTTGAGAGGTAAGAATTAATCACAGACAAAAACTTTTACTATCAAATATGATTTTAGCTATTAAGAAAGTATAAGCTACTGTACTCACATTTAATAAAAGAGATGAAGGTAAATACTTCAATAATTCATTGAAGGTGTTCCAGGTAGGGTATGTGGAATTGAGAAGACTGGTCATGAGGGCACGCATGTGTGTGGTGTGTGTGTGTGTGTGTGTGTGTGTGTGTGTGTGTTGCATGCACGTAAATCCCCAGATATTTGCGTTTATCTGTACACATGCATAAGTGACAGGAATACATTGTTATCCTCTGTTATTACCTGACTTATTGCATTAATGTCAGTTCTCTGTCTGTAGAGAGAACAACTTACCATTTTAGTGTAGACTAACAGACCAGGGCTCTCCTGAGTTGTGCCTGTTTCTACCTCTGTGCTAACATTGGGCTAGCAGAGCCATGTCCAGATTTTGATGCGGGTTCTGGGACTTCAGAGCTTTATGCTTGTGTAGTCAGTGTTCTTACCATTGAGCCATCTCTGAAGCACTGCCCCCACTTTTTGAGATGATTCTTGGAAAATGTCAGTTATCAAGCAGTAAATCTTAGCACTTCAAATAAACCAAATAAGATTGAGAAAATAGTAAAACTATGAAATAGATAAGCTGAGCCAGGACCTACCTCAGCTTGATACAAAGCACACTGTGAAGTAGCAAAAAGTTGTTTAGACACTCTGCAATGAAATGTTTGGGTACCACTCTAGGGAGATTATGTTTATTATATTATACAGAGACAGAAAATTTCTTTTTTACTTTTAAAATTAACTGGTATTTTAACTACACACATTTTAAATGGTACTACATAAATAATTTGATACAGTTCAATGCATATTGATAAAACAGGGTAGTTAGTATTACATACCCTTAAATATTTCATTTATCATAGTTCAAATAAAAGTCTGTGTAAAGCTCCAAAGGATATTTGAGACTGTAATTTATTTCCCATGAACAAATCGTTGGTCATCTGAAGTGGGTCTTTGCTTTTGCCTTTCATCAGTTTCATGTGATCTCCTGATTTATTTTGGAATCTCATGTGAATGCTTCTCTTCATTTCTTTTGGTCTGAGACTTGACCTTTCCAGCAATAATCTTATCCCAACTGTAAATCAAGCCTCTTTGTGGCAATAACATTGTTCTAAACTCTGCTGTTATAGGCATAGAGAATTCCCCTTCTGGATGTTTCTAGTCTTTGGAGAAAAAGAGAAAAGTTTCTTCCATCAGGGCATGAGGATGGATATTGTGATTTTTTTCTTGTGATGTGTTCTTTGGGATTACCTCCACTGGTTTAAAGTCTGAGGTATATGATTTCAGACTTATTAATCTCCTGTTCTTCCATGTTTGTTTCTTTTATATGTTTTAGCTCAGTTACAAGGTTTGTTTCCCCATGACTGAATCAGAGTCCTTACTCAGCAAAAGTCTACTGAAGACTTGATGAGTATAGGCAATGGTTCACATGGCTGTGTGACTATAAGATGAATTGACAAAGTATCACAATCATGAGGAAAAAATAATGATCTGCCAAGTGCACATTCTGTGTCAGTTGTTCTCTGAAATCACCAGCAGGGAATGGCTTTTGCAGATTATTCATAATGGGAATAGGACTTGGGTCACTGTAAAAGGCCAAGACAGTCTCACCGGGGAAAGAAACTTGTATTCCTTAGGAGCCCAATAAATGTCTAGGTGACATACAAACACAGACACACACATACACATATACACACACACACAGAGAAACACAAGTACACACACATGTATCCCTTCTTCCATCTGGGAGCATGGAATTTAGAAAATCATTCATAGATAATACTGAAGTGAGAGTGGGTTACAGAGTCAGTGTTAGGCTCTTGAAATAGAACTGGTCTTGGGTTCAGTAGGCTCAGATTATCCAAATGAGACAGTGCTAGATGACAGTCTCAGCACTCAGAAGGCTGAGGTAGAAGAGTCATAATCTCAAAGTCATCCTGTGCTATGGAAAGATATCAATTCAAGGTCAGCCTGGACTATGGAAAGAGAACTGTAAGCTGAGATTGTCAGCTTCCCAGACATGAATAATCACACAGAAACTATATTAATTACAACACTGTTTGGCCAATAGCTTAGGCTTATTCCAAGCTAGCTCTTACATCTTAAATTAATCCATTTCCATTAATCTGTGTATCACCACGAGACTGTGGCCTACTGGTAAGATTCTGGTGTCTTTTTCATTTGGCAGCTACATGGTATCCCTCTGACTCTGCCTTCTTTCTGCCTGCATTCCATTTAGTTTTCTTGCCTAGCTCTATTTTGCCCTGCCACAGGCCAAAGCTGCTTCTTTACCAATGGTAATAAAACATATTCACAGCGTACAGAGGGAAATCCTACATCAGAGAACAATTCAAGATCAGACTGGGTTATGGAAAATAACCTTTCTAAAAAGAAGGACTAATACCTTGATTCTATTATTCTGTTACATGTGAGTAAGTGAGTTAACCTCAGAAACGATTTCATTTTTCCTCACCCTTCTCTCTCATGAGACAGGCTTCCAAGTAGGACAGACTGGCCTCGAATTTTCTGTATAGTCAATGACATTTTTGAACTTCTGAGCCTCCTGCCTCCACCTACCTCCAGAGTGCAGAGATTACAGATGTATATAATCATGCCTGGTGTGAACTTGCATCATTTTCTTTCTGTACAATAAAATAAACTACAGTAAATAATAAAATAAGTCTACAGGTACTTTGGATGGCCAGATGGGAGTAAAGATACATGTGTGTATATGTGTGTCTCTATGTGTGTGGGGGTGTGTGTGTGTGTATGTATGTATGTATGTATGTATGTATGTATGTATGTATAATAACCATTTTGTTTTGGTATTTCTCTTAGTGTAACCCAGTTCTCAGAATTTTGAAGTAAGACCTCGCAGATGAGCAGACAACAATTTTTGTGTTTGTCATCCTTGTGACTGCACATCTCAGATTGTCTTCTTCTTCAGGGCACTTTGCATCTCTTCCTCTTCCTTTTACTTGACTTTTAACTTTCTAAGACTGGGATGTGCTTCCTCTTGAGTAAAGTCATCTGTGAAGTTGACATGAACTCTTGCTCTTCTTAATGCCCAGTTGTGGAGACTCAGAACTGGAGAAGCTGGGGAGTCTCAGGTGGAGGAGACAGACTGGGTAATGGTTGGTTAATAGGACCATACATCACAGAGGACAGCTTCCTAGTGGAGCATCGTCAGTCTTTGATGAATGCAGAGTGTGGACGTCTGTGACTGGCCCATCTTGCTCATTAAGTCACAAGCTGGGGCTCTGACTCCTTTTGGAATTATTCAGGGTCCATGTTTTCTAGTTACAGAGCTGAAGACAGAGACACTCAGATTGTCAAATTCCTTCTCCTTACTGTGGGAAGGGGAATGGGTGGGAGGGGGAGTATCATATTATGCCATGTGAGCTTTGAGATTGTTAGTATTCCGGCTCTTCTTGTGACCCTTAGTGGGGTTCTTTTGGATTGCTTCTTGATATAAATCCAGCAAGGAGAAGAGAAAAATGTAAATTACTATTTATTCAAGAATCTCCTGATTTTATTAATGTTTCTAGGAATGAAGCTGATTTTATATATTCTTGGTGGAAGATATTGTCTGTAGAGTTGTTGCTCCTGGGTTTAATTTGCTCCCTACATTTTCCCTTCTTAATTAACTCTTGCACAATGAACAGAGCATACCTGTAATGCAACTCCAAAGTCTTTCTATATCAGCTCTGATTAACTGCCCCGCAGCTTTGATTTGTGTGCTTCCAGTTTAAGGCAGCTGGTTTTCTCCAAAAGCAGCCAGTTGTGGTTCTGGAGAATTCTAGTTTGCTAAAGGCCTTATCCCATTTAAATACAATCTGTCTTCTTAAATCTTCTGCTTGTTGGAAATAGTTTCTTTTCATTTACTGCCTCATTCAAATATTGTTCTGGGCTGGGGAAGTAGCTCAGTTTATAGTGTGCATGCATGAAGGCCTGAGTTCAGTCACCAGCATCATATAAACAGGGTTTGGTGGCTCATATCTGTAATCTCAACACATTGGTGTTAGGATGGTTTGGCTTTAGAAGTTCAAGATCATGGTTGGTTAAACTTGGAGTTTTAGACCAGACTTGGTAACAGGAAACCCTGTCTTAATAAAATATAACAAAAATTCTGTTCTCTTCTCCTAAATCCTTTTTGTGAAAGTGTTTCAAAATAGTGTGTATTCTTTTTGGGGTGACCAGTAGGACTCCACTTAGAAAACTCTGCTCTGCAGCCCATTGGTGTAAGGTGAAGGCAGAACACCCAGTGCTACACTGTTTTTTATCAAGGCATATGGTTTGGAAGTTTGATATATGTTCTTTAAGTCTGAGTTCAAGTCGAACTCCACCTATTCACAACTAGACTGAGGAGTACAAAGTGACCATCTCCCTTGAGAGGTTTCCACAGGGCACCATCTGATGGGAAGATGAATTTCTTTTTTGTGTAATGATTGGACTCTTGTTCAGCCCCTGATAGGCTACCTTTACCTCTTTAGTTCTTCATGGTTGTTCCAGGGTTGAGCAACTCGGGATAGTGGTAGTATACAGTAGTCCTCCTGGATTCAGATTTGTTCACACAGTCCCCTGCAGAATGGAGACGTGAACGAATAAAGCACAACAAAATAAAAAGTAATTGCCCACAACCAACAGAGAAACATAGCAAACATTTGTGAACAATATTTAAGTTACATAAGAAAAGAAAGTGAGTATAGAGGCTATTGAATGCCTAGGCTATGGGTGGATTGCTTTAAATGCTTTGCTCATTAATAATATCTTAGTATCTGTTCACTGATTGTGAATTTATTAGTTAGTCTCTCTCAGTCTCTGTCTCTCTCTGTCTGTGTGTTTGTGTGTGTGTGTGTGTGTGTGTGTGTGAGAGAGAGAGAGAGAGAGAGAGAGAGAGAGAGAGAGAGAGAGAGAGAGAGAGAGATTATGTGGTTATTAAGTATTAGCTCACCTTCACACAAACCTGCCTCAGCTGCTTTATCTCAAAGTAGTGTGGATTATAAAATATTCTTCACAGGTGGTTTTGTTTCGCTTCTTCATGAATAATGAGTAGTATTGAGAAAATGAACACTTTTTATATTTATCTACTAAGGATTCTTGCATTCGTCATGAGAGTTGTATGAATTCAAATTGCATATCTACAGTGGTAGCTAGCTTGTGGTTTTCCTTTGGGTCACTCTGCCTATGCTAACCCCAAATGCAATCAAGGTTTTGATCAGAAAACAATTTATTACACTTGGCCCACACAGTGGTCCACAGATTTCAAGACACCATTTCATAGAACTTGTAATATTCTAAATGCTATTTGGGAATTTATTTGTAGCTGTATTCTGAATAAGACAAGGATATTGTCCTTATAAAGGCATTTAGAACCCACCCCTTCCCAAATTCCAAAATCCTTATTTGGTTTGCAAATACCAGGAATTCTTGACTCAGTTCCTAAAAACAACCTATTTTTTGAGCTCTCAGTTTAACTCTGACACACAGAAGTTTAATTCTATGATCTGAAACCTCTTTAAGTTTTGCAGTGTATCTTCTCTCCCATTTTAAAAAGTTGAGCATTAGCATCCAATCCAGATGGCAATATTTTCTTAATATTTGTCTTCTATAAACTTGAAACTAATATGAAGCACATTATCCTTATTCTGAATACAGAGGCAGCATTACCAGAATTCAGGATAGTGTAGTTCATGTTTGAGCTCTCACAATCAGGACACATTTAGAGCCCAGACAGGGGACCCACATAAACGTAAGATTCCCTTGGCAATGCGGAACAAAGCAGGAAAGAGCAATGCTCTGGAATCCAGGGAAAGAAATGGCAAAATGTGGTCAAGATGTAACCAACAGGCTGAGGGATGTCTTTACTTTTGGATAATCTAAGACTAACAGACTGGGCGATTCTTTGAAGTGTCCCCACAGGCAGAGCTTGCATTGACTTTGCTTTTCCTTCAGTTCTGCCTACAAATTCTCATTTACTCTTATTTTGATGGTGATGGTAACCATAAAATGTCCCTTCCAGTAAGAGAATCTAGTTGTGAAATTTATGGGGGAAATTGGTGTCACATCTAGCTCTGTACTCGGCCTTTGATTTCACCAGCTTTCCACTTGAGTGTCTCTAAAACCTTCTGTTGCTTAGGTTTTTGTCAACTTGACGCAAGCTTGAGTCTTGTAGGAAGAGAGAAACTCAACCGAGAAAGTACTCCTTTCAGGATGGTTTATAGGCAGGCCTGTGGGGGTATTTTCCTATTGACAGCTGAAGTGGAAATACCCAGCCCATTGTGAATGGTGCAATCCTCGGGCAGGTGGTTCTGAACTGTATAAAGACCTGTCCTGGGTTTCTATATGACAAATTAACATGAAATCAATCATGAGAAGATGTATTAAAAAAGAGAGCAAACTGAGAAAACCATGAGGAACAAGCCAGTAAGCAACATTCATCTGTGACCTCAAATTCAGCTCCTGCCTTGTGTTCCTGCCATTATTTTGTTTGGTGATGGAGCTTGGTAAGATGGAATAAACCCCTTCCTCTCCAGTTTGCTGCTGGTCATGGTGTTTATCACAGTGATAGGAACCCTGACTAAGACAAGAGCCTTGGGGAAGAACACTGAAGCTAGATTTTGCTAATGACAGACCAGCTAGGAGGCTGTTGCTGTTAAGATAGGTTAAAAGGCCGTGGTGGAACCCTCTTGTGAGCATTGCATTGCGTGAGCCCTTCAGGCATAGCAATCCTGTGGGACACAGCACCGTCATCCTGATTGTCAGGGCAAAGAAACAGGCTTTTAAAGTAGCTAAGTGGTTCAAGTTAACAGAGCTAAAAATGACTGAATTAAGATTCCCTGATTGCTTGACTCCATAGCAGACATCTTAATTCTTCAAATGTGAGCATGAGATGTTTTAAAAGGGTCTGGAAATTTCCCTGGACACATGGAAGTGTATGGCTGCCAAAATCAAAATGAGATGTTCGTATGCTCCGAGCGTTTCTTTAGATAACAAGATGTGTGCTGGGGGCCAGCCAGGCAATGTGATTAACTTTTGACTCTGAACTGATGGTCATTCCCTATGTTTATATGAAGCAGCAGGTTAGGGAAGGGCCACCCTGTGGATCCCTGTGATACATGAAGCCATTTCTCAGTCTAGCAGGAATGGGTGGTGGACTTATTCCTTTAGTTCGTCATTCTTTTTATAAACATATATGGGTCCATTTAAGCAGAACAAGCCTTTGTTGAGATCAAACTCATGAAGGCAGTAACATCAGACAGAAGAAGAGACATGGTTTCTATCCTGGAGAGTGACAGAAAATAGCACCGTAGGTCAGGCACTGAGCTTGGGCTAGGAGGACCAGAAGAGTGTAAAATAACGGATGTATGGCCAGTACAGTAACTACTACCTACATATATCTCTAAATTGAATTAAATTAATTACAAATGAGTAAATTTGGAACTTGCCTTTTTTAGCAGCATTAGCTACGTTTCACATGCTCAGTCAACAGTCGAGCGTCTGCCGCCTTCCCTCCTAGATAGCAGAGATCTAGACCATTTTCATCATTGACAGAAGTTCCATCAGTGACTGTTGACCGTGACAGCGAGTGTCATTTCTCTAGCCAGAAGGGCTGGACTGGACCTTGGCTGTGTCTCTGACCAGCTGTAGATTTGTGCATTCTCACGCAGGTCTTTTAACATTTCGTGCCTCTCTGCCCTCCTCCCTTCTCTACAAAGTAGGGAGCATAGGTGGAGCTGCAAAATGGGAAACATCCTACAGGGGACTTACTGTGTCCAAGCCACCAATACCATCGCTTTATTTCTATTAATTAATGTAATGTTTACAACCAGCCTCCAAGGTAAATATGATTAGCATCCTCATTTTATAGAAGTAGATACAGCACAGACAAACGCACACAGCTGGTTAATGATGGCACTGGTTGTCAAAGGCAGGCAGCTGGAAACTTGTATCAGGACTCCCCATCTTTATCACGACTACCATTAATGACATTGTTCTCAAAATGACACAGAGAGAATGAAATCATTTACTAAATTATGAGCAGCATTCCCCATGTGCATAAGACTCACCAAATAGTAGCACATATTATTTTAGGATTAAGAAAACTAGGGAAATCCCCATTTTTATTATCAGCATGGATCAAAGACAGATGGACTCACTCT